>NW_022987771.1:3665441-4265441 GCF_902827165.1 Trematomus bernacchii
AGCACGGTGCAGAGTTTACAGTAGTCCCTCGTTCTTATTAAACATCCCTGTTGTAGTCCGCTGTATAGAAAACTGTAGTTTCCATAGTTTCCCCACCGCAGCAGGTGCACATGACCTCCGCTGGCGCATCATAAACACGTCGGATAGTGAAAGTGCAGTCGGATTCTCTAAAGTGCCGCAGTCTCTTCTCCTAAGTCCTTTTGAATTCTCCTATCCACTATCCCTTAACCCCATGACGTTTCACTCCGAGGTCAAGGAATAGACGATAGGGTTAGAACTTAGGAGCTGTTTTTTTGGAGTATCGACCGCAACCCAGGTTAGAAAGACTGGGAAACATCACTTCCGTGCGATTTGAGGACGTCAAAATAAAAGCGGGAAGGATATATTCTTTTTGGTTTTTAAGAACGATTATCATCCGGACGTTGCCTTACCGCCTACTACTGGATACATAATAAACCACCCTTTCCAAAAAAAACTATTATAACTAACAGAAAAACTCATATAGGAAAAAGGGAAAACAAATAAACAAATTAAGCTAAACAGGTCGCAGGTACACACATTACATATCTGTATAGTATTTACAAATGTTTGGTATATCTGAAGCTGATGTTCTTGCAGGATTTGTGCTGTTCGGAGTTTGCATCCTCGTGGTTGATTGACTTATTGTAAGCTGCAGAGGTGGAATAAGTACTCAGATCTTGTATTTAAGTAAAAGTAGAAATACCAGAGTGTATGAATACTCTGTTACAAGTAAAAGTCCTGCATTCAAGATGTTACTGAAGTAAATGACAAAGTATTGGCATCAAATATAATTAAAGTTCCAAAGTAAAAGTACTCAATATGCAGATCGACCCATTTCAGAATAATATATATATGTTTTGATTATAATCATTGATGCATTAATGTGTTTATCACATTTAATGCTGGACTTATTTGTATTGTGTTGATCATTTCTACACACTGTGGTTTTACTATTTTTATTTAAGTTAAAGTGCTGAATACTTTGTCCTTAAGTCGTCAAATGATACTTATATTTGTAAAAGTAAATACCTCATGAAAAAATTATATTCAGAAAAACGTATGTTATATTTCAAAAGTATAAATCTTAATCCATTAATGCTCAAATGTTGCCACTGGTAAATAGGAACAACTTTACCTTTATTTACTGCAGGGTAGCTTGTACATTTCTCATAGGGGCCAATAAAGCTCTAATACATGAACAATTATTTGATATATTTTGTAAGTATAAAGTAGCAGGAAAAGTAAATACTCAAGTAAATTACCTAAACATTGTTCAGTAACTGAGTAAATGTACTCAGTTACTATCCACCACCACTGCTTTAGGATATAAACAGCTGTTATGAAATTGTTCAGTATGGTCATGAATGGATGTGATATCTATTTATAAATGGGGAAGAAGACTAAGAGGGAAAGCCTGTCACATACACTTTGTTTGTTTTTTTATACCTTTAATTTTCTTGAAACTAAGGCAAAGCACAATTCAGCATCAAAGAGTACAAGTTATTTTATCCAGAAAAATGTCAACAAAAACCGTTGCACAGTTTTAAGAATAATATACTGAAATCAAACAGCTTCTTAAGATAAGCACAACATAAAATGTCCACAAAGGGAAACAGCATGTGGGACGTTCATTCCTTAAGAAGAGGGCACTGTGTTGATTTAAAATGGCATAACGGGTGCTATAAAATCTTCTTTGAATAGTGGCATTAATAATATTTTTGAACTTACTGGAATGTATTCAACATCAGCAAGAAAGCTTTCTGCAGCATCAGTGTTAAATCTCAGGAGCTGCAGCGCTCTCTAGTGGACAGTTGTGACACCAGAGAGAGAAATGACACTTCATAGCTGCAGGGAAATTACCTTAAAAATAGAAATAGAACATATCTATAAATGCTGAGACTCCAGTCCTAAACATATCATTTTTGGAGACAATGCTTTAATTACAGTTACAGTGGAAGAGCCTAAAGAACACCAAACTGCACTGAAGTCACAGCAAGAAAAAAAAGACAGAAAAATACTTTGCTGCTATCTCCATACTCTCTCCTATATGGCAATCATTTAAAGGGCCCATGTCATGGCCATTTCCACTGATCATAATTACATTGTTGAGGTATGCTAAAATAGATTTATACTGTGCAATTTTCCAAACTCACATTGGTTTCGCATACAGCATCTCTGTCAAGCATGTGTATTCAGCAGTATTCACTTTCTCCACTAACGACGTCGTTGAGCTCTTGCCCCCCCCTCCCTGTGAGCCTAGTGTGCTCCGATTGGTCAGCTCGGCCACTCTTTCTGATTAGTCACCACCAGAGAGGCTGGCGCCCATGTCAGTGCTTTTCCCGCTGCTCTCAGCGTACATCAGTCTTATCATGGCGTCGGTACAGCGGTATATTTTATATACATATATATATTTTTAACTGTTGTTATAGAAGAGTGTGACGGCCCCAGGGCCTTTGTCTTACGATGGGGTGGAGCTGAAGAAGCTAATCAGCACGATCACGGACACCTCCGGACACTACGGCCCCAGTCTCTCTCCAAAGCGGCTGCAGGAAGACTAACTCTGCGATCCTCATCAACCACCTATCTTTGCATTTACCACAATAAATGTGGCCGGGTTTTGTAACTCGTGTATGTCTCCTTGTCTTTCCGTTGTGGCCTACGAGCTACTCTCATAACAAAGAGTAAGTTATTTTTACCCGTTATAAACTACTACTGTTTGATGAGAAATCAAATCATGGTTTGCTATATATGAATTCAGGGAAGAAGGGATAGGCCTACTAGAGTATTTCCATTAACTTTATTTTAGAAATGTACAAAATGAACATATAGACATATATACACGGTATAAAGGGAGGATCATCCATTCCTCCTCCTCTTGCCTGCGCACAGCCGGTGCGGTGCGGTGGCCTTTTAGCACAGGCCTCAGTAGTAGTAGAATCCCTCCCCGTCATGGATTGTCCGCCAGGATCTGGCGGACGAAATCAAATGCAAATCACAAAATATTAGAGAAACTTAGTTGTTTTAGATTCGTTAGTAGTAGTTGTGTATGAACAGTCTGTGGCCGTGCTAATATGTCTAACCTAGCGTTGTTTACCTTGGTAAGCTAACCCGATATGAACGTTAGCTTGGAGGAAAAGGCAACTATAATGCAGTGTATAAAACTACTATGAACAAAAGCTAGTGGTTCATTATTAGGCTAGGCAATAACGTGTTTATAATTGCAATCGATATACGGGTATTCTGCGACCATACAATGTACTTGCATGAATACATTGTTTTGCGCTAGCATACAGCTAGCCTCGTTAGCTACATGCAGTATAGGTACGGTCACAATGTACGGTAAAACCGGAGTATACTGTATGAGTATTCCGTGTGTGTGACTGCAGACATTCTCCTGCCATGACAAACATGTAAGGCCATCTGCTGACATTGTAGTTGATATATTTAAACGCTAGCAACGTAGCATCACAAAAATGTTTTTCTGACCAAAACTAGCTCAAGCTCCGTGTGTTAGATCGCTACGCCAGCTATAATGTAATTACGTTTCTCGACTGACCGGCAATCACCACGCAGTATACTGTCAATAGGGTATTTTGTGTGTGAATGCAGACATTCTCCTGCTATGAGATACATGTATGCAAGGCCACTGCTGATATTAGAGTTGATATATGGAAACTCTAGCAACTTAGTTAGCACAGTTAGCAACTGTGTCAATGGCTTAGCAGTCCAACACAGTTTACACATTTAACAGTCTTGTTTGATAAATACACAAATAACAATGCAAACTTACAGGTTGTATACCCAGATCTTCCCCTGCTCCAAACGGTCCCAAACAAGCTGTGCATATCCGGCCCTCAAACTGGGGCAATGTTTTTGGAAGCTTTCGTCTGTGAAATGCCGGTTCTTCGAACCTCTGGAGGAGGAACACGCCGCTGCTGGTGTGGCCATAGCTCTTCGGGATTGGTCCATTTCGTTCCGGGTACCGATGACATCAGGCGGTACCCGGAACTAAATGGAAGACTCAAATGGGCAGTGACGTATCTCCAACGAGGCGTTTTGGGGAGGTATTTTCTGTGTTAGAGTTTTACTCGCTACAGGGTGTACTTTGAGGGTTTTGACTCTGCACACCGTTTACATGCATAAAAACCTTCATAACACACAAGGGGACGGGTAATAACCGGAAAAGCATGACATGGGAGCTTTAAATATTCCTCTAACCAAAAATACTGAAGAACACCATTTCTAAACATCTTCTTAAATGTACAATATAGTCACTTTGAAAAGGTTTTCTCACAGTCAATAAATAAATACTTTAAGAAGTTAAGAAAAGTTAATGAAATGATGGAGTGACAGTCGAAAAGGGGAAAATGAAGAGTCCATACATTCATTATTTCTTTTAGAAATTGATTGCCATAATGAAGCAAATGTTGTGTTACAAAAAAGTGAGTAAATTGCTTAAAAATATACAGCTTTTTCTAAGGACAGAACCCAATAAAATGGATATTTAAAATGGCAAATTATTTCCAACATGATTACGTGAAGCAGTGACAGATAATAGCACAAACGTAAGCTGTTTTTAAGAATAGCATTTAGATACTTAACTTCACATTTCTGCTACACTGACTGCTGTATGATTGTTCATATTGCTGTGTTGTCCTTTACAAATAAACACAGCATTTTTATAGCTAGGGTTACATTTACACGTAAGGTACCTAATTTGGCTTTCACTGACGAGGATAAATTATATATTTTCTGATTGGATGGAAACGAAAGGATGAATCTGAAGAGACATGATGGACAACCTGATGTGATTGGATGATTATGGTGACATATAAGAGCCTTTATCTTTATCCAACCAGAGTTGGACCCACGTACACTGAATACAGATGTTTGTTCCCAAAATAACCCAGAAAGATGTGACCATTTGTTGATGTACTTAGCAATCTTACTTTGTACCAGTTTTTGGCCTTTTTGGAAGTTTGAAGCACAAGCCAAAACTGCTTTACCTTTCTTTAACAATATCAACATAAAGTCATACGGACATTTCTAAAATGCAAGAAAATATATTGTACATCAGTTGCTCTTTAGTTAGTTACGCCTAATTTAAACTTCAAATGGCTAAATGCCAGTGAGGCTATTGATTTAGCACAATAAAAAGGCGCAAGAAATTCCAATTTGTTCCCCCTTTTTACCTGGGGTGCTTCCCCTAAAGAAAACAAAACAAAATGAACTCAACATTAGAGAATCTTTTATATTTGAACCACCAAATGAAGCGAACATTTGACACTGATATAAAAATCAAAGGGTCCTTTCTGTAAAACCTCTTGAATTGGCAATCAGGTCACATCTGGCACAGCTGCCGTCACACACACAAGTCCACCAGTGATAAACATATTCTGTATATAATCTGTATTTCTGCCCTGAAGCTGCTAACATTACAACATAAAGAAGCAGATATTGGCAGTTTAGAAACCATTATTGTTTCTACTAATGTAACAAACAGATGCAACAATCCCACCACCTTACAAAACATGTGGTAAAACAGACACGATATTTACATATAATAGAACAAATATAAAAAAAACATCTATGTATAAATATAAACAATCACGACAGAGAAACTTAAAATCTGTGGAGGAGGAGGGGGGGGAACAATACAGTACAGTGAGTGTTGAGAGCAGTGCATTGAAACTGAAAAACACACATTAATAGGTATATAGAGGATATGCAGGTAGAAATGTCTATCTGACCAACAGTGTTAATACAAGTCGTCTATAACTGAAATGTGTAACAGTACAGTAACTCAAAAACACTGGACTCCGAGACCAAATGATGTGGAATGAAAAAAAGCTGACGTTTTTTGTCGTTTTTCTTTTTCCTCTGATGTGCTTTTCTAACTATGTATGTCATTAAGTATGGTATTCCTGTCATGCTATGTTTTTCTTTATTATTTCTTGTTGGCTGTTCTGTTGTCTTCTATGTTGAAAACGAGAAGCATGATTTCCACCCCAAAGAAGTCTGTACTATTGCTTACACTTGTATGCTTCTTCTCAATGAAAATATTTGAAACAAAAATTATGAACATGTTAAATGTGATGGCTCCTTTTCTGAGGGTTCGAGCTGGAACCACGTGCTTTATCTGCTTTGAGTTCATTTATGAAAAGTGCTGGTGCTTGACTACATAGCATTTTGGTTCCGGCTTCCGTTCCGACTCAAGTTCCAGCCCACGCAGGCATGGTTCCGACTCCCGTTCCGGCTCCAGTTCCGGCTCCCCGGCCTACTCCAGCCCCTTGTGTCCTGTCGGCGTTCTGGCCCACTCCAGCTCCCTGTTTCCTGTTTGTGGTCCCGCCGACTCAAGTCCCTTCTCCGCCGGGGGTCCTGTCGACATCATGTCCTGTCCTGTTGGAGGTCCCGTCGAAACCTGTTCCGCCGAGGTTCCTGCCAACACCATGTCCTGTCCTGTTGGGTGTCCCGCTGACACCTGCCCCGCTGGGGTTCCTGCCAACTCCATGTCCTGTTCCGTTGGGTGCCCCACCGATACCTGTTCCACCGGGGGTCCCGCCAACACCATGTCCTGTCCTGTTCGGGGTCCCGCCGACACCTGTTCCGTTGGGGGTCCTGCCAACACCGTGTCCTGTTCCGTTGGGGGTCCCGCCGACACCTGTTCCGTTGGGGGTCCTGCCAACTCCGTGTCCTGTTCCGTTGGGGGTCCCACCGACACCTGTCCCACCAACTCCGTGTCCTGTTCCGTTGGGGGTCCCGCTGACACCAGCCCATGTTCCGTCCGGGGTCCCTGTCTACACCTGTCCCGCCGGGGGTCCCTCCAGCTCCTGCTCCCTATCCCAGTACTCCTGCTCTGGCGATCCAGCTGACACCGGAGGGGTCCCATTGCGGCGTAAGTCGTCCTCCGGAGCTGTCCCGTCACCGCCTTCCTGCCCGTCCTCCGGAGCTGTCCTGTCGCCGCCTTCCTGCCCGTCCTCCGGAGCTGTCCCGTCGCCGCCTTCCTGCCCGTCCTTCGTCCTGAGTTTCCCAGCCGCTGCCTTCGCCCTTGAGCCCGGCCCCCTGAGTTCCCCAGTCGTGGCCTTCACCCTCGAGCCCGGCCCCCTAAGTTACCCCGTTGAGGCCTTCACCCCTGTCTTTGGCCCCCTGAGTTTCCCCGCCCGAGACCACCTCCTTGACCTATGCCGTTCCCCCGGGCCGTCCTCCCAAGTCCCAGAAACAGAGACCAGCAGTTCAATCAAACTAAACTAGTTACTAGTGCTTTGGCTAAAATAGGACTTGCATCCCCAGGCTTTTATGCTGCGTTCACACCGGACGCGATGCGACTATTCGCTTCGCTCTAATCGCTCCTATCGCATCGCTCTAAACGCTGGAGGTTCACCGCGGCTGCCAGCTGTGTTTACTCGCATCATTCAAACAAGACGCGCTGGCTCGGGAGCTACAACTACAACAAATGAACATATTTTACCGTGATTAAATTGTAATACACGTTTCTAAATGATGCCGAAGTAACAACATACTGATACCGGTTAGTAACAACCATGAATTAATGCTTTGACAAGTCTGCAGACAAGACGGCAGGCAAAACACCTTTTAAAATGCTTGTTTTCTGAATGAAGATCGGGTCAACCAGGCTAAGCTAACGTTGTATATGCTCATTCCACACTCACAACAACGGCCTACAGACATAAATAAGCAGCGACTGTATTCACCATGACACAGACAGTCTGTGGTTTGTACTTGTTTAACTTTTGTCCAGTTTCTGAACGGATATGAGGAGCTGTGAGCTCTGTGTGCTAACTGCTAACAGCTAACGGCTGATGTTGTGTGGTTGAACGTCAGTGACGGCGGCTGAGATCCTCACCGCTGATTGGCTTCCGCGAGAACGCGTCACGTGAATTTGACGCTCGAGTTGAAAAAATTGAACTCTCGCGTTTAACGCGGCACTGTTCAATCGCCTCAATCGTGTGATTCGCGCTGCGTCCACCGCTTCATGCGCACCGTCGGAGCGAATTCGCGTCTGTCCACGTCTCTGCATTGACTTTACATGTAATCGCGCCGCCCCCAAACGTCGCATCGCGTCCGGTGTGAACACAGCATTAGTATCAAAATCAAACCTGGCTGAGAAAAATATGATGAGGTTGAAACGTATGATAAAAACCTGGTATTAAATGGGACTTCGGTTCTGTTAATGTGTACTCTAGAAACAACATTTAGATATATTTTAACTTTACTTAATGAGTAAAACAGGATTAAAACTAAATAACATAGCTGACACAATTAAAACTAGCTGAAACTACAGGCTAGGTCCTGAAATAAATGTCATAAGCTTTGAGTTTGAAATATGTAATGTTTGACCTGTTAAGAATAAACCGTCTATATTTTTCTATAGCTTTACAGACATGATGTATTATATCGGTTTGGCATTGTCCACTTCCAAAGTGTTTGAAAGGTTGCTACACAAATACATTATTCTACAAATATTACGGATCCCTCTTGTTTTTTGGCTTACTGGATTTGCAATATAGTGATTTTATTGTTTCATAGTTACATGAATGTTTATGTGACTTGTGATGCCAGAAAACGGGAAGGACAGATGAAGGTCAGGAGAGTCTTACCCATCCGGTGAAGGACTCCAGGACGGAGGGCAGGGCGTAGTCCTGCAGCTGGAAAAGCTCCGACGGCTCGCAGTCCACTTGGACCTGTTTGGAGTTGAACTCTGACGGGCAGACGAAGTAATGCCAGCCGGACATCACGTAGGAGAGCTGGGGGAGAACAAGCTTCAAACACTTCTTTTTTAAAGGTATCACAGTTTCTTTCTTGTTTATTTACAACTTTATTATGAGTTATTTCCCAGACTAATACACCCTTCCGCTGGCTTTTAACCGACATAGGCCCTCAAACACTGTAATATCCTTCTCTATGTGAACAAAGAGCCTGGATTATGACCAAAAATCACAGGATTGATGAGTCTTGTACGCTGAGTTCAAAATGTTGTCTTAGATGATTGCTTTCCCTTTGATTTAACAGGCACTGATTTTTCTGCTTGAATATTTCTGGCTGTGAAAAGAAAGAGGCAAATAATAGACAAGGTGACACAGAGAAATATTTCTGGCTGTGAAAGACTTGAGCTGTGTTTATAATTGTTTAAAACTGCAGTCGAACTTCCAGTCGTCTCATTAAAAAATGTCAGACTTGCAGTGTGGTATAAAAGGCGAAAAAAGAAAAGAAAATGGAAAGCGTTAAATGTGCAGCGGGCGATACCATCTGGTCACAACTTTAAATATGATATCATGTTTATGTGCAAATGAAGAATTCTCGCTGGTTCAGAACCTTTTTCCTTAAGTGAGTCCCTTTTCTTTTCTGAATTTTTTAATGGGTATTTCACTTTATATTAAATACATAACAATAACAGTGCAGAACATCTAATACACTTCACTATGAATCCAGAACAATAAAACTGCAGGAGTATGGATAAAGCGAGATGTTTGCATGCATTTTGAGCAGATTTGGGCAGAATCCAGCAGTGTGGATCGTGCTTTTCATCCTATGTAAACTATATGTAAAGAAAAAAAGTCTAAATATTTTAAGATAAAAGCTGTGAAAAAATCTCATTAATTGGCAGCAAAAATGTAAGGTTCCTTCCTGTCTTACTGGTTCTTTCTTGGCTTCATACTGGCTATCTTCTAGCTCTATTCAGGTTTTTTTTCTAGCTCTATCGCTGATAATTTTCAGAACCTGAAGGCTCTATAACAGGGTATATGCAGGAATCCTGAAGTCAAATTTAATACCTTTTTTAAGACCCTTTTCATACATTTTGACACACTTTCCCTCACATTTACTATATACAGTATTGATTGTCCTTCCTCCTTATCTTCCAACCATTTGGACGCAAATGTGCATTTCCCCATAACGATGTTGTTTAACAACCGGCGTAAACAGACCTTCGCGCGCTATCAAGCAGCAGTCAGTCAGTGAGCGTGCGATGTCCTGTTCAGATGACGTCAAATCCAACGGGATGCCATAAATAAACTACAAAGAATCACACTGCACACCTACGCAATGATTACATTCAGGCAAACTTTAGAATACAACCTCTTTGGACAATTTATATACTTATTGAAAACAAGTTACAAAATGTAATACCTTGGAAAATGCCTTTTAATACTTTTTAATAGTCTTAATTGTCATTACCATTGAGAAATGAGAGCTATGCGCACGCAGTTTGCCCAAAGCGAAACCTATCTTACACTCTGAAATCTGAAAACTAGTTTTATTGCTGATGGATTATCAGAAATCATTTCAAAGTGACACAGACACATTGGATTAACCTATGGATGAACTTTCAGTAGCTGTTTTTCGTTTTAATGCCATTGAAGACAACTTTTGATCAGAAAACAACAAAGGTAAGACATATCGCCGTGTTGACTAACTAATGCTACGTGGTGTGATGTCTTTGTTAGCTTCTCATGTTGAGAGTTCGGATCGGTCAGTAATGATACCAATAACTGTCGAATCTGTGCAATCTCAGCTTGCTAATCGATATCTTGTTTGTGCAGATACGATAAGTAATAAGGGTATTTTCACGTGAGTTCTGTGCTAAGTGTGTTAGCATTTTTTCGCTCAGGGCTAATTCAGAGCCTTTGTTATTACCCTTATGTTTCGTTTTGCTAAAAATTGTTAATATTGTCTGATAGCTGAGTTTCTTCCCGTTAAGTGGGTATGACACATTAATAGGTCTTTAAATGTTAAGAAGCCCTCAGACACTGTTTCTTGCAGATGTTGCGATTTTCCCCCCGGGGCTTAACAGGTTAAGGCTGCAAACAGAAGGAGAACGTTTTATGTTAGTTTAGTGGTTCTGTCCTGGAGATGATCATTTTACAAAATACAGTTACTCAAGTAAATCTTCGATCTTCGCAGATCAATGAGTCTTCAAACAAATCCCGCTCAATTTAAGGCGCACACCTGCACACTTGCTAGCCTGTTCCATTCTTCATTCTCTGAATGCGAGGAAGGATTCTTGCCTAGCCTTTGAAGGACCTGACTCGGAAGACATGTCCAACCAAGGAAGCGTCCTCGACATTGAGAAACACCCTAAGACTAGCTGGTCCATTACTTGGTCCTGAGGAGATGTAACGATTATTAAACAAGAAACAGTCGAGTCAAGGGGTCAAATAAATGAACATTTGTGATTATTAGCGAATCGGTTGCAGGTGCGTGAAATCAGGCTTAGGGAGTAATGTATTACATGTAACGGCATTAGGTAATCAGGATACAAAATAGGCAAATGTATTCCCTTAGTTACAGAAGCAAAAACAATCAGATAACAGGAACATTTATGTAAAACAGAGCTCATTAACAGGATAGCAAAGATACAAAACATTTAGAAATAAAGAACAATACATCAAATCATCCTATATCTCTACATGGAAACTTGGGAGCCCTCAATCCAAAAATAAAATGGTTCATCAACAGTCAGTGTTTAACATATAAATCAGTATGACAAAACATTAAACATATTGTCCACTCATGTTGATAAAGATGGAGTTAATTTAAGTCTTATATGAATGTTGTGCAACAATGTTTTTCCAGTCAGACAGATTTTTTCACGTGTGAACTGTCATATTCAAGACTTATTCATTGTCCTCTCCATCAGCTTCTGTTGCCATGTGTTCAGCTGAGCTGCTGATTGGAGGCTCTGCCTCTCTGTTATCCTCAGTTTGAATTTCATTAAGCTGTGAGGACTGACGACCAACACACTTGTGTCTTTTGAAATCAGTACACCATTTAAATCTTTTGTCACAAACATTGCAGCTGTATATTTCCTCTCCTGTGTGGACTCTCATGTGTGCCTTTAAACTTCTATTCTGTGAAAAACCTTTCTTACAGACTGAGCAGCTGTATGGTTTTTCTCCTGTGTGGACTCTCATGTGTACCTTTAAATTTCTATTCTGTGAAAAAGCTTTCTTACAGACTGAGCAGCTGTATGGTTTTTCTCCTGTGTGGACTCTCATGTGTGCCTTTAAATCTATATTATGTGAAAAAGCTTTCTTACAGACTGAGCAGCTGTGAGGTTTCTCTCCTGTGTGGACTCTCATGTGTAACTTTAAATGTCCATTCTGTGAAAAACCTTTCATACAGACTGAGCAGCTGTGTGGTTTATCTCCTGTGTGGATTCTCATGTGTGCCTTTAAATGTATATTATGTGAAAAACCTTTCTTACAGACTGAGCAGCTGTGTGGTTTATCTCCTGTGTGGATTCTCATGTGTGCTTTTAAATTTATATTATGTGAAAAAGCTTTCTTACAGACTGAGCAGCTGTGAGGTTTCTCTCCTGTGTGGACTCTCATGTGTAGCTTTAAATGTCCATTCTGTGAAAAACCTTTCTTACAGACTGAGCAGCTGTATGGTTTTTCTCCTGTGTGGATTCTCATGTGTTTCTTAATATCTCCTTTCTGTGTAAAAGATTTCGTACAAACAGAGCACCCGAATTGTTTCTTTTCAGCACTACGTCGTTGATCACTGACAGATTCATGTCTATTTTTCAGTGAGTTTGAGCCTGACGCAGGTTCTCTGGTCTCTTTCCAATCAGCACTGTCTTCAGTGTCAGGTTCAGAAGAGTCTCCAGTGTCGCCCTCAGTCTTTGGTTGTAAACTGCTCTCTGGATCTGAGTTCCTGGCTGGTTCTGGTCCTCGACAGTCATCTCCATCAGCTTCTGTTTCCATGTGTTCAGTTCGTCTTTGATGAGGCTGTGGGGACTGAGGTTTCTCTTTATCATCTTCACTCTTCACAGGGTCAGGAGTGAAAGTGGACTTGGTGATATCAGCCTCCTCCTGGTCCTGAAGCTGCTCTCCCTCCTGACTGATCCCGAGTTCCTCCTGTTCCTGCTTAATGTGTGGGGGGGGCTCTGGGTCTTCCTGGTCCAGACTGGTGCTCCACGCCTGTTGGTCATGGAGAAGCTCTTCTTTAACCACCACCAGCTGCTGGACGTCTGCAGGGAACAGGAAACACACAAAACATGTCTAATTTTGTTGGCTCAATTCACCTCATGTAGCCCAGCCCCTTTCCACTTCCAGTTAAACATTTAAAAGGGTTTTTTCTTCTGGTTTAGTACTAGCCGCAATGTAAACAATGAATTGTATTTGGGATCGTTCACAGATACACTACGCCTACAGTATAGAATGAAAATACTCTGTTACAAATTAAAATCCTGCATTCAAACCTCATTTAAGTAAAAGTATGCAAGTATTATCCAACATTTTTACGGCACCTTATGTAAAAGTAATGATGGTGCAGTAAAATGTTCCCTGTCAGTGTTTCATTTATGATGTTTCTTGATTATTTTGTATGTTGCATTTTACTGCTGTACATGTTTAAAGTAGCGCTTGTATAAATGATTATAGATGAGGGAACCTGCTAAATATTAAAATGTGTGTTTTTTGTATACAGTACCAGTCAAAAGTTTGGACACCTTCTCATTCAATGGTTTGTTGATTTTAATTTGTTTCTACTTTGTAGATTAATACTGAAGACATCAAAACTATGAAAGAACACATATGGAATTATTTAGTTAACAAAAAAGTGTTAAAAAAAAATCAAGAATATGATTTTAATTCTAGATTCTTCAAAGTAGCCCCCTTCTGCCTTGATGACAGCTTTGCACACTCTTATGGCGCGTTTCCACTACAGCGCGGAGCACGGTTTAAGAGGGCTGTGACGTCAGCGGCCCGTCTTTGGTTGCGTTTCCACTTGGCCTAGTACCGGCCGGCGGGTCCTAATTCACAGTTTTTCTGGCCTCATAAAATCGCGGGTCAAGGGCCAGAGACAACGAGGCTGAGTCGGGCTGAGTATGCTAAACTAGAGAGAGCATCGCTGGCAAGGGGGCTACAACTACAACAAGATGGACATATTTGACCGTGATTTAATTGTAATACACGTTTCAAAATGATGCCGAAGTAACAACATACTGATACCGGTTAGTAAAAACCATGAATTAATGCTTTGTCAAGTCTGCAGACAGACGGCAGGCGAAAAACCTTTTAAAATGCGTGTTTTCTAAATGGAGATTGGCTAAGCTAACGCAGTATATGCTCCGACCGTCCACACTCACAACAACGGCCTATACAGACATAAATAAAGCAGCGACTGTATTCACCATGACACAGGCAGTCTGTGGTTTGTACTTGTTTAACTTTTGTCTAGTTTCTGAACATATATGAGGAGCTGTGAGCCAGAGTTCCCGTTAGCCGGTAATTACCGGACAATGACCGGTAAAATATGCTGAAGTCCGGCAAATCTAAATCTCTCCGGTCAAAATGTCCGGTCAAAATAATTTTCCCTTAGCGCAATACCGCATCAGTTGCGCCACTTATGTGACAGACAAGAATAGTATGTGACAGACAAAAGAGTATGTGACAGACAAAAATTGTCAATTCTAATGTCTAACACTTAATGTGGAGAAAGAGATGTCCTGTATGGGTTGATTGTGCGTTGATCTGTTGGTAATGCCTCGGGGTTCCGGTGGGCATGTAAACAAATGCATAATGCTGCGCTATACTTTGTGGCCTCATCCGGTTGCATAGCGACGCTTATTGTTTAGGTGTCTTTTAACAAGCAGGTAGTCATATCATTAGCTAGAACTAGCTAGATCTGATCGATATGGACATAAATGCGAGTAAAGTCTAATCTGACAGGAGAGAGAGATCGGCTGCTGCTGACGAGTCGACACGCAGCTCTGCATGATCCCCTGCAGCGGCGAGCAGAGCAAAACACACTTCAGGTTAGAAAATCACACGTAGCTATTTTAATTACCTCTCAAACTACCTAAACTAGTTATAGATATGTTTAGTTTTACTGTCGGGTCACTCATTACTGGATCCGCGAGCTGCATGATACTGACGGGCTGTCAGGAGAAGGAGAGAGCGCTCCGTTTATTATTCCCGCGTTTTTGTAAATTACTGTACACTTTTGAATAATGTAGTTAATCTACTATAATTAGTTTGTTTAATGTCGAATCATATCAATTTGTTTTAAAGCTCAATAAATAACAAAGAAGACCTTTAACCGGCACTTATCTAATTTTGTCCGGAAGATTTCAACTTTAACGGACATGTTGACCGGCAAAAAAATATTCTAACGGGAACTCTGCTGTGAGCTCTGAGTGCTAACAGCTAACGGCTGTGTTGTTTTTCTGGGGTTCTCATTGAAGATCACGTCACGGCTCCGCCTACACTGCGTTACTATAGATACTACCCCAGTTCCTAAACTGTAATGGAAATGCGCCATAAAGTGAGCCAGTCCTAACGAGGCCCAGCCATACCGAGCGGGACGAGCGAGGCCGTGTAGTGGAAACGCGCCATTAGCTTCTCTCAGTTTGCTTCATGAGGTCGTCACCTGGAATGGTTTTGAATTAACACGTGTGCCTTGTCAAGACTCAATTTGTGGAATTACTTGCCTTCTTAATGTGTTTGAGACCATCAGTTGTGTTTTGCAGAGGTAGAGTTAGTGCACAGTGGAAATCCCTATTTGACTGCTGTTGTAATCCATATTATGGCAAGAACCACTCAACTCAGTAAAGAGAAACGGCCGTCCATCATCACTTTAAGAAATGAAGGCCAGTCGATCCGGAACATTTAAAGAACTTTGAATGTATCCTCAAGTGCAGTCGCAAAAACCAACGAACGCTATGATGAAACTGGCTCTCATGAGGAACCCCCCGGGACAGGAAGAGCAAGAGTTACCTCTGCTGCAGAGGATAAATACACAAGAGTTACCAGCCTCAGAAACCGCAAATGAAAGCACCTCAGATTAGAGCCCACATAAATGATCACAGAGCTCAAGGAGTCTTTGTGAGATGCAGAGAAGGTGAGCGGATGGTTTCTGCATGAGTGGTTCCCACCGTGAAGCATGGAGGAGGAAGTGAGATGGTGGGGGGGGGCTTTGCTGGTGTCACTGTTGGTGATTTATTCAGAATTCAAGGCACACTGAACCAGCATGGCTACCACAGCATTCTGCAGTAGCCAGCAAAATATAAATCATATTCTGGATTTTTTTAACACTTTTTTGTTTACTAGACAATTCCATATGTGTTCTTTTATAGTTTTGATGTCTTCAGTATAAATCTACAATGTAGAACCAATTTAAATAAATAAAAAGATTTGTCCAAACTTTTGACTGCGTCTAATACTAGTGTATATCTCTCCCAAAATATATATTCTGTGTATATATATATATATATATATATATATATATATATATATATATATATATATATATATATATATTTATTTATTGTTAGGGAATAATTTGCTTAGGTATTCAACCTCAGACAAAGTTCATCGTTTTCTCTTCTCACTGTCTCCTGTCCCATGGCATAGTTCTACGGCCTTGGGTATTGCTGCTATCTCTCTTAAGGAGGGGCAGCTTGGGCGCATTGTTGTTGCCAGTTTATCACCGAGCACAAGCTGACATGATAGTTTATTATTCAGGGACATCTAGAGGCCCTTCTTTTCAGGAACGTAGGTTCCCTGGCGCACATTATTTTCTATGGACGACAGCTTTAGTTAGATTCAGGGTCCGGTTGGTAATGATGTCAGAGAAGAAAGACTGTCGTGCGTTTTTCAATTCCAAATTATAAAGGCCAAGTCTCTCTTTATAGATTTCAAAGTGAACCTGGAGATTTGTTTTTCGCCACCTGCGTTCAGCTTTTCGACATTCTCTTTTTTCTGTTTTCACGGTCATGGCCTTTCTCCATGGAGATATTTTCTTGCCAGACACTTCCTTTACCTTAGTTGGAGCAATGGCATCTATAACATTTTTAATTTTTGAATTAAAAGTATCTACTAGCTCATTTACTGAGATGTTAGCAGGGGCAAGTGTGGAAGAAAAATTCTGAGTAAACATTTCCCTAGTATTTTCAGTTAAATATCGCTTTGTGGTTACCTCTTTTTGAACAGAAAGAGAGCTCTCAAAGTAAACACAGGAATGGTCAGAGAGTGCAACATCAGTCACCACAACCTTAGAGACATTCAGACCTTTTGAGATAATTAAGTCCAGATTGTGCCCCTTATTGTGCGTGGGCTCCGTCACATGCTGAGCCAGTCCATAGCTATCAAGAACACAAAACAGTTATTTAGCCCCTCTGTCCTGGGGGTTGTCAACATGGATGTTAAAATCACCAACGATGACTAGACGGTCAAAGTCAATACACACTATCGACAGCAACTCGGTAAAATCATCAAAAAAGCTTGCACAGTATTTGGGTGGTCTATAGATATTTAGGAACAGAGCTCGAGAGGAGCATTTCAGCTGAAGGGCCACATATTCAAAAGAAGCAAAGTTTCCATAAGATGTCTTCCTGCATTGAAGGGAATCATTGAACAGAATAGCAACTCCACCTCCTTTCTTATGCATTCTTTCCTGACTCATAAAACTAAAGTTGGGAGGGGTTGATTCGATAAGAACAGCTGCACTGTTATTTTGTTCAATCCAAGTTTCTGTTAAGAACATAAAATCGAGATTGTGCTCAGTGATAAAATCATTGATTAAAAATGTTTTTCCTGCCAAAGACCTGACATTTAATAAAGCTAGTTTAAGTTCGTTAAACACACTATCAGTCAGGTTTTTTGTAACAAGCTGTGGCTGACATGGAATCACTGCTAAATTTGATAAACTCACACAAACGTTTGAGCGCTTCCTGTATCTAAGATGATTCACTGCTCTTAATCTATTACCTATCAACACAGATATCGGCAAAGCTACTGGCAGGAAGGGCCCCGGCATGTACTTGAAAAAGTTGAGAGTGCCATACGCCCTTGAGCCTGGACCCAGCAAATATCAGTTTGCAGCGTTTTGTACACAAACATCCCTATCAGGCTTTGAAGGGGAGGGAGGACCCACCACCCTGCTCCTCTCATCATAGGAGGGCAGGATGAGGGCTACACTGTAGGAAGGGGGGTTTGGAAATCTGCTTCCATCTTCCTTGTATTGTTTTGGTTTGGATGATTATGGTAGGCATGGTGATGAAGACGGGGGAGATGGTGCGCGTCCCTGCCTTAACCAGGCGGCCCAGCTTGGTGACTGGAATCCATTCCTTGTCTTCGGTGATTTTGGTGGGCGTCGTTGAGGGGCGGGGGTAAAGGACATGCTGCCAACCCTGCGTATCGCCTTCATGCGGTCATCGAACTCCAGGGGGGAGGGCGAGGGTGAAAGGGTGAGCGGAGAGTAGAGAGAGCTGGGGGATGAATGAAGAGTATCCTCAAAGGCGTTGACAGGGGGTGTGACGGGCAATGGTCCACGCAACTACCCCCCATCAAATAAGATAATACATGCGAGTTCATGGCTACTGTAGACAACGTTCTTGTTGCTCTGTGTTGCGTTGTTAATGAGTGAAACACACCGGAGTTGAGGATCTGTGGGGTTTATTCTCCCAAAAAGGAGAGCTCCAACAAGCCATTTAGGACAGAGAGTGAATACACATTCTATACAGAGATGCTGTATGAGAAACCAATGTGAGTTTGGAAAATTGCACAATATAAATCTATTCTAGTATACCTCAACAATGGAATTATGATCAGTAGAAATGGCCATGACATGGGACCTTTAAATAAGATATGAATGCAGTACTTTAACTTGTAATGGAGTATTTCACAGTGTGGTGTTTGTACTTTTACTTCAGGATCTACTACCTGTAGCAAGACGGTGCTGATAAAGGGTATAAAGTGATAGTACAAAGTCTAAAGTGTTATTCATGTGATAATAAAGTGTGACTGAAGAGTTTAAAGTGTAAATAAAGAGTTTAAAGTGTTAATAAAAAGTAAAGGGCACAGACCTGCTCTGTGTATCCGAAGCTGAGGCTGTAAAACAGCGTCCAGTAGTTTCTGGAGTCTCTCGTTCTCCTCTTTGGAAAGAGACAGCTCCTCCTCGAGCTCTGCTATAGTTTTTTCATACAGAGCAAATATCTCTTCAGCAGCAGCAGTGAGTCGCTGCTTCTTCAACGACAGCAGCATTTGGACTTTACTCATGTTTACTAGATCACTTTTTCCTGCAAACTCCGTTAAACACACCGTTTCTCTCTTCATCAAACTCTCAATCTGACTAGTGTTGCTAACGTGTTTCCAGCTAGCATGCTAAACTAGCTCCTATAGTCCGAGGTAAACGCTCCAGAAAAAAGAGCACAGAGTCCATTCGGAGGTTTATCCTGACACACAGATGATGGATCAGTAGTGCTGGAGCTCACACACACTTTCTCAGGAACACAGAGAAAGAGAGAGAGAGCAGTTGTAGGTACCATATGTGTTCGGCCTACCAGATGTGTTCGGGGTCCGTTACGCTTACCAATGACGTCACGCATTGGCTGTACGGTAACCCAAGAGGACATTTTACACGGTCAAATTCCGAATGTATTGAAACTCCAGACTCAACGTAAGAGCTTGAGCCTCTTCGGGGGATGCGAACATTTTAACATACACTTCATTCTTTACTTTGTCCGTTATTATATGTAGAAGATCTTACTTTTTTCTCCGTCATGTTGTTTCCATAGCAACAACTTCAAAATAAATAAATCTAAATAGATGTGTGTTCTACACACCAAAATACGTTATTTGAACACCCCTCTCGATCGATTTACAAAAAAAAAATAGTATGGCCCGCCCTAATACACTAACGCAGTTTTTAAAGATATACATTTTTCAACACAGAATCATTTACCAAATTACACCATATCCAATCATTATACACAAAATGCTATCTGTTCATTGCAGTTATTGTTTATTGAATTAGATTACCATGAGCTCAACATAATTATGTAGAGTACAAGTCCACAGCCAAGAAAATGTTATTTGCATATCATTTTATTTATGAATATGGAATTATGGAATTCCACACTGGAGTTTGTTATTATTTACTATTGTAGTGCCGAGAGAAGGGAGTCGGAGGCGGTGCAATGAAGGTACAAATCTGGCTTTATTGAGCAGCAGAAATGCACATGCTGTCGGGTCGCAGCCCGAGAAGAGAAGAGAAAGCGAAAGGGACACACACTCTGGGTGTTTCTCAATCGCGAGTAAAGCTGCTTCAGAGCCACTATTTCAAGCATACTACGTCATCGAGTGCCGCCGAAGTACTGTTCCAATCTCCAGTATACTTGGAAATCTACCAAGCCCGGCGTACTCCGTTTGGAGAAATATCGAGTGTGCACATGAGTAGACTTCGCGGTCTTAAAATCCCCACAATGCTTTGCGCACGGACCAATTTCCCCAAATCTGTGGCGGAAGATGTAAGGCGGGGCCTCTCATATGACGCACACCTGCACACTTGCTAGCCTGTTCCACTCTTTGTTTTCCGAATGTCAGGAAGTATTCTTGACTCGCTTCTGAAGCAAGATGCTCGGCAGACATGTGCTACCAAGCAAGCGTACTCGCGATTGAGAAACACCCACAGTAGGTACCCCGGAGGTACCGTCAACATATATGTCCGTGCGGAAACAATACTCCCAACCTGTAGTTCCTGGAATGAATTATGTAACCCCGTTAATTAGTGATCACTACACAACAGCGACGTGCAGTCAGTGGAGGCAGGGGAGGCAGAGCCTCACCTGTCATACTCGAGTCCAATGTAACGGAAAAACAATTAAAGAAAAACTAAATAATAATAATAATAAAATGTCTCCACTGATCTTGTGTAAATGTGATTTCTGTATGATTCCAATCGCATTTTATAGTCAAAATCAGCAAATTTGCCGAGCTCCGCTACGGGAGCGATGAGAAGTGAGGCAGGGACGAGCACTGCCTCACGTAAGCCCACAGTAACTTGCTGGAGCGCGGGCACTAATTTAGCGCGGCCACTTATTTTGTGAGCGCGCTCAAGCCATTTACTGTGGGGTGAGGTGAGGCACAGATGAGCTCTGCCTCACTTCAGAATGCGTCACCCCACAGAAACTGTCTGGAAAGCGGGCCCTAAGCGCATGCCTGTTCCCATCTCACTGTAGGTCACCAATGTAATGTTTGTAGATCCCTTTATTACATTTATCCTCGCCATCCATAGTCTCTAAATAACTTATTTCACGTATATATGATATTTAGGCTCGCTGGTCTCATCGTACAACGGCAATGAAAAAAGCACCAGGAGAGGCAGCCATAACCTCTGCCGCACTGAAGGGGGCGCACGTGAGCCCACAGGTTCTTGTTGCTACTGTTATTCTACCGCAAACAACAAACTAGACTTTTGAAACTACAGGAAGATAAGGAGGACTTTTACAAAACAGTAATAGAGATTGTTGTCCAGAAGGATAGCATGGACTTATATTCATCTTCAAGTCAAGGTAAGACCACAACTGTAATGAAAATGGGATCTTACTTAGAAAGAACAATCCAATATTTAGATTTTGGGTATCCTTTTGTTGATCGGTCTGTTTAAAATTAATCATAGCATCAGACTAAAAAAGCTTTTGAAAATAACAGAATATTTCGATTAAGGTCAAAATAGGCTATAATATTTGTAAATCTGACTCTGAAAGAGTCAGTGCCTCACCAGCCATGAACCTCACCGCACGTCACTGCTACACAAGCCCCTCCAGAATTCAACCATGGACACAATCCTCGCGTCCGGGAGGAAGCACCACAGGGGCCGAGGAGGGCGGGGCCGCCGGCGAGGGCCGGGCCATGGAACGGGCCGTCGGAAGGGGGCCGCAGGAGAGGGTAGGGGCCCCAACGAGGGCAAGGGCATCCCCACCGGAGGGTGGGGGGCGGGCCGGAACGGGCCGTCGTCAGGGGGCCGCAGAAAGCAGGGTCGCCGTGTTGCGACGCGGGGACAGGCGTGAACATCCCGGTGGTCCCCAGCAGGGAGGAGCGCTGCCCGGCCGCAGGCGAAGGCACAGCGGCGGCGGGCACGAAGTCCTCGGGAGGAAGGAGCCGTGTCCCCGGGAGGAGGGAGCCGTGGACAGGGGAGAGGCCAGACGGGGCGCCGGCCGAAGCCGCCGTCGAGGCGAACCGTGAGCCGAACCATGAGCCGCGGTTAGAGGAGAGGCCAGGCAGGGTCCGGGAGCGCGCCACCCACGGGCCGAAGAAGGCGTGGGCGACATCCGAAGCTGCTGCCGAGGCGAAGGAAGAGGCCAGACAGGGTCCCGAAGTGCGCCACCCACGGGCCGATGAAGGCATGGGCGACGTTCGAAACCGTAGAGTCGAGGCGAGACGGGGTCCAGAAGCACGCCACCCACGGGCCGGAGAAGGCATGGGCGACGTCCGAAGCCGCCGTCGAGGTGGTGAAAAAGCGAGAGGGTCCACACGAGGCCGACCAGACATGGTCGAACCTCCTCTCAGGCACCAGAAAAAGCTCAAGAGGGTCGTCCTGTCCACGAACAAAAACAGGTGGGCGAAATTGCGAGAGGATCCACACGAGGCCGACCAGACTTGATCGAACCTCCTCTCAGGCACCACAAAAAACAAAACAAAAAAAAACAGTCGGATGTCGATAGCCAATGGATGTCGTTAGCCGCTAGCTGCTAGTCGTCGTCAGCCATTGCTAGCAGTCGTCGTTAGCCGTTGGTAGCAGCTAGCCGTTAGCTGTCGTGGCTAGCTGTCGTTAGCAGTCGTGGCTAGCCGTTCTCGACGGCCGGTAGTCGCTGTCGTCGTCGTCGGCCCCGGAGCCTCTGCTAGGCGGCGTGCCCCCACCAGGGAAGGTGCTGCAGCGTGCAGTGGCAAGCACCTCAGGGGTCAATCGCCGGGCGGCCAGGAAGAACCGGCAAGCTTCTTCGGCCAAAGCGCGGGGCTCAACACTAGCCGTGTTAGCTAGCGCAGCCTGGACATGCAGCCGCATGTCCCGAAGAAACAGCCCCATGAGGTAGAAGTCGGGTTCCTCCATACCTAGCAGGTCGTGCATCGTCTCCTCGTAGTAGGAAGGCTTGCTGCCTTCCAGTGCCGAGACGAAGCGGGAATGGTGAGCGACGTCCTCAGCCATTCCGTGGGGCGCACCGAGCCTCAGTCTGTGAGCACGTGGCAGCCACGGACGTCTCCAAAAATCTCCGGCATTTCGAGAAAAACAGTATGTTTTTTGCCGCGTTAGATTCAGTCTCGGAACCTTCGCGAGACTTATGTCAGGGTCACCAATGTAGTGCCGAGAGAAGGGAGTCGGAGGCGGTGCAATGAAGGTACAAATCTGGCTTTATTGAGCAGCAGAAATGCACATGCTGTCGGGTCGCAGCCCGAGAAGAGAAGAGAAAGCGAAAGGGACACACACACAGTAGGTACCCCGGAGGTACCGTCAACATATATGTCCGTGCGGAAACAATACCCCCAACCTGTAGATCCTGGATTGAATTATGTAACCCCGTTAATTAGTGATCACTACACTATAACTTTATTATAGTATTCGGATATTCGGGTACAGTGGACTGTACCCGAATATCCGAATATTCGTTCGTTGGAGTACTATTTCGGGTTTCAATTTCGTTATTCGGATATTCATTTGTTAGTTTTTTTCCCCGTTTTTTTTCAAATTGAGTTTGAATTTTTTTGGGGGTGCTAACACTTAACCATAAACGTTATCGTTTACTTTCTCCGTCTTTATATGTAGATATTACTTTTCTCCGTTAATCTCTGTCACGTTGTTTCCAAAGCAACAACAACTTCCTGTCAACTGCGCTAACTCTCCTTCAAAATAAAAGCATGTCCATAAATAGGAAGCCAAGCCAAATTACACTTAAGACGTATACAACTGCAACGAAAGTAACAAACACAATGCGATATCCTTTTCAATTTCAAAGAACACGAATTGGGTTACATTAACAAATAACTATAAAACAACAATACTGTAGAATAACAAAATGAATGCCGTGAATACACCGAAATACACGTGTTGAAGCGGTTCGCTGCTGATTACTACCATAGACTGTATATGATTACTACCGAATATCCGGAGCCCAAAAAATGGTATTCGGGACAGCCCTAGATCATTCTGCTTCAGTTTGTGGGCTACAGCCAGTTTATGGTAGCAGCACGTTAACAGCTTCATTCTTTGATCAGACCCCCGGTATACCCTAGTCAGCACCCCTAGTTACACCAATCAGCGTGCGATTACCGTACAGCCAATCACAATGCGTGACGTCATTGGTAAGCGACGGACCCCGAACACATGGGCTGCATCCCAGGCTGCGTTTCACTTCTCTTATTTCTCATTTCCTCGCTCCTCGTCTCGGTCTCACAGGAAGTTGATTTGTCTGCGCCATCTTGAGTAGCGTCCCAATGGCCTTATTTTTGCCGGAGGACCGAGGAGCGAGGAGCGAGGAGCGATAACGGAGGAGCTATAACCGAGGAACCACCAGACCATCCTTCGATGAAATCCTCAGACACTCGCCCCGCCCCCTTACTGTGTATCGCTCACTGATTGGACGATGCAGCGCATGCACTGATCTGTTGCTTCTTGACATGAGAGCAGTTTCCCAGCGGAGTGAAGAAAACACATGAAACTCACGGGACTCACTCCTCAGTTCATACTGTGTTTTGTTTCAATGAATGCGTCATTTAGTTACAAATATGTGATATATCTGAACAACAAAGTGGTCAAAAATCATTTTATTCATTTATTGGAAACATTTTCATGATCGCTTTTTTCGTTTTACATTTTCATTTATTGTCATTTCCATTCAGTCAGTCATTAAGTGCTATTTAACATGTTAATTTGCTACATATCCACACAAACAAACACAGTGTACAATCCAATGAATGTTAATCTAACTGGGTTTTGATAGATAACATATCTCTTTTTCTTCTCTGAATTATTTTATTTCTATTGTGCACTCTAATCAATATTAATCCAACTATTGTTCGTTTATACATTTTAAGAATGGCGTTTATCTTTTTTGAGAATAAATTCTTATTTTATTTAATGTATTTGGGTCTACAACAGATGATACAAATGTTTGTGTCAGTAAATGTGTACTAACAGAGGCGGGGGTGTTTGTGAAAACAACGGGGACAGAGCTGGCTGCTGTCAGACGATCAGCTGTGCAGCGTCATCACAAACGGACGTCGCTTCACGTGACGCTCCGGAGGAAAGGACATCCCATTGCTCTTAAAACTCATTTCCCTGCTTCTCGTGGTTTCCTTAAGCTCGTCTCAATACCCCTCCTCGACTCCTCTCTTCCCCTCCTCCGGGGGTCCTTCTCAGGTCGACTATTTTCATTTCCTCGGTCCTCGGTCCTCGGTATCACCGGAAGTTGATTTGTCTGCGCCATCTTGAGTAGCGTCCCATGGCTCTTATTTCTGCCGGAGGACCGAGGATCGAGGAGCGAGGAGCGATAATGGAGGATCGATAACCGAAGAACCACCAGACCATCCACCGGTGAAATCCTCAGATACTCTCCCCGCCCCCTTACTGTGTATCGCTCACTGATTGGACGATGCAGCGCATGCACTGATCTGATGCTTCTTGACATGAGAGCAGTTTCCCAGCGGAGTGAAGAAAACACATGAAACTCACTCCTCAGTTTATACTGTGTTTTGTTTCAATTAATGCATAATTCAGTTACAAATATGTGATATATATGAACAACAAAGTGGTCAAAAATTATTTTACTCATTTATTGGAAACATTTTCATGATCGCTTTTTCGTTTTACATTTTCATTTATTGTCATTTCCATTCAGTCAGTCATTACGTGCTATTTAACATGTTCATTTGCTACATATCCACACAAACAAAGTGTGCAATGAATGTTAATCTAACTGGGTTTTGATAGATAACATATCTCTTTTTCTTCTCTGAATTATTTTATTTCTATTGTGCACTCTAATCAATATTAATCCAACTATTGTTCGTTTATACATTTTAAGAATGGCGTTTATCTTTTTTGAGAATGAGTTCTTATTTTATTTAATGTATTTGGGTCTACAACAGATGATACACATGTTTGTGTCAGTAAATGTGTACTAACAGAGGAGGGGGTGTTTGTGAAAATAACGCGGACAGAGCTGCTGTCAGACGAACAGCTGTGCGGCGTCATCACAAACGGACGTCGCTTCACGTGACGCTCCGAAGGAAAGGACGTCCCATTGCTCTTAAAACTCATTTCCCTGCTTCTCGTGGTTTCCTTGCGTCACTCCATGCTTCCCTGGTGGGAGGGACTAAACGCAGGGAAACGACGCAAGTGAGGGACGCAAGGATTCCATTTAATCGACCTGAGAAGGACCCCGGGACTTGACCCGGAAATCGATCAAGACACGCCATGTTGAAGGACTTCCCAATAGAGTGGCGAAGTCCCTCCCACTTACTTCCGGGGTATGGGACCTTATTCCGGAAAAGTTATGCATTGAAGTCAATGGGGAGAGAAAACTTATCTTTCGATCCCGTTTGAATTGTGCCATGAATTACACATATGATGTTTGTCAATCTTAAAAAATCATTTCCATGTCAAAAAAGTCACAGTTTGTCGTAAAACTGTTGAAATATAAGACTATGAAAAATACGTAACTAGAAAGACTACAAATCCCAGAGTCGCGTAAGTGATGTCACAATTGTTTACCTCCACCATTCAGATACCTAAGATCAGCGCAATATAGATATAATCTATCTATATGGCGCTGGCTAAGATAAGATAACTTTAACAAGATGCCTGTGTGCTTAGTACCAGGTTGTTATTATACCAGCAATGGGTCTTGCTCGTTCTTTTGCTTCCCGTCTGATGAAACGACCAGGAGTGGCTTGATCAAGTTCGCTACCTAGCTAGTAGCTAGCACGTTAGTTAGCATTACAGCCTTGTCATTTTTATTAGCCTTAACATGAAGTAACATTAAGTAACCCAAAATGTTAAACAGTAAGAGTAGTAGTCATATTTCGTGAACCCTTTGAATAGTACTGTCACCGGTGTGATCATTCTATAATACACCATTTAATTCCGGGGGAGAAATGCTAACGCTAACGTTAGCATCGGCGATCTTTTCTACTTCATGCTATCTGCACAAATGGTTGACATTAAACATTAAAACGACCAGGCAGTTCAGAGAGAATCAAAGGAAGGCAGGCTTTGCATGACATTCTTCAGGACGTGTTTCATTGTGGTGATAGTCAATCGTTTGTTGACAAGACAGTAGTGACGGCCATCTTGGTGACGTGTGTGGTTGACCAGAGATGTAGTTCATTGAGCCTTTCACACAAACAAATGTGTTACTTCACAGTTTTACGACACATTTTAATTTTTTTGACTTGCAAAATTATCTTTTAAATTGACAAACATCATATGTGTAATTCGTGGCACAATTCAAACGGGATCGAAAGATAATCTTTCTCTCTCCATTGACTTCAATGCATAACTTTTCCGAAATAAGGTCCCATGGGGCTCAACCGGAAGGGGAGGGACTTCGCCACTCTATAGCTGAAATGCACACGGAGGAGGGGTGAGGGAGGAGGGGTGCGGGAGGAGACGAAAGGGAGGATACACGAGAGCAGACTACGCGGAAGTGTTTTCACTACTCGCGTATAAAAGCCCCGCCCCCACCTTCACAGCTGGTCGATTTCAAGAGAGGAAAACGGAGAACTGGAAGAATGAGTGGAAAAGCGTCCCATAAATGTATAAGTGCTCACAGCTCCGTGGGAATTATTATGTGCAATTCATTTCTTAAGGTTATACTAACAATTTAAGTCATGTTTAATGATCTTGAACGTCACTAAAACATAGCTATTAAGAAAGCTATTTCATAAATGGCTAGATCTTGATAAATAACAATTATTTGTTTTGTTTTGTGTTAAAATATTGAGTAGTTAAATTATTTAAAATGCACAGTCCTGAATGTGGGTTTGTGGTGAATGTGGGGATCTACAGGACACACATGTTCAGAGTAAAGGCTTTCACATTATTATAATTATAATTTTATTGAAATGTACATTTTACACCAAAACGGAACACAAAAGCAGGACCAACCATCATACATTGAATTCCTTGACTAACAAGAGAAAGATTCATCATTTAAATACATATTTAACAACAAATGGGCCGGTTCTAAGGGGTTATTCAGTTAAGCCCGATGAGAGGGGATACAGCTGTGCACATATCATCATTAACAGACGTCGTTTAAGAGTGACGTTTGAGTGAACGAGGACATCCCAATTAATACCTGAGGACTCCTCTGTCCTCGCGTCACCTCCTCGTGTCTCTCGCTCGCATCTTACGGAGGCGGAGCTAAGACGCAAGGAAGGGACGCGAGTGAGGGAAAGGAGGAGTCGAGGAGGGGTATTGAGACCGTGGTTGCGTTCGAATACTCCAAAAAAACAGCTCCTAAGTTCTAACCCTATCGTCTATTCCTTGACCTCGGAGTGAAACGTCATGGGGTTAAGGGATAGTGGATAGGAGAATTCAAAAGGACTTAGGAGAAGAGACTGCGGTACTTTAGAGAATCCGACTGCAATTTCACTATCCGACGTGTTTATGATGCGCCAGCGGAGGTCATAAATGTGCGCCTGCTGCGGTGGGGAAACTATGGAAACTACAGTTTTCTATACAGCGGACTACAACAGGGATGTTTAATAAGAACGAGGGACTACTGTAAACTCTGCACCGTGCTCTGATGCTGTTGTTTTATGCTTTATGAACGGGGACAACAGAGAAACATATTCTTCATGACCAAAGTTGGAATTGAAATAAAAAAGGAAAGTGAAACTTATGCTCGTCACCCTCTCCCTCCGGTCCACATTAATACAAATGATCCCAATACGTATGATTGTGTGAACTATGAAAAGATCTTAAAATCAATACAAATGTATTTATTATAAACGTTAGTCCTTAACATCTATCACTGTGTATATCACCATTCAAACATCTTTTTAAAAGTTGAACAAACCCCACACAGCTTAGTAAAGACTGTAAAATGTTGACTTTATTTGATCATTTCAGTCAAAACTAACGTTCACATTTCTCTTTTTGATTATAATACTGATGAACGTTCAAAACAAAGCACTTTGGCAACTTACCACATACGTTTTGAACCGTAACTTTCATGATATCATTTCTCGTTCATAATCGATTGTTTCCGTGAACGACCGGACATTCCCTCGTGTTAAATGCCGCGGCCGCAAGGCATTGTGGGGCAGCATTTTCTCCTCTCCTGTCGGTTAGGTAGGTCCAGTGGTTCCTAAGCTAAAGGAGGTTATAAAGGAAGTTTGAAACCTCCTTTCCTTTCATTTTAGAGAATTCGAACGGCACTTATCATGGCTGCCACTGAGGGACTTCCGGGTCATTTCACTCCGTTAGGAAGGTTCCTAAGCTAAATGGACTATTCGAATGCAACCGAGGCTCTTGCGTCTCTCCATGCTTCCCTGGTGGGAGGGACTAGTCGCAGGGAAACGACGCAAGTGAGGTACGCAAGGAATCCATTTAACCGAAGTGAGACGCAGCCTCAGGTCGATTAAATGGAATCCTTGCGTCCCTCACTTGCGTGAATAAAAAATGATATTCAGAAAATATATGTTATATTTTAAAATTATATATCTTAATCCATTAATGCTCAAATGTTGCCTCTGATAAATAGGAAACAACTTTACCTTTATATACTGCAGGGTAGCTTGTACATTTATCATAGGGGCCAATAAAGCTCTAATACATGAACAATTATTTGAATATATTTTGTAAGTATAAAGTAGCAGGAAAAGTAAATACTCAAGTAAATTACCTAAAAATTGTTCAGTAACTGTAGTAAATGTACTCAGTTACTATCCACCACCACTGCTTTAGGATATAAACAGCTGTTATGAAATTGTTCAGTAGGTGTCATGAAGTGGGCGTGATATCTATTAATAAATGGGGAAGAAGACTAAGAGGGAAGAAGCCCGTCACATACACTTTTTTTTTTTTTTATACCTTTAATTTTCTTGAAACTAAGGCAAAGCACAATTCAGCATCAAAGAGTACAAGTTATTTTATCCAGAAAAAAATTCAACAAAAACCGTTGCACAGTTTTAAGAATAATATACTGAAATCAAACAGCTTCTTAAGATAAGCACAACATAAAATGTCCACAAAGGGAAACAGCATGTGGGACGTTCAATCCTTAAGAAGAGGGCACTGTGTTGATTTAAAATGGCATAACGGGTGCCATAAAACAAACAAATCTTCTTTGAATAGTGGCATTAATAATATTTTTGAACTTACTGGAATGTATTCAACATCAGCAAGAAAGCTTTCTGCAGCATCAGTGTTAAATCTCAGGAGCTGCAGCGCTCTCTAGTGGACAGTTGTGACACCAGAGAGAGAAATGGCAGTACAGAGCTGCAGGGAAATGACCTTAAAAATAGAAATAGAACTTATCTATAAATGCTGAGACACCAGTCCTAAACACATCATTTCTAGAGACAATGCTTTAATTACAGTTACAGTGGAACAGCCAAAAAAACACCCAACTGCACTGAAGTCACAGCAAGAAAAAAAGACAGAAAAATACTTTGCTGCTATCTCCATACTCTCTCCTATATGGCAATCATTTAAATATTCCTCTAAACAAAAATACTGAAAAACACCGTTTCTAAACATCTTCTTAAATGTACAATATAGTCACTTTGAAAAGGTTTTCTCACAGTAAATAAATAAATACTTTAAGAAGTTAAGAAAAGTTAATGAAATGATGGGGAGGCGTGTTCCGCAGTGGATAGAGCCTTGGTGTTGGGATCAGGGGGTCACAGGTTCAAACCCCACTGCAGTCATCATGTCGTTGTGTCCCTGGGCAAGACACTTCACCCCAAATTGCTCCTGTGGTCACAGTATTGAGTATGTAAGTTGCTTTGGATAAAAGCGTCTAACAAGTAACATGTAATGCAGTGGCGGCTGGTGGTCTTTTTTTTTGGTGGGGCTCTTGACGTACCGTAAGTGACCTACCCGGGGGGTCCGGGGGGTTTCCCCCCGAACATTTTTTTCGAGAAATGACCCCTTAAATGATGACTTCTGGTGATGTTAGAGGGGGGGGGAAAGGAGAAATCGAGGCTTAAAAATATGAGAAGACTGATCAATACCTCCATAATCTTCAGTGTGGAAAATATTATTTATCAACCTGAACATCTACTACTTTACCAGGAATTTGTGTTCTCAGAACTGGTCTGTTTTTTTCTTTCTTAAAACTGTTCATGTTTTATGAACCAACACCTTCACCAAGTAGCTTTACAGTGAACTGCATGTGAGATATAAAATTAATAGCATCTTTTCAGTAGCATTAATTATAAATATTTAAGTGGTTCAATACAAGTCACTACAGCATTTCAAACTGAACTGTGAATAAATGCAATTTAAAAAAAATAACCACAGCACAAAATGTCATAAATTGTGTTTTTTCTTTGTTTCTCTGAGGATTATTTACAAACAGGCTTATTTACATATAGCAATAACTCAGAAATGAAAAAGCTACATCGTCTAACACGAACAACCAGTTAGCATAATGATAATATATGTGTTATGTACAATGTAACTGGCAAGGCTAGAGCACGAAAGAACATAAAGTTTGCAAAAGGTTTAAATAACTTCAAGTATCTGTCTTCAGATTACGTGGAGGTTTTAGTCCGATGGGAAGCAGATTTTAAGCGACACCGAAGATAAACCAAAAATGTGGTGGAGCTGCAAACCGTGTAGTGTTGCTGGGACAGAACAGGAGCTATAACCGTTGGAAAATACATCACAGACAATGCAACAAACGTGGAGACAGAACAATCACTTCTGTGATAAATGCCCACTTATTAATAAACTTCTAACAACCATGGGAAACCTCCTCTCTACATATAAAGTGATATCCAAGCATGGGAAACAAAAGACAGCATTTACCTGTTTGCATCCAGCTAGCCAAGCCTTTCTTGTGTACCAGCTACTTGTGAAGCCTCGTGTATAAATGTTGTCTTTTTCACGAGATTGCTGCGATATATTCAAATCGGGTTGGTCCGGTGCAAGGTCTTTAAGCAACAATTTATCTGCCAAACTTCTCCTTTCGAAAGGATTGGAGATTAGCTCTTGAACAGAATTAGCCGGGGACCGAGGTCCGGAGACTCCACCTGCACACGAAGCCATCCTCATCAACTACTGCGTCAACCGGATACGAGTCACTGTCCAAACTACTCACAGACTGCACTGGGCGCTGACATTGGCGCCCGGTGACCGTCATCTTTGACGACGCTGATTGGCTGAAATTATATTTTCGCGGCATAGTTTACACGTTACAGATAGCAACAGTCAGCTGCTGGTGGCTGCTGCTGCACTGGTTGAAGGCTCCTCTCTTAGCGCCCAGACGAGAGAAGGTGCATGGGCAAGTCCAGGCAGGAAACATGTGACTTATCAGTAACTTTAGACATCGTAACACAATTTTAAACGAGATTTTATTGTAGATTATACATTTTACTGATACCAATTATATAATATTTACCTTGTTCATTAAAAATAAAAATAAAAACATATATATTTTTTTAAACATATATTTTTTTTTTAATTTTAATTTTAATTATTATTATTTTTTTTTTTTTCAATATGGGAAGAGGTGGGGCGGCGCCCCTAGCGCCCCTATGGACCGGCCGCCACTGATGTAATGTAATGATGGAGTGACAGTCGAAAAGGGGGAAAAATTAAGAGTCTATACATTCATTATGTCTTTTAGAAATGAATTGCCATAATGAAGCAAATGTTGTGTTACAAAAAAGTGAGTAAATTGCTTAAAAATATACAGCTTTTTCTGAGGACAGAACCCAATAAAATGGATATTTAAAATGGCAAATTATTTCCAAAATGATTACGTGAAGCAGTCACAGATAATAGCACAAACGTAAGCTGTTTTTTTTAAGAATAGCATTTAGATACTTAAATTCACATTTCTGCTACACTGACTGCTGTATGATTGTTCATATTGCTGTGTTGTCCTTTACAAATAAACACAGCATTTTTATAGTTACATTTACACGTAAGTTACTTAATTTGGCTTTCACTGACGAGGATAAATTATATATTTTCTGATTGGATGGAAACGAAAGGATGAATCTGAAGAGACATGATGGACAACCTGATGTGATTGGATGATTATGGTGACATATAAGAGCCTTTATCTTTATCCAACCAGAGTTGGACCCACGTACACTGAATACAGATGTTTGTTCCAAAAATAACCCAGAAAGATGTGAACATTTGTTGATGTACTTAGCAATATTACTTTGTACCCGTTTTTGGCCTTTTTGGAAGTTTGAAGCACAAGCCAAAACTGCTTTACCTTTCTTTATAAATATCAACATAAAGTTATGCGGACATTTCTAAAATGCAAGAAAATATGTTGTACATCAGTTGCTCTTTAGTTAGTTACGCCTAATTTAAACTTCAAAGGGCTAAATGCCAGTGAGGCTATTGATTTAGCACAATAAAAAGGCGCAAGAAATTCCAATTTGTTCCCCCTTTTTACCTGGGGTGCTTCCCCTAAAGAAAACAAAACAAAATGAACTCAACATTAGAGAATCTTTTATATTCGAACCACCAAATGAAGCGAACATTTGCCACTGATATAAAAATCAAAGGGTCCTTTCTGTAAAACCTCTTGAATTGGCAATCAGGTCACATCTGGCACAGCTGCCGTCACACACACAAGTCCACCAGTGATAAACATATTCTGTACATAATCTGTATTTCTGCCCTGAAGCTGCTAACATTACAACATAAAGAAGCAGATATTGGCAGTTTAGAAACCATTATTGTTTCTACTAATGTAACAAACAGATGCAACAATCCCACCACCTTAGGTTGAAATATTGGCTTGGAAGCCAATATCCTCGCGATTGAGAAACGGCCCGTAGCGACGAGACGCCAACTCGATCCTGGTTAGAAAGAGCTGGGAACTTAGAAACCATTATTGTTTCTACTAATGTAACAGACAGATGCAACAATCCCACCACCTTACAAAACATGTGGTAAAACAGACACGATATTTACATATAATAGAACAAATATAAAAAAAACATCTATGTATAAATATAAACAATCACGACAGAGAAACTTAAAATCTGTGGAGGAGGAGGGGGGGGGGGGGGGTAAACAATACAGTACAGTGAGTGTTGAGAGCAGTGCATTAAAACTGAAAAACACACATTAATAGGTATATAGAGGATATGCAGGTAGAAATGTCTATCTGACGAACAGTGTTAATACAAGTCGTCTATAACGGAAATGTGTAACAGTACAGTAACTCACAAACACTGGACTCCCAGACCAAATGACGTGGAATGAAAAAAAGCTGACGTTTTTTGTCGTTATTCTTTTTTCTCTGATGTGTTTCTCGCTCACACATTATTAATTTAATTTGATATATACTATTTGGTATATACTATTATGAACATGTTAAATGTGATGGCTCCTTTTCTGAGGGTTAGAGCTGGAACCACGTGCTTTATCTGCTTTGAGTTCATTTATGAAAAGTGCTGGTGCTTGACTACATAGCATTTTGGTTCCGGCTCCCGTTCCGGCCCACGCAGCCATGGTTCCGACTCCCGTTCCGGCTCCAGTTCCGGCTCCCCGGCCTACTCCAGCCCCTTGTGTCCTGTCAGCGTTCCGGCCTACTCCAGCCCCTCGTGTCCTGTCGGCGTTCCGGCACACTCCAGCTCCCCGTTTCCTGTTTGTGGTCCCGCCGACTCAAGTCCCTTCTCCGCCGGGGGTCCTGTCGACATCATGTCCTGTCATGTTGGAGGTCCCGTCGAAACCTGTTCTAACGAGGTTCCTGCCAACACCATGTCCTGTCCTGTTGGGGGTCCCGCTGACACCTGCTCCGCTGGGGTTCCTGCCAACTCCATGTCCTGTTCCGTTGGGTGCCCCACCGATACCTGTTCCGCCGGGGGTCCCGCCAACACCATGTCCTGTCCTGTTCGGGGTCCCGCCGACACCTGTTCCGTTGGGGGTCCTGCCAACACCGTGTCCTGTTCCGTTGGGGGTCCCGCCGACACCTGTTCCGTTGGGGGTCCTGCCAACTCTGTGTCCTGTTCCGTTGGGGGTCCCACCGACACCTGTCCCGCCAACTCCGTGTCCTGTTCCGTTGGGGGTCCCGCTGACACCAGCCCATGTTCCGTCCGGGGTCCTGTCTACACCTGTCCCGCCGGGGGTCCCTCCAGCTCCTGCTCCCTATCCCAGTACTCCTGCTCTGGCGATCCAGCTGACACCGGAGGGGTCCCATTGCGGCGTAAGTCGTCCTCCGGAGCTGTCCTGTTGCCGCCTTCCTGCCCGTCCTCCGGAGCTGTCCTGTCGCCGCCTTCCTGCCCGTCCTCCGGAGCTGTCCCGTCGCCGCCTTCCTGCCCGTCCTGAGTCCTGAGTTTCCCAGCCGCTGCCTTCGCCCTCGAGCCCGGCCCCCTGAGTTCCCCAGCCGTGGCCTTCACCCTCGAGCCCGGCCCCCTAAGTTACCCCGTTGAGGCCTTCACCCCTGTCTTTGGCCCCCTGAGTTTCCCCACCCGAGACCACCTCCTTGACCTATGCCGTTCCCCCGGGCCGTCCTCCCAAGTCCCCCTTCTCGGCTTCTGCCTTGCCCCCGGGCCATCCGCCCGAGTCCCAGAAACAGAGACCAGCAGCTCAATCAAACTAAACTAGTTACTAGTGCTTTGGCTAAAATAGGACTTGCATCCCCAGGCTTTTAGTATCAAAATCAAACCTGGCTGAGAAAAATATGATGAGGTTGAAACATATGATAAAAACCTGGTATTAAATGGGACTTCGGTTCTGTTAATGTGTACTCTAGAAACAACATTTAGATATATTTTAACTTTACTTAATGAGTAAAACAGGATTAAAACTAAATAACATAGCTGACACAATTACAACTAGCTGAAACTACAGGCTAGGTCCTGACATAAATGTCATAAGCTTTGAGTTTGAAATATGTAATGTTTGACCTGTTAAGAATAAACCGTCTATATTTTTCTATACCTTTACAGACATGATGTATTATATCGGTTTGGCATTGTCCACTTCCAAAGTGTTTGAAAGGTTGCTACACAAATACATTATTCTACAAATATTACGGATCCCTCTTGTTTTTTGGCTTACTGGATTTGCAATATAGTGATTTTATTGTTTCATAGTTACATGAATGTTTATGTGACTTGTGATGCCAGAAAACGGGAAGGACAGAAGAAGGTCAGGAGAGTCTTACCCATCCGGTGAAGGACTCCAGGACGGAAGGCAGGGCGTAGTCCTGCAGCTGGAAAAGCTCCGACGGCTCGCAGTCCACCTGGAACCGTTTGGAGTCGAACTCCGACGGGCAGACGAAGTAATGCCAGCCGGACATCACGTAGGAGAGCTGGGGGAGAACAAGCTTCAAACACTTCTTTTTTTAAAGGTATCACAGTTTCTTTCTTGTTTATTTACAACTTTATTATGAGTTATTTCCCAGACTAATACACCCTTCCGCTGGCTTTTAACCTGTTTCACGCCTTCCCCCCGGTACCGGGCGGATAAACGCGTCATTTGCAGGAAACAACGTCTAAGGAATCTTAATATTGAATAAAACTATGAATGTGTTATATCCATGTAACGGGAAGAAACTCAGCTAACTGATCTTTTTAATTTTTTTTTTCAAAAAAACCCCACAATGCTAGCACTCAGCCTCTGGATTAGCCTCGATCGAAAAAACGGGACCTACTAAGGCACTTAAACTCACTCATAACTCCCTTATTACTTATCCTAGATGCACAACCAAAGACTCTTTTTTGGTGTCCTGGAGACACTGAATCTAACGGTGCCCACCTCAACACTCAGTGATAAACATTCGCGACGCTATCAACGAAAGCGTACATCATCACATGTGGAGCAAAGAAGCTAAACATGTAAATATGGCTCACCTTGGTCAAAAGTGGTCTTCAATGGCATTAAAACGATAAAAAAACGATGCTGCAGTTAATCCATAGGTTCATCCTATGTGTCTGTGCCTTCTTTGAAATTATTTCTGATAATCCATAAGCAATACAACTGCGTTTTAGTTTCCAAACTCCAGAAGGAGACATTCCTCCAGTTTAGTTTCGCTTTCCACACGCGAAGCGGCAACATTTTTTCTTTACAACCTGTCTGGGTGGGAGCCTCCTCCTTCGATTCTATTGGCTCTAACGGTCACAAGGGTATGTCAACCAACCAGATCGAGCAAGGGGGGCCAGAGATAGGTCAAATCCACCCATATGACCCCAGATGGCCCAGTTTTTGGCTAAATCTCTCTAAAAAGGTCAGATTTCACTTGTTTTGCATCAATCTTGATACAGGGTACTTATTATATGTTGTACTTTGGATTCCTAAAGCTTTTAGTCTACTAACCCATCATCCAAGGGTAGTTTTCACTATCTGTAAAAAATAATTTTTGGACGGACACTATAATTTACAGTTTTTTACTATGTAAAATCTGAATTTTCTTTAAAATAAAAAACATTTATATTGATTCTGACACTTCTACATCCAACTCACAGGTTTATCATTACTTTGAGAAAAGATTATTAATTTAACCCTTTTAGAAGGGAAGATATGGTCATTTGTTCTGGGAATGTCATTTTCGAGCCTGAGACCTGAAAAACAGGCTCAGAGTGGAACAGGTTAACCGACATAGGCCCTCAAACACTGTAATATCCTTCTCTATGTGAACAAAGAGCCTGGATTATGACCAAAAATCACAGGATTGATGAGTCTTGTACGCTGAGTTGATCTTATCCGCTTCAAAAATGTTGTCTTAGATGATTGCTTTCCCTTTGATTTAACAGGCACTGATTTTTCTGCTTGAATATTTCTGGCTGTGAAAAGAAAGAGGCAAATAATAGACAAGGTGACACAGAGAAATATTTCTGGCTGTGAAAGACTTGAGCTGTGTTTATAATTGTTTAAAACTGCAGTCTAACTTCCAGTCGTCTCATTAAAAAATGTCAGACTTGCAGTGTGGTATAAAAGGCGAAAAAAGAAAAGAAAATGGAAAGCGTTAAATGTGCAGCGGGCGATACCATCTGGTCACAACTTTAAATATGTTATCATGTTTATGTGCAAATGAAGAATTCTCACTGGTTCAGAACCTTTTTCCTTAAGTGAGTCCCTTTTCTTTTCTGACTTTTTTAATGGGTATTTGACTTTATATTAAATACATAACAATAACAGTGCAGAACATCTAATACACTTCACTATGAATCCAGAACAATAAAACTGCAGGAGTATGGATAAAGCGAGATGTTTGCATGCATTTTGAGCAGATTTGGGCAGATTCCAGCAGTGTGGATCGTGCTTTTCATCCTATGTAATCTATATGTAAAGAAAAAAGTCTAAATATTTTAAGATAAAAGCTGTGAAAAAATCTCAATAATTGGCAGCAAAAATGTAAGGTTTTGTTAATTGGAATAAAAGGATACATGTTGAGATAGGAAGTTCTAATATCTTAAGAGAGGAGCTTGAATATTAAAAGACAAAAAATATAAACTATTTTGGCTCCTTCCTGTCTTTCTACTGGTTCTTTCTTGGTTTCATACTGGCTATCTTCTAGCTCTATTCAGGGTTTTTTTCTAGCTCTATCGCTGATAATTTTCAGAACCTGAAGGCTCTATAACAGGGTATATGCAGGAATCCTGAAGTCAAATTGAATACCTTTTTTAAGACCCTTTTCATACATTTTAAGACCTCATCGCCACTTCGAGTTCTAACTGGTTACATTGGCGACACAATTTCCCTCACATTTACTATATACAGTATTGATTGTCCTTCCTCCTTATCTTCCAACCATTTGGACGCAAATGTGCATTTCCCCATAACGATGTTGTTTAACAACCGGCGTAAACGGACCTTCGCGCGCTATCAAGCAGCAGTCAGTGAGCGTGCGATGTCCTGTTCAGATGACGTCAAATCCAACGGGATGCCATAAATAAACTACAAAGAATCACACTACACACCTACGCAATGATTACATTCAGGCAAACTTTAGAATACAACCTCTTTTGGACAATTCATATACTTATTGAAAACAAGCTACAAAATGTAATACCTTGGAAAATGCCTTTTAATACTTTTTAATAGTCTTAATTGTCATTACCATTGAGAAATGAGAGCTATGCGCACGCAGTTTGCCCAAAGCGAAACCTATCTTACACTCTGAAATCTGAAAACTAGTTTTATTGCTGATGGATTATCAGAAATCATTTCAAAGTGACAGACACATTGGATTAACCTTCAGTAGCTGTTTTTCGTTTTAATGCCATTGAAGACAACTTTTGATCAGAAAACAACAAAGGTAAGACATATCGCCTTGTTGACTAACTAATGCTACATGGTGTGATGTCTTTGTTAGCTTCTCATGTTGAGAGTTCGGATCGGTCAGTAATGATACCAATACCTGTCGAATCTGTGCAATCTCAGCTTGCTAATCGATATCTTGTTTGTGCAGATACGATAAGTAATAAGGGTATTTTCACGTGAGTTCTGTGCTAAGTGTGTTAGCATTTTTTCGCTCAGGGCTAATTCAGAGCCTTTGTTATTACCCTTATGTTTCGTTTTGCTAAAAATTGTTAATATTGTCTGATAGCTGAGTTTCTTCCCGTTAAGTGGGTATGACACATTAATAGGTTTTTAAATGTTAAGAAGCCCTCAGACACTGTTTCTTGCAGATGTTGCAATTTCCCCCCCGGGGCTTAACAGGTTAAGGCTGCAAACAGGAGAACGTTTTATGTTAGTTTAGTGGTTCTGTCCTGGAGATGATCATTTCACAAAATACAGTTACTCAAGTAAATCTTCGATCTTCGCAAATCAATGAGTCTTCAAACAAATCCCGCTCAATTTAAGGCGCACACCTGCACACTTGCTAGCCTGTTCCATTCTTCATTCTCTGAATGCTAGGAAGGATTCTTGCCTAGCCTCTGAAGGACCTGACTCGGAAGACATGTCCAACCAAGGAAGCGTCCTCGACATTGAGAAACACCCTAAGACTACCTGGTCCATTACTTGGTCCTGAGGAGATGTAACGATTATTAAACAAGAAACAGTCGAGTCAAGGGGTCAAATAAATTAACATTTGTGATTATTAGCGAATCGGTTGCAGGTGCGTGAAATCAGGCTTAGGGAGTAACGTATAACATGTAAAGGCATTAGGTAATCAGGATACAAAATAGGCAAATGTATTCCCCTACAGTTACAGAAGCAAAAACAATCAGATAAGGTACATTTATGTAAAACAGAGCTCATTAACAGGATAGCAAAGATACAAAACATTTAGAAATAAAGAACAATACATCAAATCATCCTATATCTCTACATGGAAACTTGGGAGCCCTCAATCCAAAAATAAAATGGTTCATCAACAGTCAGTGTTTAACATATAAATCAGAAAATCAGTATGACAAAAACATTAAACATATTGTCCACTCATGTTGATAAAGATGGAGTTCATTTAAGTCTTATATGAATGTTGTGCAACAATGTTAATCCAGTCAGACAGATTTTTTCACGTGTGAACTGTCATATTCAAGACTTATTCATTGTCCTCTCCATCAGCTTCTGTTGCCATGTGTTCAGCTGAGCTGCTGATTGGAGGCTCTGCCTCTCTGTTATCCTCAGCTGTGAGGACTGACGACCAACACACTTGTGTCTTTTGAAATCACTAAGCCATTTAAATCTTTTGTCACAAACATTGCAGCTCTATATTTCCTCTCCTGTGTGGATTCTCATGTGTTTTTTTAAACTTCCACTCCCTGAAAAGGATTTCTTACAGACTGAGCAGCTGTATGGTTTCTCTCCTGTGTGGATTCTCATGTGTGTCTTTAAACTTCCACTCTGTGAAAAAGCGTTCTTACAGACTGAGCAGCTGTATGGTTTCTCTCCTGTGTGGATTCTCATGTGTTTTCTTAAACTTCCACTCTCTGAAAAGGATTTCTTACAGACTGAGCAGCTGTATGGTCTCTCTCCTGTGTGGATTCTCATGTGTGCCTTTAAATCTATATTATGTGAAAAAGCTTTCTTACAGACTGAGCAGCTGTGAGGTTTCTCCCCTGTGTGGATTCTCATGTGTGCCTTTAAATTTATATTACGTGAAAAAGCTCTCTTACAGACTGAGCAGCTGTATGGTTTTTCTCCTGTGTGGATTCTCATGTGTGCCTTTAAATGTATATTATGTAAAAAAGATTTCTTACAGACTGAGCAGCTGTATGGTTTCTCTCCTGTGTGGATTCTCATGTGTTTCTTAATATCTCCTTTCTGTGTAAAAGATTTCGTACAAACAGAGCACCCGAATTGGTTATTTTCAGCACTACGTCGTTGATCACTGACAGATTCATGTCTATTTTTCAGTGAGTTTGAACCTGACGCAGGTTCTCTGGTCTCTTTCCAATCAGCACTGTCTTCAGTGTCAGGTTCAGAAGAGTCTCCAGTGTCAGGTTCAGAAGAGTCTCCAGTGTCGCCCTCAGTCTTTGGTTGTAAACTGCTCTCTGGATCTGAGTTCCTGGCTGGTTCTGGTCCTCGACAGTCATCTCCATCAGCTTCTGTTTCCATGTGTTCAGTTCGTCTTTGATGAGGCTGTGGGGACTGAGGTTTCTCTTTATCATCTTCACTCTTCACAGGGTCAGGAGTGAAAGTGGACTTGGTGATATCAGCCTCCTCCTGGTCCTGAAGCTGCTCTCCCTCCTGACTGATCCTGAGTTCCTCCTGTTCCTGCTTAATGTGTGGGGGGGGCTCTGGGTCCTCCTGGTCCAGACTGGTGCCCCACGCCTGTTGGTCATGGAGAAGCTCTTCTTTAACCACCACCAGCTGCTGGACGTCTGCAGGGAACAGGAAACACACAAAACATGTCTAATTTTGTTGGCTCAATTCACCTCATGTAGCCCAGCCCCTTTCCACTTCCAGTTAAACATTTAAAAGGGTTTTTTCTTCTGGTTTAGTACTAGCCACAATGTAAACAATGAATTGTATTTGGGATCGTTCACAGATACACTACGCCTACAGTATAGAATGAAAATACTCTGTTACAAATTAAAATCCTGCATTCAAACCTCATTTAAGTAAAAGTATGCAAGTATTATCCAACATTTTTACGGCACCTTCTTATGTAAAAGTAATGATAGTGCAGTAAAATGTTCCCTGTCAGTGTTTCATTTATGATGTTTCTTGATTATTTTGTATGCTGCATTTTACTGCTGTACATGTTTAAAGTAGCGCTTGTATAAATGATTATAGATGAGGGAACCTGCTAAATATTAAAATGTGTGTTTTTTGTATACAGTACCAGTCAAAAGTTTGGACACCTTCTCATTCAATGGTTTGTTGATTTTAATTTGTTTCTACTTTGTAGATTAATACTGAATACATCAAAACTATGTCAAGAACTTTGAGTGTATCCTCAAGTGCAGTCACAAAAACCAACGAACGCTATGATGAAACTGGCTCTCATGAGGAACCCCCCGGGACAGGAAGAGCAAGAGTTACCTCTGCTGCAGAGGATAAATACACAAGAGTTACCAGCCTCAGAAACTGCAAATGAAAGCACCTCAGATTAGAGCCCACATAAATGATCACAGAGCTCAAGGAGCAGACAATCTTAACATCCACTGTTCAGAGCAGACTGCGTGAATCAGGCCTTCATGGTCCAATTGCTGCAAAGATCCACTACTGAGGATGAACAACAAGAAGAAGAGAATTGTTTGGGCCAAGAAACACAAGGATTGGATATTAGACAGTGGAAATCTGTACTTTGGTCTGATCGGTCCAAATTTGCTGGTGTCACTGTTGGTGATTTATTCAGAATTCAAGGCACACTGAACCAGCATGGCTACCACAGCATTCTGCAGTAGCCAGCAAAATATAAATCATATTCTGGATTTTTTTAACACTTTTTTGTTTACTAGACAATTCCATGTGTTATTTTATAGTTTTGATGTCTTCAGTATAAATCTACAATGTAGAACCAATTTAAATAAATAAAAAACTTATGAGAAGATTTGTCCAAACTTTTGACTGCGTCTAATACTAGTGTATATCTCTCCCAAAATATATATTCTGTGTATATATATATATATATATATATATATATATATATATATTGTTAGGGAATAATTTGCTTAGGTATTCAACCTTCGACAAAGTTAATCGTTTTCTCTTCTCACCGTCTCCTGTCCCTTGGCATAGTTCTACGGCCTTGGGTATTGCTGCTATCTCTCTTAAGGAGGGGCAGCTTTGGCGCATTGTTGTTGCCAGTTTATCACCGAGCACAAGCTGACATGATAGTTTATTATTCAGGGACGTCTACAGTAATTATTATCTATGGACGACAGCTTTAGTTAGATTCAGGGTCCGGTTGGTAATGATGTCAGAGAAGAAAGACGGTCGTGCGTTTTTCAATTCCAAATTATAAAGGCTAAGTCTCTCTTTATAGATTTCAAAGTGAACCTGGAGATTTCTTTTTCGCCACCTGCGTTCAGCTTTTCGACATTCTCTTTTTTCTGTTTTCACGGTCCATGGAGATATTTTTTCTTGCCAGACACTTCCTTTAACTTAGTTGGAGCAATGGCATCTATAACATTTTTAATTTTTGAATTAAAATGATCTACTAGCTCATTTACTGAGATGTTAGCAGGGGCAAGTGTGGAAGAAAAATTCTGAGTAAACATTTCCCTAGCATTTTCAGTTAAATATCGCTTTGTGGTTACCTCTTTTTGAACATTTTTGTGAACAGAAATAGAGTGCAACATCAGTCACCACAACCTTAGAGATATTCAGACCTTTTGAGATAATTAAGTCCAGAGTGTGCCCCTTATTGTGCGTGGGCTGAGTCAGTCCATAGCTATCAAGAACACAAAACAGTTCTTTAGCCCCTCTGTCCTGGGGGCTGTCAACATGGATGTTAAAATCACCAACGATGACTAGACGGTCAAAGTCAATACACACTATAGACAGCAACTCGGTAAAATCATCAAAAAAGCTTGCACAGTATTTAGGTGGTCTATAGATATTTAGGAACAGAGCTCGAGAGGAGCATTTCAGCTGAAGGGCCACATATTCAAAATAAGCAAAGTTCCCATAAGATGTCTTCCTGCATTGAAGGGAATCATTGAACAGAATAGCAACTCCACCTCCTTTCTTATGCATTCTTTCCTGACTCATACAACTAAAGTTGGGAGGGGTTGATTCGATAAGAACAGCTGCACTGTTATTTTGTTCAATCCAAGTTTCTGTTAAGAACATAAAATCGAGATTGTGCTCAGTGATAAAATCATTGATTAAAAATGTTTTTCCTGCCAAAGACCTGACATTTAATAAAGCTAGTTTAAGTTCGTTAAACACACTATCAGTCAGGTTTTTTGTAACAAGCTGTGGCTGACATGGAATCACTGCTAAATTTGATAAACTCACACAAACGTTTGAGCGCTTCCTGTATCTAAGATGATTCACTGCTCTTAATCTATTACCTATCAATACAGATATCGGCAAAGCTACTGGCAAGAAGGGCCCCGGCATGTCCTTGAAAAAGTTGAGAGTGCCATACGCCCTTGAGCCTGGACCCAGCAAATATCAGTTTGCAGCGTTTGGAAAACACACATTCCTATCAGGCTTTCAAGGGGAGGGAGGCTCACCACCCTGCTCCTCTCATCATAGGAGGGCAGGGTGAGGGCTACACTGTAGGAAGGGGGGTTTGGAAATCTGCTTCCATCTTCCTTGTATTGTTTTGGTTTGGATGATTGTGGTAGGCATGGTGATGAAGACGGCCCAGCTTGGTGACTGGAATCCATTCCTTGTCTTCGGTGATTTTGGTGGGCGTCGTTGAGGGGCGGGGGTAAAGGACATGCTGCCAACCCTGCGTATCGCCTTCATGCGATCATCGAACTCCAGGGGGGAGGGCGAGGGTGAAAGGGTGAGCGGAGAGTAGAGAGAGCTGGGGGATGAATGAAGAGTATCCTCAAAGGCGTTGACAGGGGGGGTGACGGGCAGTGGTCCACGCAACCACCCCCCCCTCAAATAAGATAATACAGGCGAGTTCATGGCTACTGTAGACAACGTTCTTGTTGCGCTGTGTTGCGTTGTTAATGAGTGAAACACACCGGAGTTGAGGATCTGTGGGGTTTATTCTCCCAAAAATATAATTTACAATTTAGGCATTTAGTAGACGCCTTATTCCAAAGCGACTTACAATGACCAATTACAGGGACATTCTCCCTGGAGTAACCGAGGACTAATCGCCTTACTCAAGGGCACACTAGTAGTGGATTTGAACTCGCAACCTTCCGATCATCAGCCCACCTCACTATCCATTAGACCAGTGGTTCCCAAACGGTGTGCCGTGAGGCAAGTCCGGGTGTGCCGTGGGATTTTGTGACAACCATACGTTATTATTGCAATATACAACTACACAAAAATAATTATTTTTTAATTTACTATTGTTAAGGAATAATTCTTCTAGATATCTAACCTTTTGCTCTGTGACGTTTTATGATCTACTCTGACGTCTGTTATCTCCTTTAAGGAAAGGCATTGGTGCCATATGTGTTGTTGTCACCAGTTTGTGACCGGTCAACTTGTCTGGCACGAATGGTAATTGTTGTGAGAACGCTGAGGCACTTCCTTATCGGTGTTTGTGGACTCTAAGATGTGAAAGTCTGTTTAGTCTACTCCTTCAGAGATGTTGATTCTCTGTGAACCAGTTAAAAGGTCTAACATAGAGAGAGGCTCTTCAGAATTGACGTGGCAACTCTACCGTGAAGTCGGAACCTCTGACTCTTTGATTTGTGATGTGAATCCTCCGGCCGAATACTCTGAATAAACCCATCAGTGTTTGACATCAAAGCTCCAACTCTCACCGTGTCTCCTTCCTGAGTCGGTGACTCCATGCATTGCTACACATAAGCTTCCTCCACAAATTGGCGTTGTCGGCAGGATACCAACAGATCTTCAGAACTGGTAAGTGTGATTTCAAATCTACATTTGGACATTGCCAGAATCTGTGATTGACGGTATCCTAAAATTATCTGTGAAGCTAAGCGGCTGCGTTTCGTTTTGGTTAATGAACATTTGGGGCTAGTAACCCCAGGGGATCATCCAGGGACTCTGTCCTGGCTGGTTCCCTCTGTGTGTGCTGCTCGGGACGTATGTGCCGTGCAGGCATACACGGAGATGTTTAAAAAGACCTTAATGAGGGCAGCAGTAAAGTGGAACTTCTGTGTGAAATCAAAATAGAGATTTGTAATGAACAAATCGCCGAGATTCCGGGGGTTTCAGCGGCCAACACTAGCAGTTAACACAAGCAGCCAGAGATATTACCCCCAGCGCCTCTAAAAAAAACACGGCTCCAGCTGCGGCTCCGGGGGATGTGTGTAAAATACCTCCCCGTATCTGCATGAGCTGGTGAAGTGAACTCAGAGGGAGAAAGTCACAGCTTTTGTCTATAGCTTTAACTCACACCACCGCCGTCTCTATTAAAAACGAGACGGTTTAAAAGCACTCTCGTGGCTTGTGGCCGTTTACGACGTGCTGGCAAGTGCGAGGTGCGTGCATTACCTGATGCGCCACAGTTCCCTACATTGCTGGAGGAACTGGTGCCGGTCCGGGGTGCATACATAAAATTATAGGCTAATTGATCATGGGTGGGCAGTGGCATGCAAGTGTAGAACAAAACTGTGTTTCATCGTTGTGATGAACATGATGGCGTGTGTATAGGCTGGTCGAGTAGGACTACAGTTAACTGTGTAGTTTCGGATAGAAAGGGTAGAGGAGAAAAAAGTCTATGTGCTCCAGATCGGGGGGGCATAGCACCACTAGAACAGAGTAGTGGGGTCGCAAGAGGATAAGCTAGTTATTGCTCTTGGACGGTCTTCAGGCACCGATCTAGGACTTGTATACAAGGGTGGGAGCGCGAGTCAAGGTGCCCCACTGGGTTCCCCATAGAGGGAGAGATAATTCCCTACCCCCTCTGAAACCTCTTTAATCCGGACTAAATTGAGCTGGATGAACTTTGCTGACGCACTGGTGTTTATTATGAGTTCATGTTTGTTCGTCTAATTGCAGTGTGGTTTTTCTTGTACTAACCGCCATCTTGTGCATGTTTTGTAACAACTAATAATGAATCAGTCCATAGCCAGGGTAAAATAAACTAAGCTTTAGTTAACTCACCAAAAGTAAATGACTTGAGAAAAATAAATAATATATAGTGTTTTGCAAAATTCTGGTAGTATAGATGTGCTGCAAAATGAAAATAAATAGCAAAAGAGTGTTTTTATGTCCTGCATCTGAGTGTGCAGAGGAACATGTAAACAAGGAGCACACTGTTCAGGGTGTGCGCTGTAGGTGTAAGAAGAAGAGAAGATTATATTACTTTAAGAATACATTCTTAAATTGTATTGCTGGTATGTTAAGATATGTTTGTGACCTTTTATAAACCCTATGCCCCGTCCTGCACCCTGAGACCCTCAGAGGCATCACTGCTAGTCGTAAACACCTGCCTGAGGAGGTCAGGGTGGCAACATCTGTCTGCTGTTTTCGGTCAATGTTGTATTATTTGTTTCATTTATTCTTAAATCTATGTATTGTATGGTAATAATGAAAAAAAAACGTAATGTATTGAACAGATTCCGAAACAAAGCTGATAAGACAGAACTTGACTCAGACATAATACAAATTATTGTTGAAACCTTTTGCGCTGTTGCTGCAAAATGGAAACTTTATTGATTATCTGTTCCAACTGGCCACTGGAATCAGATAATTAATATAAGTTGAAGTTTAATTACAGTTTTAAATATAGTTTAACATTCTTTATTAAACTGCTTCAAATGATTTCTCGTATCAACCAATTGGTCTCCATAGACATTACTACAATTATAATAGTTGTTAAACTACTGACAAGTTTTCTGAAACCGAGCTTATGAACAAAAGAGTAAAGGTCGCTGGTTAAGCCAGGATCAATATATTTGTTGACGTTTTCATTACAGTGTGCATAATAAATGTGTTAAATTAATTGAGCAATTCTTTAAAAAGTATAATGTTGCAATCTCTTTACAATAAGTAATTACAGTTAAAAAAAAAGTAGATGTTGTTTTCCAAGGGCCTCTCCTTCACAGCCCTACACTTTAAATCATGAGACTTTCAAATCATAACAGACAGAGATCGGTATCACTTTGTGTTGCAAGCCAAATCCATGTAAAGGTTCTACTTGAGCCCAATTTAAATACCATAAAGAAAGTATTGAACCCAGCTCAAGCTAAATGTCAAATGTATTTAATTAAGGTGCAAGTGTTTTGATTTATTTCAAATGTTCTAATCTCAGCTTCTTTCGAGTTCAGTCTAAGCAACAAATTGTTTCTCGTAACATTCTCACTGCTGTCCCAAATGTTTTAACCTTGGGCAGACAAGCTGTTCACACACCCACACACTTTGGATAAGTAGTCACCTTATCCACATTGTAAATTGTTGCCTTCTTTAAAGTTATTAGTAATTTAAGATTAATTATTAAATTAAATGTGGTACATAAGATAAAATAAATAAAATAACTTGACATGATCATTTTGTTCACAACATTAGACCTGTCCTCTAATCTCTACTAGAATAAGATAAGTGTGCATGTTTGGATGTTTTAACACTCCTGTAATGTACCTAATCTTGATATCCTTTTCATTAAAGAGCTGGGAAAATGGTGTATTGATTAGATTCTGATCTGTGCAAGTCCAATTTTGACTGACTTTAGTTCTAATGTTAATGTTAATTTGACTTCAACCCATAAGTAATTATTTAAATTAACTCTAAATTTCACATGATGATGGATTAGGGTTCCACATTTCTTCCACTAATTTGTTTTACAATTAGGCTAAAGGTAAAGAGAGACATTGATGACCTTGTGTCCCTTTTGTTAGTACGTGGTTCCATTTTGTCTATGGCCTTGGACGGCTTCACTGAAAGTCACCCAGTTCTGCCCTGCTGCAGTCCGGCTGAGTGCAGTCACAGAGATGCTATGGCTGCTCTACATGACATTAATGGTCTGATCTGAGAATGGACACCATTTCCTGCTCCCAGAGAGAATGACACTCCTCAAACTGAACATTACAGCTGTTGATACTGTCTCACATGGGTCTGCTCCCCCCCCACCGAGCCATGAACTGAAAGCATGACATCTGCTATAAACACTTGGAAGCCTCCCTGTCACACCAGCACCAACCCTTGGGTCAGTCAGATGAGACTAACGGCTTCACTTAGGGCATTTGGTTCAGATACATGACTCTTGTTACCGCAGAGTGGGTTGTTTTGAAGGCTATTCATACTGCTATGCAGAGGATGCCTGTAAGTGGGCGAGCTGGTAAAAGCCCCTACTATTGTTTCAAATAGGCCTAATGTCAGGGGTCTCTTAATGTCTAGTTCTACATGTATTCACATTATATAGACAATGTTTCCACCTGGTAAAACTAAAGGCTGCACAAAACTCAGGCTACAATACAACCATTCTGTTCTGCTCTAACGATTCAATTTATAGATTCTACATCAAAACAATTAGCTTTTATTGTTTCCAATGATAACGTCACCTTAAGTGGAGGAATGCAAACCTGTTTTCAAATGTAAGGTTTTGATTTTGTTTGACATTTCTTAGTAATGACACCCTCAGACACCCAATATCATTCATGCTATGCCTTCAGTAATAACTCAGATGTTAAAGGGATGAAACTTTTCCTCCCAAATCAGATATGCTTTGTTTTTCAACAAATGTATCCATTTCCTGCATAATATATGTTTATCACAATGTTTTTTTGTAAGCTGCACACAGGTGATACTGAGTCTTCTCGATTAATAGATTATAAACTATACCAAGCTTAAATAGACTCCTAAGTTATTATTTCATATGTACCATATGTAAGAAAAGGGAGGGAAGAGTCAATTATATTGAGTAATTTATTTTATATTGGGTAATTTATTTCTCAAACCTATGTTTTATGGAAGAGACAAAATATTTCTGATAAACTAATATTTTATCAAAAGGTAAATGGTGAATTCATATACATTTAGAATCATTGAGAAGGGGTTATATCCACAGGGACAAGCTCACCTTTAACTTACAATAACATTTCTCTGCTATGGACTGATGAGTATATGATTCTTGCATGTTCAATGACTAACACAAACCTTCAAAATGATAATGTGCATGTGTCAGGAAGGCTCCCAAATAATTCTGAGGGGCCTATTTTTGTAATTAAATGATAATGTGCTAATCCATTACTTTGAGTTGTCTTCACTCAGAAAAACATCCCTATCAGGTGTTAACCCAATAACTAGGACAGCTCTCAAGGCCAAGGGTCAGAGAGAGAGGGTCACACTCTCCGGGTGCAGAGAGCACCCCCAGCCACGTGCAAGGAAGCACGAGGTCGTTCGAGATGGGATGCTTCTCTTCACCTTTCAGATAAGAGGGGGTTCTTCTCTTCATCTTTCTGCTCGGTGGGCTCTAGCAGACAACCCTGCAGGACGAGCGAGGGCTTCAGAGGTTTCTATAATACAAGGTTCCATGTTTCTTGGAGGAGTTTGATGTCTTCCTAACCTCTCCCATCACGGGGGACACACCTGGATGCACCACTAGGAATACGCAGTTGCACTGCTCTCAAGCAGATAGCAGAAGGAATACCGGCAGATGAGCCTCCGTCTCACTGGGGGATTAACTACAGTGCTCACTGAATGAGCCACACAAAAGCAGAGCAATTGGGGGGTTGAAATATGGCGCTCTGATGAAGAAGAGTTTGAGCCAATCAGCACCTCAGTGCTAATCTACAGTATCAGGATGCCTTTACACACCAGACACTCGGTGTCATAAAGGGAGGAGGAGAACGAGTCGGGAAGACTGACGGACATGTTCTTCCAGCTCTCGTACAAAGATGAACTTTGAATTGAATGTCCAGATGTTTAAAGATGTACAATTAATGATTGTTTTTTATATTTCCAATGACCAGACATGTGTTAAATAGTGGTGATAAATATATTTTGTCAGATCAGATTACACTTTCACACTAAACAAAATTAATAAATAAATATTTTCAGATTATAAAGTATTGAATAATAAGGTATTTCTAATATTATAACAGATAATGTTAATATCCTTAATCATCCAGCAATCAGGCTTAACAACACTACTCTTTAATGTATTGTCCATGAACAGACAGACCTAAAATGATGTTTCAAGTACTGGATTAATTTCAGTTTTGGCCCAAAACAAATATTTATAATAATTCATATAACAATTATGTAGCATATTTGATCCTCAAATTAGAGAAGTATAATTTAAAGAAATTGATATTCTATATTCAACATTAGATAAACACAGAAGAACCCTTTCCAAGTACCATAAGTAGATGATCAGGTAAGTATGGCTAATAAGAATAAGTGATAGACTTAATTTGGTACAGATCAGTGGTAGCATTTACAAATGTATTAATTCAAGTTTTAAGAATGTTTAATCTTTCCTTTCCAGGTTTTTACAAAAGTCTTTGAATATTTGCCTAACTTTTCCTTTTCAGATTTTGAACAATGTACTTGACTAAAATGAATGTATTGATTTTACTAAGACTAAGTGCCTTACTCTTGACTAAAGCGTAATGAAGTAAACGTAAAGTAATCCTAAAATTGAGGACACTGCAACTTTGCCGATTACAGATTGATCAAATCACCACTGTGAATGTTATGCCTTAGCTGGATCTCTTATGATCCTGTTTTAAATGCTTTTGACTAGTGATTGCCTTAAAGCAAATCTTTAAACTGCAAGCTGGTTTTGATTTTATAGTTTGATAAATGACATTAACTAATGGTTTAAATGATAAAAGATATTAGTTTAAGACAAATATGTTTGCTATTATGTATCTGTGTTTTATGTGTGTTCATTATTGTGCTTATTGACAAAAGATGCTCCAAACACTGATGAGAGATAATTTTTCCTATTATGATTGGCTGTATCAATCATTGTGATTGAATGTTTCAATCTTATTCTACTTTGTGATGTAATTGAATGTAAGGTGAGACCACACTCGAATCTGAAGACGCCTATTGATTTAAGTATTGACCAGAATTATTATTAGACTAATCAGGGTTCTTACACCTTTTCCAAAGTTAAATTCAAGCACTTTTCAAGCATTTTCAAGGTGCATTTTCAAGCTTTTCAAGCATCTTACAGCTGTTGTAAATTACATATTTATATACACATACTTAAACTCAAATGATTATTTCCCTACCTCACATTAAATCAGATGTTCTTTATGCTATAAACAACCAAATGTGTGTTTCATAATAGCATTCTACATGAGGATGAAAAATTAAAAATGTTAGAAAAGAAAACTAAGTTTAATATTTCAAAATGAGTGACCCATCTGTACGTAGACTGGGCATCCCATATAACCTGGCTGAGCCAATATAAAACAAGCAGCCAAATAACTTTTCAATATATTATTGATTACTATTTTTTAGGTACTTTTAGGTTGGCAGTAAACACAAGTCAGAGGTAAATGGTGTACTTTGACTCCACTACATGTATTTAATACCTTTAGTTACTTTACAGATCTGGATGAATGATGTGAAATATAATCAAGTGTTAAATCAGACTTTAGTTCCACCTGGAGTAAATTCACAAGCTACTCTTTGGAATACAAAGTCATTCAAACTAGCTGCAACTTTACCAGCTTTGATAACACTTTCATGATCAATCATTATAAAACATATCAGATTAATCATAACAGATTTCTGCTTCACACACACGTTGCATACCGCTATTTTATTGTCATTTTCGGACACTTAAAATACTGCCTAGTGAAGCCATTTTGGCGAGCTTGTTTTGCCTCGCACAGAGAAAAGTGTCATGTATTTTACATGCAACGATAGCCTAATTTAAAATGCTCTACGATGGCGTACCTTTCGTGTGGTGTGTGGCTCGTCAGCGCAGACTCTCGCATCGTTATTGTTGCACACTTTGCAGGAGGCTGCTCTTGGGCTTGGGCTTCGCTTGACCCTCGTCTTAGCCATGGCTTGTATTTGTCTTCTGCTAGCCAACGCTCGTTGAAACGGCAACCTCCTGGCATACTGTCATCTATCACTCTCATCAGAATGCCCAGGTCACACATGTAACAAAAACACTTGCCGGTCACGCGCATTGCGCGGGAAGGCCGGAGCGGAGCTGTTTTATGTAAAAGCGAAGCAATTAAACGCGCTCAGACTTCTTTATTTTCTTTTAATCTAAAAAGCGAAGTAAAGCATTTACAATTTCAAGCACTTTATCCCAAATTCAAGCACCATTCCCAAAATTCAAGCACTTTTCAAACCTTGAAAACACCTCGTACAATTTCAAGCATTTTCAAGGATTTCCAGCACCCGTACGCACCCTGACTAATGTTTTAAGGTTATCAAAAATGATAAAAAGAGAGGAACTGTTAAGGAATAATTCTTCTAGATATCTAACCTTTTGCTCTGTGACGTTTTATGATCTACTCTGACGTCTGTTATCTCCTTTAAGGAAAGGCATTGGTGCCATATGTGTTGTTGTTACCAGTTTGTGACCGGTCAACTTGTCTGGCACGAATGGTAATTGGTGTGAGAACGCTGAGGCACTTCCTTATCGGTGTTTGTGGACTCTAAGATGTGAAATCTTTGAGGCCATGAGTGTCGGACGCAGGTGGCTCAGTGTTCCCAGCTGTTTAGTCTACTCCTTCAGAGATGTTGATTCTCTGTGAACCAGTTAAAAGGTCTAACATAGAGAGAGGCTCTTCAGAGTTGACGTGGCAACTCTACCGTGAAGTCGGAACCTCTGACTCTTTGATTTGTGATGTGAATCCTCCGGCCGAATACTCTGAATAAACCCATTAGTGTTTGACATCAAAGCTCCAACTCTCACCGTGTCTCCTTCCTGAGTCGGTGACTCCATGCATTGCTACACAGAAGTTTCCTCCACAACTATATCAGTACTTTGTATGCACTCATTTCATAATACAGAGGCAAACTCTATACCTAAAAACAATTCTTTTTTTAAAAATCCTCACAGAACCCCATATTTCGCTGTTAACGCAGTTGCAGGTGGGAATTATAAGACCGTGACACGTGATTGTCCTTCCTCCTTATCTTCCAACCATTTGGAAGCAAACTTGCATTTCCCCGTAACGATGTTGTTTAACAACCGGCGTAAACGGGCCTTCACGTGCTATCAAGCAGTGAGCGTGCGATGTCCTATTCAGATGACGTTAAATCCAACGGGATGCCATAAATAAACTACAAAGAATCACACTACACACCTACGCAATGATTACATTCAGGCAGACTTAAGAATACAACCTCTTTGGACAATTTATATACTTATTGAAAACAAACTACAAAATGTAATATCTTGGGAAATGCCGTTTAACACTTTTTAATAGCCTTCATTTTCGCTAAATTGATTTATCAACTTTTAATACTTTTTAAGACCCCGCGGACACTCTGTTATTGTTCAGGGACATCTAGAGGCCCTTCTTTTCTCTGGAACGTAGGTTCCCTGGTGCACATTATTTTCTATGGACGACAGCTCTAGTTAGATTCAGGGTCCATATTTGTTTAGTCTCGCTGATAAAGAATGTTGATTATTACACTCCGAACTAGTTAAGGGATGGGCAACTTGGATGGTGGCGGGGGCCACATAATGTATGTACTGGCCACCAGGGGGCTGCAGATTCACTTGGAACACACACACACACAAAAATTCCATGTATTGTATGTAATTATTAACAAATTAAGTCTGACATCTTCATTGACATTTTATAATCTTTCAGGGAACATCCTCTAATAAGCTCACTAAACAAATATCAGTTCACAGAAATGTCATTTAATTTGTACAAGTGGCATGTTTGTATTGAACAGGTTATTTAACAGTGGATTAAAACTATTTTAAACTATTGGAAAGCACGGAAAATGTGTGTGCATTAAGATTAACCATTAAGATGACATAAACATGAAGTCATGAAAACTAACCCAGACATTAGTTGTCTAACTTGAACCTAGCTAAGACACTTGTAGCCTGTCTCTGACTCTCTGCTGACGCACAATAAGGGGAATGTCAACACAGACACCTGTCAACCCACTCTCTGCTGTTCTTCAGCGCCGCTTCCTCTCCCTCCCGCTGAAATTATGAATGAAAAGCGTATAGTAATCATAGATAACACGACAGTTTGTTTTCATCTGATTTCAATTAAACAAAGTCTTGGTTTTTAGAATATTAAACTTGTTTCGCCAAATTCAGATGATAAATGCAACTTTGAAGCTTGTAAAGGCATAATTACAGGGGGGGAGGGAGGGGGTCGGGGGGTCGGGAGGGGGGGGGGGGCAGGAGCTCCAACAAGCCGTTTAGGACAGAGAGTGAATACACATTCTATACAGAGATGCTGTATGAGAAACCAATGTGAGTTTGGAAAATTGCACAATATAAATCTATTCTAGTATACCTCAACAATGGAATTATGATCAGTAGAAATGGCCATGACATGGGACCTTTAAATAAGATATGAATGCATTACTTTAACTTGTAATGGAGTATTTTCACAGTTTCAACATGATAGCTTCCGGTTTCGCTATGAGTGGTCGCATTTTCGAGAGCTCCCGCTTTGGAGGTTATTCCTCACGATTTTTTACATATTTCATCCTCCTGACAATATGGATTATGGACTCCTACCTCAACTCATCAACGAGGCAACATCATTTAGAGAAGGAGAGTAGTGAAAGCAGGGATAAAATGAACCACAATGACTTTTACCTTCTCAACGGCTGGGAAAGGAAACACCTCGCTTTTGGAAGTGCAAGCATTCATGCATTATTAACTGCAAACCCGACGCGAAAGTACTTACCCCCGTCAGGCAAACTAGACCGAAGAAGTATGATCGTCTTGGTCTTATTGTTAGCGGGAGACATCCATCTGAATCCGGGCCCGGTGCAGACAAGAAGCCATTCCTGCAGGCTCGAGGAGCTAGCATCACAACTAGCATCACAACTAGCATCTCTTCCGCTACAGCAACAACTACGCGACGACAACAGAGACCATGGAGACAGCGGAGACCGAGGAATCAACGGAGACTTCGACATTCCCCCGGGGACGCCTCGGCAGACAGACACGCATGAGGCAGTGACGAGAGGAAGAGAACCGAGATCCGAGGGAACAAATATCCACCATGTTGTTAGCCACCCTGCTAGCATATCGACGGCTAAAGCTACAACGGAGCCTCCCTCCCCCCCCCCCACCCCACCGCTCCAAGCACCACGGCAGGCCGCAAGCCGTTTGCTGTAACGGACAAAGACAAATATCTTCAAGCTGACGACATTATGCATTTAAACAACAAAAATGGACTACATATTTTTCATCTGAACACTAACAGCCTGAGACACAAACTGGCTGAACTCAGGCAACTGTTCATGAACGGTAAGGCAAGCATATTATGCTTTTCTGAGACCAAATTGGACAATTCCATTACAGATTCAGAGATTGAAATTGAAGATTATCTTGTAGTGAGAAGGGACAGGAACGTGAATGGAGGTGGTGTCTGCATGTACATACATAAAGACACCAATTTCAAAAACCGTACTGACCTGCATCATGAAAATATTGAATCTGTGTGGGTTGAAATTCTTTTTGACAATGCTAAATCTGTAATAGTCGGGACAATCTATAGACCACCGGAACAGAGTGACTTTTATGATACATTAGATGGGTGTTTGGCTGATGTGGGGGATGTAGAGACAATTATTATTGGAGACTGGAACACGGATATGCAACGTAAAGACACGTCCGTCTTCAAGTCCTTCAGTAGGATTTGTGATCTGCACGGCTTCAGCCAGCTAATCACCCAACCCACCCGGGTATGTGAAACAACACAAACTACCATTGATCTCATTCTGACCTCTGACAGGTCCAGGATCTCCAATAAAGGGGTTATAGCATGCGGTTTAAGTGATCATTATATGATATTCTGTACCCGCAAAAAGCTAAAACAAAAGGCCGGCTGTCACAAAACAGTCATATCTAGAGACCTCAAAAACTACTCTAGCGAGGCCTTTAACCTAGAACTGGAGAGCCTGGACTGGTCAGATGAGCTCAGTGGTACACAAGTTGAAGAAACATGGCTTGGTTTCAAAAACAAATTCTCTGCAATACTCAATGATTTGGCCCCCCTAAGAACAACCAGGGTAAAAAAATCGCGCTGAGCCGTGGATGCACTCCGGCATACTGACCGCCATGAAAACCAGAGACAAAAAATGCTCTGAGTTTCATAAAAGTCAGTCAATGCTTTCCAAAAGCACGAGCAGTGAACTCCAGGCCCACGTGACTGAACTAAAAATTGAAAGAAACAGACTAAGAAATGACGTAAGCTCCATGATCAAAAACTGCCAAAAAGAATTTCATCAATGACAAAACTGAGGAAAACAAAAATAAACCCCGTGAACTTTGGAAATTACTCAATAACCAGCTTGGCTGCAGTAAAAAACTCAAAACGAGATTTTCAAACGTAAACATAAAGACAGATAACAGGCTCATCACAGACAAACTGGATGTGGCCAAGTACTTGAACATTTTTTTCACAAACATAGCCACAACTCTTGTAAATAAATTACCCTCCCACTCAGGGCTTTTTGGAGTAGATCACATCATGACCTACTACAAAACCTAGGGGTACGCAAAGATGATTTCAGTCTAGCAAGGGTAACAACAGCAGAGGTACTCATTAAACTGAGCGCCCTCAAACCTAACAAGGCCACTGGCCACGACAATATCCCCTCCAAATTCCTCAGAGACACAGCAACCGCCATCTCACCAGTCATAGCTCACATAATTAACCTCTCCATAAAACAGGGAAAAGTACCCAAAGACTTCAAAATTGCAAGAGTAACCCCCCTGCACAAAAAGGGCAGCAAATTGGACCCAGGCAACTACCGCCCTGTTTCTATACTTACCTCCATCTCGAAAGTCATGGAAAAAATAGTATATGAACAGGTCGAAAAGTACCTCGCAGAAAAGAAACTAATCTATGAATTTCAATCTGGCTTTAGAACATCCCACTCCACTGACACATGCCTTCTTTATTTGAACGACCACATCAAACAAGAGGTGGACGAGGGTAAATACTGCGGCATGGTGATGCTGGACCTACAAAAGGCTTTCGACACTGTCAATCACCCCATTCTGATTGACAAGCTAAAAGCAATTGGTTTTGATAAACTATCGGTGAGCTGGATGCAATCCTACCTGGAGGGGAGAGAACAGATGGTGGAGGTAAACGGTACTCTGTCCCCCCCCCTCCCAGTGAGCTGTGGTGTTCCACAAGGAAGCATATTAGGTCCGTTACTGTTCCTAATTTATGCAAATGACATGTCATCAGCATGTGACTGCAACTTGTTCCTGTTCGCGGGACGACTCAGCCCTGCTGGTCTCTGACAGGAGCAGATTGCAGGTTGAAAAAACCCTCAGCTCCGAGCTCGGCAGAATCTGCACCTGGCTCGCCGATAATAAATTATCATTACACCTGGGTAAAACAGAGTCCATTCTCTTCGGTTCGAAACATAATCTCAGCAAATCCGACGACTTCTCAGTTGCAGTGGGTGACATTATTGTCACAAGTAAGAAGGAAATTACATACCTAGGATCTATTCTTGAGGCAAACCTCTCCTGTGACAAAATGGCATCCAATGTAATAAAAAAAGTCAATCAAAGAACTAGATTCCTATACCGGATCTCCTCTCTGGTAAACAAAAACACCCTGAAAACTCTGGCAGGAGCACTCATTCAAGGGTACTATGACTATGCTTGCACGTCATGGTACCATAGCACCTCCAAGGCGCTAAAAATAAAACTTCAAACATCGCAAAATAAACTGGTCAGACTACTGCTTGACCTTTCATCTAGAACCCACCTCACCTCTGCCCACTTTGACAACCTAGGATGGCTTAGAGTAGACGACAGAGTACAGCTACTTGCAATGGGCCTGGTATACAAGATCCACTACACCTCTATGGTACCCATGTACATGTCAAAATTCTTCCCAAAGGTCAAGGAATACCATGATCATAACACCAGAGGGAGCTCCACAAATCATGTAAAACCCAGATTTGGCACAAAAAAAGGGGAATACACGTTTCGCAATTATGCCACATCAAGGTGGAACGCTCTTCCCACAACTGTAAAGGAAAGTAAAACTATACTTACCTTCAAAACCTCTCTTAAAGAGCACCTTCGGGGGAAAGCATTGCAAAACTGGCCCCGGTAATGGTACAAATCTCAACCTGTCGTACAATGGACAGCTTCCCCCCCCCATCTATGTATATACTCGCATTTTAGACTCTGTTACTAACTGTATATCTGTAGACTTGGTATGTCTTAAATGTCCGGTTAGGATGTATTAGAACGAAATCTAAAATGAAAATTGTAAATAAGCCATCTGTATGTAAAAAACCACCTGTATGTAAATTGTAAATAAGCCATCTGTATGTCAAATATGTCTTATATGTCTTAAATGATATGATGAATTGGAAATGGGGGACCCTGATGTAAACAAGACGAAAGTCTTTCTCTGGTCTGCATCCCCTTAACAATTGTATGTTTTGAGCTGTACTGTACTGTACCCAATATACAAGCTGTTAATAAACTTTTCAATCAATCAATCAATCAATGGTGTTTGTACTTTTACTTCAGGATCTACTACCTGTAGCAAGTGCTGATAAAGGGTCTAAAGTGATAGTACAGAGTCTAAAGTGTTATTCATGTGATAATAAAGTGTGACTGAAGAGTTTAAAGTGTAAATAAAGAGTTTAAAGTGTTAATAAAAAGTAAAGGGCACAGACCTGCTCTGTGTATCCGAAGCTGAGGCTGTAAAACAGCGTCCAGTAGTTTCTGGAGTCTCTCGTTCTCCTCTTTGGAAAGAGACAGCTCCTCCTCGAGCTCTGCTATAGTTTTTTCATACAGAGCAAATATCTCTTCAGCAGCAGCAGTGAAACGCTGCTTCTTCAACGACAGCAGCATTTGGACTTTACTCATGTTTACTAGATCACCTTTTCCTGCAAACTCCGTTAAACACACCGTTTCTCTCTTCATCAAACTCTCAATCTGACTAGTGTTGCTAACGTGTTTCCAGCTAGCATGCTAAACTAGCTCCTATAGTCCGAGGTAAACGCTCCAGAAAAAAGAGCACAGAGTCCATTCGGAGGTTTATCCAGACACACAGATGATGGATCAGTAGTGATGGAGCTCACACACACTTTCTCAGGAACACAGAGAGAGAGAGAGAGCAGTTGTCGGTACCATATGTGTTCGGCCTACCAGATGTGTTCGGGCCGGGGTACGTTACGCTTACCAATGACGTCACGCATTGGCTGTACGGTAACCCAAGAGGACATTTTACACGGTCAAATTCCGAATGTATTGAAACTCCAGACTCAACGTAAGAGCTTGAGCTTCTTCGGGGGATGCTAACATTTAAACATACACTTCATTCTTTACTTTGTCCGTTATTATATGTAGAAGATCTTACTTGTTTCTCCGTCATGTTGTTTCCATAGCAACAACTTCAAAATAAATAAATCTAAATAGATGTGTGTTCTACACACCAAAATACGTTATTTGAACACCCCTCTCGATCGATTTACAAAAAAAAAAATAGTATGGCCCGCCCTAATACACCAACGCAGTTTTTAAAGATATACATTTTTCAACACAGAATCATTTACCAAATTACACCATATCCAATCATTTTACGAGTCACAAAATGCTATCTGTTCTTTGCATTTATTGTTTATTGAATTAGATTACCATGAACTCAACATAATTATGTAGAGTACAAGTCCACAGCCAAGACATTTTTATTTGCATATCATTTTATTTATGAATATGGAATTATGGAATTCCACACTGGAGTTTGTTATTATTTACTATAACTTTATTATAGTATTCGGATAAATCCGAATATTCGTTCGTTGGAGTACTATTTCGGGTTTCAATTTCGTTATTCGGATATTCGTTTTGTTTGTTTTTTCCTCGTTTTTTTTCAAATTGAATTTATTGAAATCTCCAATATCAACGTAAGAGCTTGTGCCTCTTCGGGGGGTGCTAACACTTAACCATAAACGTTATCGTTTACTTTCTCCGTCTTTATACGTAGATATTACTTTTCTCCGTTAATCTCTGTCACGTTGTTTCCAAAGCAACAACAACTTCCTGTCAACTGCGCTAACTCTCCTTCAAAATAAAAGCATGTCCATAAATAGGAAGCCAAGCCAAATTACACTTAAGACGTATACAACTGCAACGAAAGTAACAAACACAATGCGATATCCTTTTCAATTTCAAAGAACACAAATTGGGTTACATTAACAAATAACTATAAAACAACAATACTGTAGAATAACAAAATGAATGCCGTGAATACACCGAAATACACGTGTTGAAGCGGTTCGCTGCAGATTACTACGCCCCCCCCCCGCGAGGGCCGAATATTCGAATATTCGCTGCTGATTACTACCATAGACTGTATATGATTACTACCGAATATCCGGAGCCCGAAAATGGTATTCGGGACAGCCCTAGATCATTCTGCTTCAGTTTGTGGGCAACAGCCAGTTTATGGTAGCAGCACGTTAACAGCTTCATCCTTTGATCAGACCCCCGGTATAGAGTGGCGAAGTCACGCCCATCTACTTCCGCCCCATGGGACCTTATAGAGTGGCGAAGTCCCTCCCCTTCCGGTGGACCTCCATGGGACCTTATTTCGGAAAAATTATGTATTGAAGTCAATGGAGAGAGAAAGATTATCTTTCGATCCCGTTTGAATTGTGCCACGAATTACACATATGATGTTTGTCAATTTAAAAGATAATTTTGCAAGTCAAAAAAAAAAAAATGTGTCGTAAAACTGTGAAGTAACACATTTGTATTTCGTGAACCCTTTGAAGAGTACTGTCACTGGTGTGATCATTCTATAATACACAATTTAAGCCCGGGGGAGAAATGCTAACGCTAACGCTAGCATTGACGATCTTCTCTACTTCATGCTATCTGCACAAATGGTTGACATTAAACATTAAAACGACCAGGCAGTTCAGAGAGAATCAAAGGAAGGCAGGCAGCTTTGCATGACATTCTTCAGGACGTGTTTCATTGTGGCGATAGTGAGGGTAGTCAATCGTTTTGTTGACAAGACAGGAGTGACGGCCATCTTGGTGACGTGTGTTGTTGACCAGAGATGTAATTCATTGAGCGTTTCACACAAACAAATGTGTTTTACGACACATTTTTTTTTTTTTTTGATTTGCAAAATTATCTTTTAAATTGACACACATCATATGTGTAATTCGTGGCACAATTCAAACGGGATCGAAAGATAATCTTTCTCTCTCCATTGACTTCAATACATAATTTTTCCGAAATAAGGTCCCATGGAGGTCCACCGGAAGGGGAGGGACTTCGCCACTCTATACCCTAGTCAGCACCCCTAGTTACACCAATCAGCGTGCGATTACCGTGCAGCCAATCACAATGCGTGACGTCATTGGTAAGCGATGGACCCCGAACACATGGGCTGCGTTTCACTTCGGTTAAATGGATTCCTTGCGTCCCTCACTTGCGTTGTTTCCCTGCGTTTAGTCCCTCCCACCAGGGAAGCATGGAGAGACGCAAGGAAACCACGAGAAGCAGGGAAATGAGTTTTAAGAGCAATGGGACGTCCTTTCCTCCGGAGCGTCACGTGAAGCGACGTCCGTTTGTGATGACGCCGCACAGCTGTTCGTCTGACAACAGCCAGCTCTGTCCCCGTTATTTTCACAAACACCCCCGCCTCTGTTCGTACATATTTACTGACACAAACATTTGTATCATCTGTTGTAGACCCAAATACATTAAATAAAATAAGAACTCATTCTCAAAAAGATAAACGCCATTCTTAAAATGTATAAACGAACAATAGTTTGATTAATATTGATTAGAGTGCACAATAGAAATAAAATAATTGAGAGAAGAAAAAGAGATATGTTATCTATCAAAACCCAGTTAGATTAACATTCATTGGATTGCACACTGTGTTTGTTTGTGTGGATATGTAGCAAATTAACATGTTAAATAGCACTTAATGACTGACTGAATGGAAATGACAATAAATGAAAATGTAAAACGAAAAAGCGATCATGAAAATGTTTCCAATAAATGAATAAAATAATTTTTGACCACTTTGTTGTTCAGATATATCACATATTTGTAACTGAATGATGCATTCATTGAAACAAAACACAGTATAAACTGAGGAGTGAGCCCCGTGAGTTTCATGTGTTTTCTTCACTCCGCTGGGAAATTGCTCTCATGTCAAGAAGCATCAGATCAGTGCATGCGCTGCATCGTCCAATCAGTGAGCAGTAAGGGGGCGGGGAGAGTATCTGAGGATTTCACCGGAGGATGGTCTGGTGGTTCCTCGATTATCGCTCCTCCATTATCGCTCCTCGCTCCTCGGTCCTCCGGCAGAAATAAGAGCCATGGGACGCTACTCAAGATGGCGCAGACAAATCAACTTCCGGTGATACCGAGGACCGACGACAGAGGAAATGAAAATAGTCGACCTGAGACACAGCCATGGTACTGACACCGTGGCCGTTTCTCAATCGCGAGGATGCTGGCTTGGTAGCACAGCCGAGCCGAGCATCTTGCTTCAGAAGCAAGGCAAGAATACTTCCTGGCATTCGGAAAACGAAGAGTGGAACAGGCTAGCAAGTGTGCAGGTGTGCGTCATATGAGAGGCCCCGCTTACATCTTCCGCCACAGATTTGGGGAAATTGGTCCATGCGCAAAGCATTGTCGGGATTTTAAGGACGCGAAGTCCCATGTGCAGCCTCGAAATTTCCCCCAAACCAAGGACGCGGCCTCGGTGGAATTCCAAGTATGCTGGAGATTGGAACAGTCCTTCGGCGGCACTCGATGGCGTAGCATCCTTGAAATATTGGCTTGGAAGCCAATATCCTCGCGATTGAGAAACGGCCCGTAGCGACGAGACGCCGGGTGTTTCTCAATCGCGAGTACGCTTGCTTGATAGCACATGTCTGCCGAGCATCTTGCTTCAGAAGCGAGTCAAGAATACTTCCTGGCATTCGGAAAACGAAGAGTGGAACACGCTAGCAAGTGTGCAGGTGTGCGTCATATGAGAGGCCCCGCCTTACATCTTCCGCCACAGATTTGGGGAAATTGGTCTGTGCGCAAAGCATTGTGGGGATTTTAAGATCGTGGAGTCTACTCATGTGCAGCCTCGATATTTCTCCAAACGGAGTACGCCGGGCTCGGTAGATTTCCAAGTATACTGGAGATTGGAACAGTACTTCGGCGGCACTCGATGACGTAGTATGCTTGAAATAGTGGCTCTGAAGCAGCTTTACTCGCGATTGAGAAACACCCTGAGAAACGGCCCGTAGCGACGAGACGCCACCTCGATCCTGGTTAGAAAGAGCTGGGAACTTCACTTCCGGTGCGGTTTGAGGACGTCAAAATAAAAGCGTGAAGGATTTCTTCTTTTTGGTTTTAACATCCGGACGTTGCATTACCACCTACTACTGGATACATATTAAAAACCACCCTTTCCAAAAAAACTATTATAACTAACAGAAAATACTCATATAAAAAAAGGGAAAATAAATAAACATCATTGAGCTAAACAGGTCGCAGGTACACAAATCAAATATCTGTATAGCAATTACAAATGTTTTGCATATCTGAAGCTGATGTTCTTACAGGATTCGTGCTGTTCGGAGTTTGCATCCTCGTGGTTGACTTGCACAAGTCCTGCATTCAAGATGTTACTGAAGTAAAAGTACAAAACTTTTGGCATCAAAATATAATTAAAGTTCCAAAAGTAAAAGTACTCAATATGCAGATCGACCCATTTCAGAATAATATATATTATATGTTTTGATTATAATCATTGATGCATTAATGTGTTTATCACATTTAAATGCTGGACTTATTTGTATTGTGTTGATCATTTCTACACACTGTGGTTTTACTATTTTTATTTAAGTTAAAGTGCTGAATACTTTGTCCTTAAGTCGTCAAATTATATTTTGTAAAAGTAAAAGTATTTGAAAAAAAATTATATTCAGAAAATATATGTTATATTTTAAAATTATAAATCTTAATCCATTAATGCTCAAATGTTGCCTCGGATAGGAAAACAACTTTACCTTTATATACTGCAGGGTAGCTTGTACATTTCTCATAGGGGCCAATAAAGCTCTAATACATGAACAATTAACAAAAACAGTACAGCTATAGCCTACGATCTCAAAATTACATCACTCTGTCCGTCCCCTCAGTACGCACGGTGCTTGGGAAAAAAGCCATATCATACTCTGCCCCCTCGACCTGGAAAACACTTCAGCAGGAACTTAAGCTGACCAGTTTGATACCCATCACGGATTTTAAACTAATTTTAAAAAAGCTGGAGAAATCATCTGTGGGTGTTTGCACCTGCTATATCTGACTACTGTATATGGATTTCAATTACTACTTCTTTTTTTTAACGATGTTGTATTTTATTGTTGCCTCTGTGTTTAGTGTCCTGTCTGTCTGTAACTTTGTGTGGTAGTGTTACCACTGACAGGTCTCTCTTGCAAATGAGACCTTGTGTCTCAATGAAATTTTACACCTGTATAAATAAAGGCTAAATAAAAAAATAAAAAAATAATTATTTGAATATATTTTGTAAGTATAAACTAGCAGGAAAAGTAAATACTCAAGTAAATTATCTACAAATTGTTCAATAACTGAGTAAATGTACTCAGTTACTATCCACCACCACTGCTTTAGGATATAAACAGTTGTTATGAAATTGTTCAGTAGGTGTCATGAAGTGGGCGTGATATCTATTAATAAATGGGGAAGAAGACTAAGAGGGAAGAAGCCCGTCACATACACTTTTTTTTTGTTTATACCTTTAATTTTCTTGAAACTAAGGCAAAGCACAATTCAGCATCAAAGAGTACAAGTTATTTTATCCAGAAAAAATGTCAACAAAAACCGTTGCACAGTTTTAAGAATAATATACTGAAATCAAACAGCTTCTTAAGATAAGCACAACATAAAATGTCCACAAAGGGAAACAGCATGTGGGACGTTCAATCCTTAAGAAGAGGGCACTCTGTTGATTTAAAATGGCATAACGGGTGCCATAAAACAAACAAATCTTCTTTGAATAGTGGCATTAATAATATTTTTGAACTTACTGGAATGTATTCAACATCAGCAAGAAAGCTTTCTGCAGCATCAGTGTTAAATCTCAGGAGCTGCAGCGCTCTCTAGTGGACAGTTGTGACACCAGAGAGAGAAATGGCAGTACAGAGCTGCAGGGAAATGACCTTAAAAATAGAAATAGAACTTATCTATAAATGCTGAGACACCAGTCCTAAACACATCATTTCTAGAGACAATGCTTTAATTACAGTTACAGTGGAAGAGCCTAAAGAACACCAAACTGCACTGAAGTCACAGCAAGAAAAAAAGACAGAAAAATACTTTGCTGCTATCTCCATACTCTCTCCTATATGGCAATCATTTAAATATTCCTCTAAACAAAAATACTGAAGAACACCGTTTCTAAACATCTTCTTAAATGTACAATAAAGTCACTTTGAAAAGGTTTTCTCACAGTAAATAAATAAATACTTTAAGAAGTTAAGAAAAGTTAATGAAATGATGGGGAGGTGTGTTGCGCAGTGGATAGAGCCTTGGTGTTGGGATCAGGGGGTCACAGGTTCAAACCCCACTGCAGTCATCATGTCGTTGTGTCCCTGGGCAAGACACTTCACCCCAAATTGCTCCTGTGGGGATTGTCCACAGTATTGAGTATGTAAGTTGCTTTGGATAAAAGCGTCTAACAAGTAACATGTAATGTAATGTAATGATGGAGTGACAGTCGAAAAGGGGGAAAAATTAAGAGTCTCTACATTCATTATGTCTTTTAGAAATTAATTGCCATAATGAAGCAAATGTTGTGTTACAAACAAGTGAGTAAATTGCTTAAAAATATACAGCTTTTTCTGAGGACAGAACCCAATAAAATGGATATTTAAAATGGCAAATTATTTCCAAAATGATTACGTGAAGCAGTCACAGATAATAGCACAAACTTTTTTTTTAAGAATAGCATTTAGATACTTAAATTCACATTTCTGCTACACTGACTGCTGTATGATTGTTCATATTGCTGTTTTGTCCTTTACAAATAAACACAGCATTTTTATAGCCAGGGTTACATTTACACGTAAGTTACTTAATTTGGCTTTCACTGACGGGGATAAATTATATATGTTCTGATTGGATGGAAACTAAAGGATGAATCTGAAGAGACATGATGGACAACCTGATGTGATTGGATGATTATGGTGACATATAAGAGCCTTTATCTTTATCCAACCAGAGTTGGACCCACGTTACGGCACGTACACTGAATACAGATGTTTGTTCCCAAAATAACCCAGAAAGATGTGACCATTTGTTGATGTACTTAGCAATATTACTTTGTACCAGTTTTTGGCCTGGAGGTTTGAAGCACAAGCCAAAACTGCTTTACCTTTCTTTAACAATATCAACATAAAGTCATACGGACATTTCTAAAATGCAAGTAAATATGTTGTACATCAGTTGCTCTTTAGTTAGTTACGCCTAATTTAAACTTCAAAGGGCTAAATGCCAGTGAGGCTATTGATTTAGCACAATAAAAAGATGCAAGAAATTCCAATTTGTTCCCCCTTTTTACCTGGGGTGCTTCCCCTAAAGAAAACAAAACAAAATGAACTCAACATTAGAGAATCTTTTATATTCGAACCACCAAATGAAGCGAACATTTGCCACTGGTATAGATATCAAAGGGTCCTTTCTGTAAAACATCTTGAATTGGCAATCAGGTCACATCTGGCACAGCTGCCGTCACACACACAGGTCCACCAGCGATAAACATATTCTGTATATAATCTGTATTTCTGCCCTGAAGCTGCTAACATTACAACATAAAGAAGCAGATATTGGCAGTTTAGAAACCATTATTGTTTCTACTAATGTAACAAACAGATGCAACAATCCCACCACCTTACAAAACATGTGGTAAAACAGCTATTTGTCAGAGATTAAAACTATGTAACAGAGAATAAGCCAATTAAAGAAAATCATGATTGTATTCTGAGAGCTTTTCTGCAAATTATTGACCATTATTCTGAGAGGGTGCTGCTGTCAGTCGCACTGGCCTTCAAAATAAAACACTATTCTTGTATGGAGGATTGTATCTGTAACTGATCCTGTCAAACACTTCAGGGTAACTTAGCTATTCTTCTCAGGACATTATTTTGTGTTAATACATGATGAAATTATGTCAATGTCTCTTTTATGAAATGATGAATGGCACCAAAAACACAGGAAAAACAGAAACAAACTCACATATAAATGCACGTGGCGAATGGCAAAGGTGAATTGAGTCTGAATAAAACACGACATTTAGATATCATAGAACAAATATAAAAAACATCTATGTATAAATATAAACAATCACGACACAGAAACTTAAAATCTGTGGAGGAGGAGGGGGGGGGGGGGGGGGGTAACAATACAGTACAGTGAGTGTTGAGAGCAGTGCATTAAAACTGAAAAACACACATTAATAGGTATATAGAGGATATCCAGGTAGAAATGTCTATCTGACCAACAGTGTTAATACAAGTCGTCTATAACGGAAATGTGTAACAGTACGGTAACTCACAAACACTGGACTCCCAGACCAAATGACGTGGAATGAACAAAAGCTGACGTTTTTTGTCGTTTTTCTTTTTTCTCTGATGTGTTTTTCGCTCACACACAAATCACTGCCAGTGTCCCGGGTCAGCAGGGGGTCCTCGGGGTGCTACCCTCCTCTCTCTTCTCCACCTCGGGGTGAGCCACAGTGGGTGAGGGGGGGGGGGGTGTCTAGGCCATGACGTCCTCCAGCGCCGGCAGGAAACCCTTCTCCGTCAGGTGAGCCTTCAGGGAGTTGAAGATGTGGAGCTGCTGGTCGATGCGCAGAGCCAGGAGCTGCTGGATCACCTTGCTGGGGTTCGGGCCCCTGAGAGGAGAGGGAAGATAATTAGGGAGGGAAATTAGGAAGATTATAACATCAAATCTCACCATCGATCCAAAATAAATTAATCGGTGGTAAAAGAATAAGAAACAAAAATATAGACATGTTAAATTGGAGGGCTCATTTTCTGAGGGTTCAAGCTGGAACCACGTGCTTTATCTGCTTTGAGTTCATTTATAAAAAGTGCTGGAGCTTGACTACATAGCATTTTTACAGCCTGATCTATATAGTAAACTCAATATGAAGTTACATTTAAATCTTTTTTAAGTAAAGATATTGACCAATACTGAAAAGTCTCAAACAAAATTCAGTTTTCATACTTTAGTTTCATGTTTGTATATTTATTCAGTGTCAGAGGAAGACATAAAACAACTCAAGAGACAGAGATAACTCTTTAATGGTTATTAGCAAGCTAGCTAGTTTAAAGTTCAACCAACAGTTTGTTTTCTTCAAGAAATCAAATGTTTCGTCTAACAGTCAGGAATAAAATAAACAGTGGCGAACCGTCAGGGCCTTCAAGGTATTCAGAGAATACCCTGGAACACTCAAAGAAAACAAACAAAAAATCGATTTAATTATATAAATAAAATGTAATAAAATGTATATAAAATGAATAAATTAGATCCGTATCTGTGTTGTTTGTCCTTCTCGGTCCATGCACTATGCATTTCAGTGGTTTTTTGTTAGAAAAGAAAGCAACCAATCAGATCTTGTTCTGGGTCTCTGGGTAGAATATCCTTCAACCAATGTATTCTATATCCTTGATAGAATGCCCTGGCCGTTACACTGAATGAGAGCATACATTTGGATTGACAGTTTGATTAACCAATCATATATTGATTTGTAGCCACTGGGCGTATTCTTTCAGAGTTTCCCTCGGTTCCAGGGTACTCTAGAACAGTGGTTCTATTTCGTATATGGCTTCGCCCTCTAAGGCTATCGCTATTGGGTAATCCCCCTGCGCACCCGCGCAGCACTGAAAACACCTGTAGTCCACGCCCGCCCGCAAGGTGGGCCCCACCCTCGGGCTCCCTTCCGGTATAAATAGGAAGGAGACCCGACAATCTGCTCCCTCTTTTTCTTCAGCACCCCGTTACTGAAGCACTGAGACATAATATATCCGAGAACCATGAGCAACAATTGTGTCAGAGATTGTCCCTCATGTGGATCGGGCTATATCATGAGTTATGATCAGCACACTGAATGCGAATCCTGCCTGGGGCCAGAGCACGCGTACGCGGCTCTCAGCCAGCAGGTCGCATGCCAGCACTGTGCCCGTCTCCCCTCGGCCGACAGGAAGCGTAGAGCGGACGCTCTCGCTGCTGCGACCGAGGAGGACGTTTCGTGCCCCTGGAGCCGACTCGTGCCCCTGGAGCCGACTCGTGCCCCTGGAGCCGAGTGCCGGGCAGGAGTTGGACGACTCCTACCCCATCTCCCTCCACGGTTCACCGGATGGTTCTCCCCTCCCTCCTCTCCCCCGGACGGGGGAGACAGAGTCGGAGCAGGGTGTCGACTTGGCCGAGCACGCGGTTCCCTTCTCCGTCACCACGGCGCTGCCGGCGATAGGTGGCATCCTGCTGGAACTGCCGGGGATCATTTGCAAGGCGGCCGCCTGCAGAGGTCTCCCCGTTCCCCCAGCTCAGGAGAGGAGTGCTCCGGACGACATGACCGGAGTTTTTTCGCGGGTGCAGATGGTCAGGAGTGACCCGATCTGGCCACGCTTCCCCGCCATCAGGAGGTACCAGGAGGGGGTGGCGGCAAATCCGAGGACTCTGAAGGCCCCGGTGGCCACATTTGTTCCCCTCACCAAGGTGGAGGGTTTTACGGATGTGGGATTCCCAGCCACCCCTTCGCTGGAGCCGGGCCTGACGGCGTTTTTTGGGGTGAGGCAGGCCAACATGATCGCCGGACGGCGCCCTACGTTGGCCTCCCCCAGGGACCAGTATGTTGCCCGCCAGGCCGACCGGGTGCACCAGTGTGCCTTTCAGGCGTCGGCGGCGGCAAACAACATCGCGCTGCTGTCCAACTCGGTGGTGACGCTGGTGGAGCGGTCCACCACCTTGGCCGCTGACGAAGCGGAGGAGATCGCCAAGGCTGCCAGCACGGCGCTCACACTGTGTGCGTCTGTTGCTGTCTCCCAGGCTAGAATCGCCGCGTGGGTGACGCAAATCCAGCGCCACCTCTGGCTGCAGCAGGCGTCCGTTACAGAAACGGCCAGAAAAGTGCTGCTGGATGCTCCAATCAGCCCGGACGGGCTGTTCGGACCCCAGTTCCACGCCATGGTGGAATCCATGAAGGCGGCTGCGGAACAGGCGGACGACATCCGCCAGCACGTCAGCTGGCTCCAGCCTGCTGGGCGGCACCAACACCCGCAGCAGCCGCAGCAGCCGCAGCGTCCAACCCGGCCACAGCGGCAGGCGGAGAGGTACCAACCGCAACCGCGGCGTCAGCGCCCGTCGGCGGCGGCAGGGGCTCCGCCCCGCGTCTCCGCTCCCCCGCCACCCCAGAGACGGAGGGTCTCTCGGCGGTGAGCCAACGGGGAGGGAGGCACTCCCGCTCTGTATCCGCTCCACGTGAGCCTCCAAGAAAACAGAGCCGTTTTTGACGTGTTGGGGGGGATAGAGAAATAAAATGGGTTCATTTTCCAACTTTTTGTCTGAGTCATCAGTATCATCAAGTGTTTCTCACATATCCTCCACTCTGTGTAAACCAGCTGTCTATAACCTATCGGTTAGTAGCCAGCAGGGTTCGTTGCGAAAATCTGCACTTTTTTAATCTATCGGTTAATAAACTGCAGAGTTCGCCAACTAAGCCAGCTGCCACCAATCTGTTGATTAGTAGGCAGCAGGGCTCGCTGCAGAAGCCTGCTGGTTTTAACCTATCGGTTAATAAACCGCAGAGCTCGCGGCATTCCTCTGTCCGAGATACGTCTCCTACACGCGGTCATAATAAACCCATGAGCGCCGTTATAACGCCTCATGTGGTCAACACTGCATACATCTCCATTCATCCCCTGAGCGTCTACACGCCTCATGATGAGAGCCAGAGTGAAACGCAGCGTGTGGAGGCTCCCTCACAGCCCTTTCGCTTCAGGCCCACCTTGGGTTGCCTCACAGGCAGCGGCGGCAAGGGCTCTGACGTGGCTCGTCGCCAAGACGACCACAACACATCTCGACCATGTGCGCCCGCTCTCAGAGAATTTCTCAGAGCGACAGCGCGTGTGTCTGATGGACAGATGGATGAGCAGGCTGATCAGCAGAGGGTACACCCTGCAGTTCGCCTCCCCCCCCCCACAGTTCAATGGGATACAGGAAACACTCCTGTCATCCCAAGAACAGTGTCTTGCGCTCCAAGCAGAGCTGCGGGAACTCCTGTTGAAAGAGGCTATTTCCAGGGTTCCTCAAGGGGAAGAAAATCAGGGGTATTACTCCCGCTATTTTCTTGTCCCGAAAAAGACAGGGGGGATGAGATCCATCCTTGATCTGTCAGTATTCCCATGCTGACGATCAAACAGGTGCTGGAATGTGTTCACCAGGACGACTGGTTCACTTCCACCTGAAGGATGATGCATATACTTCCATACCCACATCCCGAAACACAGGAAATTCCTGCGTTTCTCTTTTTAGGAAATATCAGACCAGACAATCGTCTGCTGTTTGGATGTTCCCTGGCTCCTCGCATTTTGTGTAGAGAAGGCTGGAGCCACTACACAGAGAGGAGGGATGAGAATGAGGTTTTTTCTCTGGACGACCTGCTGGTTGCTAGGTTCGATCCAGCTTGAGGAAGGCGCTTTACAGACGTTACATCTCGTATCGCATCTGTCAAAGCCTGGGTTTCATAATTAATTTGGAGAAAAGCTGCCCTCGTCCCTCTCAGACATTCATTTATCTGGGTGTGGAATTAAACTCAGCCACCAGAGCGCGCTCTTGCGGCAGCGAGTGGAGGAACTGCAGCGAGATCTCCTCCGGCGTGTCTAAAACCCGCACAGCCCTCTCCGTGACGCAGCTGCTTGGCATTCGCATCAGCTGGTCACGCGGTGATCCCCATGGGTCTCCCCCACAGGAGGAGACTCCAGAGGTGGGTCATTCGCTGCAGAAGCCTGCTGTTTTAACCTATTGGGTTATAAACTGCATAGCTCGCGGCATTCCTCTGTCTCAGATATGCCTCCTACAGAGCACGGTCATGACGACCATTACAGCATATCACAGAGAAGCCTCTCCAACGGGGGAGTGAGACCCATCCTTGATCTATCAGTATTCCCATGCTGACGATCAAACAGGTGCTGGAATGTGTTCACCAGGACGACTGGTTCACTTCCACCTGAAGGATGATGCATATACTTCCATATCCACCATCCCGAAACACAGGGAATTCCTGCGTTTCTCTTTCAGGGAATATCAGACCAGACAATCGTCTGCTGTTTGGATGTTCCCTGGCTCCTCGCATCATTTTGTGTAGAGTAGGCTGGAGCCACTACACAGAGAGGAGGGATGAGAATGAGGTTTTTTCTCTGGACGACCTGCTGTTTGAGGTTCGATCCAGCTTGAGGAAGTCGCTTTACAGACGTTACATCTCGTATCGCATCTGTCAAAGCTCAAAGATCCCCATGGGTCTCCCCCACAGGAGGAGACTCCAGAGGTGGGTCATTCGCTGCAGAAAGCCTGCTGTTTTAACCTATTGGTTTATAAACTGCATAGCTCGCTCGAGTTGTCCTCTTCCCCCCCAGACATTCATTTATCTGCGAGTGGAATAAAACTCAGCAACAGAGTGCGGCTCTCGCTGCAGCGAGTGGAGGAACTGACAGCTCCCTATCCAGCGTGTCACATCCCACAGCGTGGTGACAGCCCTCTCCGTGATACAGCTGCTCAGCATGACGTCAGCTGATCACGTGGGGATTCCCCGGGGTCTCCCCCACAGGAGGGGTCTCCAGAGGTGGTTCATTCGCCCACGCACCGACCCCGTGCGTCAGGGGTAAATGTGCTGGAGCTGTTCTCCGGGTTGGGAAGTATTCCAGCACTTCGCCCCGTTGCTGTACAATCAAACATGTGTTGATTCGCCCAGCCAACAGGCCACGGCAGCCTACCTCAATCGCCAGGGAAGACAGCCGTTTATGCTAAACCGGCTTCATGCCTAAGGCTAAGGTCATCACAAACTTTTTTAGGTCAAGAGTAATCACCCTGGCTGGCTTCTTTCCCCCTCCTCAAAGCCAGAGGAATGTTCCTCCTCCACGGCTTTGCACGGAGGAATGTCAGTGGAAGACATTTGCATCTTGGTCTTCTCCCTGTTCATTATTCAATTTTATTTGAGGGATGTCCCATTCCGCTCTGACACACCCTGTGCTGAGTGTCCTGTCAGAGTGAGTGACGTCAGGGATCCAGCTGTGCGCCTCTCTCCTGCCTCGGCACACGGAGAGTGGCCTGTATTTCCCTTTTATGAGAGGGACATCCCCCTTTTTTCCCCCGACACATTTCGTACGGAATGTCTTGTCAGAGTGTGTGATGTTGGGGACCCAGCTGTGCGCTCTTCTGCCTGTCTGCACACAGAGAGCTGCTAATCCCCCTCCTTCTGTCACTGGGCAAAGTGTGACTTTCGTCTCTACTTTCTCACAGCGGACGGGTATGTATTATTCCCAGCCTTCGTCCTCTCATGGTAAATATTCATGTTATGATATATTCCAGGGACTGTGATGCGCCATTCGCATGGCGCAATAGGCTTGGGTTATTATCTGAGCAGGTGTGGTTGTGCTTCTTGTACCGGGGCGACCCAGTGGGGCGCAGACTACATCTTGCTTCGCCCTTAACCCAATAGCGATAGCCTTAGAGGGCGAAGCCATATACGAAATAGAACTGAAGTTACCTACTGTAACTCCAGCTTCTATGAGTATTGGCGTAGCCCTCTAAGTTCTGGGCCCCACTGGCTCCACGAATAGCTGAAGAAAAGGTTTTTGTGTGGGAGCAGATTGTCGGGTCTCCTTCCTATTTATACCGGAAGGGAGCCCGAGGGTGGGGCCCACCTTGCGGGCGGGCGTGGACTACAGATGTTTTCAGTGCTGCGCGGGTGCGCAGGGGGATTAACCAATAGCGATAGCCTTAGAGGGCTACGCCAATACTCATAGAAGCTGGAGTTACAGTAGGTAACTTCAGTTCTCAACTGGCGGGCGGACCTGCTTCGAGTCGCAGATGTGTTTTTTTTTTATTTTGGAAAAAAGTAAAACTTATTTTGAAGGCCCGATTTTCTAACGCTGTGCATGCAGTAGGCGTTGGGCTGGAAGTACCGGAGACCATAAACGGTTTTGAAAACTTCTGTCACGTAGTGATCATCTTCTCAATAAAACATCTTTGCTGATGTTCTTTCGAGTCTTCTGGCCAATCAGAATCAAGATTGTTGCCGGAAGTCCCCACGGAGAATAACTTTGTGGTAGAACTATTCTTTATACATCCATGGGTACAACTTCAGATACAAATGAACACATAATGAAATATGACCCCCGGTTTGATGATTGACAGCTCACAGAACAATGGGGGCTATCTACCCTTACCCACAATTTTAAGTAATTCACACAGACTATCTACTCTTTGCTCTTCTCTCTGTGTGGAGCAGCAAGCTGTCAGAACAAAGTGAAAAACAAACAATGGCATAACATATTATTAATATGTCGGGTAGGAATAGATGTATTTATTTTCTTCTCAGAGTGTACCAGAATGCGTAGTTTATATGTTAGTATTTCTAAATATCTCCTGGGGCAGAATCCCCCCAGACCCCCTGCTGGGGTTGGGTTTTCAGCATGTGGGCCTTTCTATGTTATACAGTTCAGCTTTGATTCCATCATCTCATTAAACCTTTTTTAAAAGCATAATTTAGTTCTGTGAAGGGATATAAGGGATATATGCACTGTACTTCACTTTAATTAATAGTGTATGCTGAAAGGCGTATATATTACAGCACGATTTCTTGTTGAATAGATATGAGTGGTTCAAAATGTCGGGTCGCGATTTATTGACCAAGGAAAAAGTGGGTCCCGAGGCCTGACCAGTTGAGAACCACTGCTCTAGAAGGCCCGGTAGCGATGTGGGGCAAGCCCCTCTCTCTGCTGTCAAAATGAACGTGTACTGTAAGAACGTGTACTGTAAAAACTACACTGCGCGTGCTCAGAGTATTTTTCTATTCAATGTGTGCGGCAAAAAAATAATCACCATAGGGGCACTGTGCTGCCATACCCACCAAACGTCATCTCATAATTCAGAGAGCTGATTGGCTGTAAGTACGTGTGCCGCGAAAAGTTATTTGTTTACGTGTTTAAAAAAGTACCAGAAGCTTATATATACACATCCAAGTTGTTCGTGCCCCACCACTTTTGTACATATAAAAACGCCACTGATCACTGTACATTGCTAATTAGGTTATAAAACATATCAACAAACCATAGCAGTGTGTTTACCTGATGAAGCTGGCAATGTAGACGTTAACAAATGTTGCCATGAGGTACTGGCAGTCGAACCGGTCCATAATGCCACCGTGACCCGGGATCGTGTTGGCAAAATCCTGGAAGAACACACAACAGTACATGTGATCAGACTGCTGCTATGCGTATAATATAAATGGAGCAAAGACAACAGACATTAAAGGGATAGTTGGAGTGTTTTGAAGTAAACAAACGTGTCAGAAATCCCTACTTTGATCTTGAAGGCTCTCTTGAAGCCGCTGGCGAAGAATCCTCCGAAGGGTCCCATGATGGAGGCGAAGGAGGAGAGAGCGATGCTGTGGATCTGGAACGGATACAGACGCACCGTGGTCTGCGGAGACAAGGAACATGTGTCAGACTGAAACAGAGACCAGCAGTTCAATCAAACTAAACTAGTTACTAGTGCTTTGGCTAAAATAGCATCCCCAGGCTTTTAGTATCAAAATCAAACCTGGCGGAGAAAAATATAATGAGGTTGAAACGTATGATAAAAACCTGGTGTTAAACAGGACTTCGGTTCTGTTAATGTGTACTCTAGAAACAACATTTAGATATATTTGAACTTTACTTAATGAGTAACACAGGATCAAAACTAAATAACATAGCTGACACAATTACAACTAGCTGAAACTACAGGCTAGGTCCTGACATAAATGTAATAAGCTTTGAGTTTGCAACATGTAATGTTTGACCTGTTAAGAATAAACGTCTATATTTTTCTATAGCTTCCAAAGTGTTTGAAAGGCTGCTACACAAATACATTATTCTACAAATATTACGGATCCCTCTTGTTTTTTGGCTTACTGGATTTGCAATATAGTGATTTTATTGTTTCATAGTTACATGAATGTTTATATGACTTGTGATGCCAGAAAAGGAAGGACAGATGAAGGTCAGGAGAGTCTTACCCATCCGGTGAAGGACTCCAGGAAGGAGGGCAGGGTGTAGTCCTGCAGCTGGAAAAGCTCCGACGGCTCGCAGTCCACCTGGAACCGGTTGGAGTCGTTGTTGAACTCCACCGGGCAGACGAAGTAACGCCAGCCGGACATCACGTAGGAGAGCAAGTTTCAGTTACTGCATGCTGCCTCTGATTTTTTTATTATAAATATTGTTTCACTGTCAAATGATGACAGACATAACGGGAAGAAAAGCTACAACATGTACAGTGTTTAATAATTCAGAGCTACCATAACAAACTTTATTTAGCCAGGATGTTAGGATTTTAGGCTCATTTTTTCTGTCTACCGATTTTAATGAAGCTTGTTGAAAAGCTGTACCATGTGCCAACAAGGATCTAATTAAAGTGTAATTTTCATTTATATAACGATATTGGGCATTTGTGCTGCATTATCTAACTAAACTATCCTAAGATAGAAAAACACGTTCAAAAACGACAAAACTCAGGATTCTCTATAACTCTTACCATGATGCCGAACACTATGGTGGAGAACAATCCACCGATGAATCCCTCCCATGTCTTCTTAGGGGAAAGCTGCAGAGGACAGTGCATGTGTAGATAGCAGGTTAATACATCACCATGTACCAAACAACACTTTTAAAGTGTCCATGAAATGTGTCAATAAAACACTGACTGCCGATAAGTAAACAAGAACAAGGAGCTAATATTATGGAGAAATACCTAAAATGATGTCATAAAACGTTCATATTCTCTGGAGTGGAGTAACATAACAAGAGTCAATATCCAGACTCCAGACAAAAACTAAGTGATACTTACAAAATTGGGTTTTCATTTACTAGAAACACGTGAGTTTTATTGATGAAACACAGGCTGGACATCTGTTGCTTGCATTAATAGTTCTGAAAATAGGGAAAACAATAATATGCAACCAACCTTGATGAGAGGGGTGCGCCCGAAGAAGAAACCAAACATGTAGGCCATAATGTCGTTACAGATCACACAGGAAATTGGCACAATGAACCTGAGAAGAGAAGAGTTAACATGAGACTCATAAATAAGAGACTTAGAGAAAACAAGTTTTGTAAAACAAGCGGCATGTATTTGGATCTTTCTAGCCATAAACACGGTAAACATAGTAGGTGCAGTTTTTTTTATTGAAATGCAATGAGGCCCAGTGTGAGTATAATATGAAAATGTGAAAAATGTTCAAGTTTATTGAAATGGTAAAACACAGTGTCTTTTTAAAGACAGTAACTTAAGAAACTATTAAGTTGAAGCTTAATCTATGTGAAGATGATAAAGGACTGTTTATTTACCAGATCATCCCCTCAAACAGGTTGTGAATGATGAAGTGAGACTGAGTCACCACGATCAGCAGAGTCACATGAGTCCAACCAAACTGTGGAGACAAAACATCATTAGGAAAATATGTATACAATCATTTGTCTGACAATTAACCCAATTATATTCATGACTAAGGGTCCTTGTTCCAAATATGTATTGATAGATTTGATGGTGGAACAACACCCATAGGGATTACTGTCAGCGGAGACTACACTGAGATGGGATTTAGCTGAAAATGATATTAGCTTGATTAAATTCAAAATGTGTTTGAAGGCAGTGTATCCTATTTAACATTAAGAGCTGTGTTTTTGTAAACCTCAGGCTCCATATTTAATATATATTAATTCATACATTCCACTGACACGGTTTTTCCATTATCAGCAGTGTTTTAGGGCCAAATTAAATCAAATTAAAGAGAAGGGACGCTTAGACGCACCAAAGTTCTATCTGAGCCGTGGCTCAATGACTGTACTCGTGCTCTCAGACGCGCTTGCAGGCGTGCAGAGAGAAAATGGAAAAAGGATAAACTCCATGTCTCCCTAGAAATCCTTCGTGAGTGCCTTTCTCACTACCAGACGGCAGTCAAAGCAGCCAAAACAGAGCACATTTCTCTGTTCATCTCCAAAAACAGCCATAAACCTCAGGTTCTTTTTAATGTCCTCAACTCTATCATTAATCCCTGTGATGTTTCTTCTATTGTCCCATCGACTACTCTGTGATAAGTTTCTTACATTTTTTATTGAAAAAGTATCTGCTCTTAGGCTAGCCCACACTAGTGCTACCCCAGATCCTGCTCCTTTTCTGTGCCCTGCTGTCCTCGACCACTTTGAGCCTGTATCCCTCTCTTCTCTCTCGGATGTAGTCAAGCACCTGCGGCCGACAAACGGCACCTCAGACAGCATTCCCTCTCGCCTTCTCAGAGATGTTTTTGATTCAGTTGGAGCAAGTATTTTATTACTTTTAAACACCTCTCTTAGCTCAGGATGTGTCCCAGCTGCCTTCAAACATGCCGTGGTTAAGCCACTCCTTAAAAAGAAAAATCTCGACCCTTCCATTCTCGCAAATTTTAGGCCCATCTCCCAGCTACCTTTTTTATCAAAAGCCCTGGAGCGAGTAGTCTACGCCCAGCTGCAGTCTTTTTTAACCATCCATGGAATCCATGAAAAGTTTCAGTCTGGCTTCAAACCCATGCACAGCACTGAAACAGCCCTTTTAAGAGTTTTTAATAATCTGCTCCTAGCCGCCGACTCAGGTAGCCCAGCTGTCTTGGTGCTGTTAGACCTGACAGCTGCCTTTGACACTGTGGACCATAGCATCCTGCTGTCACGGCTTGAACAGTCCGCTGGCATCACAGGCTCTGCACTTGCATGGTTCAGGTCCTACCTGACAGACCGTAGCTTCTCGGTACAGCTAGGTGCCTTCTCCTCTGCCAAAGCCCCTCTTACCTGTGGGGTTCCCCAAGGCTCGATTCTGGGCCCCATCCTTTTTCTACTGTACATAGTGCCCCTAGGTTCAATTCTCACAAAACATAATATTCCCTTCCACTGCTACGCCGACGATGTACAGATCTATCTGCCTCTCAAAGCAAATGTCAAACACTCACTACAGCAGTTGATGGACTGCTTAACAGAGATAAAATCCTGCCTGAGCAAAAACGTTCTCAACCTCAACGAGAGCAAGACTGAGGTCATCTTTTTTGGACCCCAACCTCCAGCCTCTCCGGTTGATATTCTGGGCTCTCTCAAAATGAACCTTGGAGTGACCTTCACTAGCACTTTTAAATTCGACAAGCAGGTCAGCACCGTAGTCAAATCCTGCTTTTTTTAAATAAGACTATTGGCCAAAACCAAGTCGTATTTATCTTTTAATGACTTAGAAAGAGTTATTAACGCCTTTGTAACCTCGAGACTGGACTATTGTAACGCTCTGTATGTGGGTATGGACCAGGCCTCAATGAAACGCCTACAACTAGTCCAAAACGCTGCTGCACGTTTGCTGACTGGCCACAAAAAGCGTGACCACATCACCCCTATTCTGGCCTCACTACACTGGCTTCCAGTTCGGTTCAGAATTGATTTTAAAATCCTTTTATTTGTTTTTAAAGCACTAAATGGGCTGGCTCCGGCCTATATAGCTGAACTCCTCCAGCGCAACACCCCAGCCAGAGCTTTAAGGTCTGCTGACCAGCTGCTGCTGGTAGTGCCCAAGACCAGGCTCAAAACCCGAGGGCACCGAGCCTTCGCAGCAGCTGGCCCCAGGCCCCTCCATGTGAGGTCGGCCCAGACCCTAGGGGTTTTTAAATCTAAACTAAAAACACACTTCTTCTCTCTGGCCTTCTAGTTAGAGCGGAGCACGACTCCTGACTTTTCCTTGTGTTTTTTTATTTTTATTTTTTTTAAATATATCTGTTGTAATTTATTGTCTTTTATTGTGATTGTAGTAATGTGTTTTTATTACATGTACAGCACTTTGGCTCGACCAAAAATCGCTTTTAAATGTGCTTTATAAATAAAACTTGATTTGATTTGATTTTTTTTGAAGGGGAGGAGGGTAATGAGAGTAAGGAAAATAAGCAAGATGAAATTGTTTTAAAAAAGGTGGGTATTCTCTGAGATTTGTAAGAAAAAAAATCAGGCATTAACAACAACAAAAATTAATTAATTCCTGCATTGAAAAAAAAGAATTACGTTTTTTTTATTACTTTGTTATTGCTTCACTTGCAAGGTTGGACACCCTTCCACTGGCTGCATAATTTACATTTTTCTTTTTACAAACACTGTAATATCCTTCTCTCTGTGAACATAGAGCCTGGATTAGGACCAAAGATCACAGGATTGATGTGTCTTGTTGATCTAATCCATATCACAGATGTTGTCTTAGATGATTGCTTTCCCTTTGTTTGAACAGGCACTGATTTTTCTGCTTGACACATATTTAATGACTGTATGCCAGACAATTTATTAGAGCAATCTCCAGCCCTCTTCTACACACACTTGAGGGCCTGTATTTCATCTCGCCTCATCAATAACCCAGGAGCCTCCAGGTTGCCACTCACCATGTAGAACTGCAGGCGGTAGTGCTTCTTCACCAAGCTCAGCACAAACATGCAGAAACCTGCAACAACACATGCTGCGTTAAACATGTTGATATAACCTGGTCTGTGAAAGAGAGGGGGGTTAATTAAGTCAGAATTATGTTCATCTCTGTTCCAACTCATCTAAATTTAGCTTGACCTATTTCAGACAAAGCCCTGAGTAAATGTGCAGAGGAGGTTTGTACAAGACTGAGCTTAGAAGAGGATGTTGCATAGAAGAGACGAAAAAGAGCTTTTACTGGGAAGAAGAAGTTAAAGCAGACAGTTTACACCCGAGGAAGAAGGACGCTTCAAGGTTTTAAAATAATCTACATATGATTGCAGATGTATGCATTTTCTGGCACTTCAAGGTGTGGCAAAATGATCATCAAAGCCGGCCCATTCAGTGTGAACATAGAAGGCAAAAGGCAGCGACAATCAAGGTGCTTCCTTCCTCCTCACTTCCTGTTCAGTTGCAGCAGAACTGAATTACCAACTGACAACCTGCAGACAGGAAGTGGGACTTCTTCAGTTTGCACAGAGCCTAAAATAACCCACTTTTAGGGTTATTATGTTCATAAAGGATATTCTAAATGTTGGTATTCAACTCTGGATTAACAGAATTAATTCAGTTTTTCGAGTTGACAAAACTAAGACGTCCGGATACAATATTGACAATTTAATTAGCAAATGACAGTTTAAACAGTAGGTTGATCATTATATATATACTCTATATCCTTTACCATGTGAAAAAGCACTTCTTATCTGCCCACATTAAGTTAAGTGATTTCATTTGATAAAATGTTAAACTGACGCCAAGGACCTTCGCACTGTGGCATATTTAGACAAGGCCTTAATGCAACTATCCAGTAGAAAGTGATCATGTGTGTGGCTGGAGTTTGGTCAAAGTGATAAAAGTGTGAGTGGTACACCACATGTCACTTCCTCTCTGCTTAGCCGGCACAGTTGTACTATGCAAGGACACTTAACTTTCAAAATAGAAAAAACAAGCTATTCCAGAAAAAGGCACAAAGAGTAAGATTTCTTCAACAACAACAAAAAGTTTCGACTCATACACTAATAATCTCTCCTAATCATCACTTGTTACCTACTATGAGGTTAACACTCTGCCTCTGTTTTCTGCCTTTACTCTCATTTTGCTTTTACCTCAATAAAAATGTATTTTCAAAACTGCAATGAATGTCAAATGATTGTAGCTTGTTGCCTTTATGTTGGAACTGCACACTCGTTTATTCATTCTGACAACAATTGATTCTAATTTTAAGAGACTTGGTTCTCAAAAACAATCAGATAACAGGTACATGTATGTAAAACAGAGCTCATTAACAGGGATCAATGATACAAAACATTTAGAAATAAAGAAAAATACATCAAATCATCCTATATCTCTACATGGAAACTTGGAGCCCTCAATCCAAAAATAAAATGGTTCATCAACAGTCAGTGTTTAACATATAAATCAGAAAATCAGTATGACAAAAACATTAAACATATTGTCCACTCATGTTGATAAAGATGGAGTTCATTTAAGTCTTATATGAATGTTGTGCAACAATGTTTATCCAGTCAGACAGATTTTTTCACTTGTGAACTGTCATATTCAAGACTTATTCATTGTCCTCTCCATCAGCTTCTGTTGCCATGTGTTCAGCTGAGCTGCTGATTGGAGGCTCTGCCTCTCTGTTATCCTCAGTTTGAATTTCATTAAGCTGTGAGGACTGACGACCAACACACTTGTGTCTTTTGAAAACAGTACACCATTTAAATCTTTTGTCACAAACACTGCAGCTGTATATTTCCTCTCCTGTGTGGACTCTCATGTGTACCTTTAAACCTCCACTCTGTGAAAAGGATTTCTTACAGACTGAGCAGCTGTATGGTCTCTCTCCTGTGTGGATTCTCATGTGTGCCTTTAAATTTATATTATGTGAAAAAGCTTTCTTACAGACTGAGCAGCTGTATGATTTTTCTCCTGTGTGGATTCTCATGTGTGCCTTTAAATTTATATTATGTGAAAAAGCTTTCTTACAGACTGAGCAGCTGTGTGGTTTCTCTCCTGTGTGGATTTTCATGTGTTTTTTTAAACTTCCACTCTCTGAAAAGGATTTCTTACAGACTGAGCAGCTGTATGGTTTTTCTCCTGTGTGGATTCTCATGTGTACCTTTAAATTTATATTATGTGAAAAAGCTTTCTTACAGACTGAGCAGCTGTGTGGTTTCTCTCCTGTGTGGATTCTCATGTGTTTTTTTAAACTTCCACTCTCTGAACAGGATTTCTTACAGACTGAGCAGCTATATGGTTTTTCTCCTGTGTGGATTCTCATGTGTGCCTTTAAATTTATATTATGTGAAAAAGCTTTCTTACAGACTGAGCAGCTGTGTGGTTTCTCTCCTGTGTGGATTCTCATGTGTTTTTTTAAACTTCCACTCTCTGAAAAGGATTTCTTACAGACTGAGCAGCTGTATGGTTTTTCTCCTGTGTGGACTCTCATGTGTGTCTTTAAATGTATATTATGTAAAAAAGATTTCTTACAGACTGAGCAGCTATATGGTTTCTCTCCTGTGTGGATTCTCATGTGTTTCTTAATATCTCCTTTCTGTGTAAAAGATTTCGTACAAACAGAGCACCCGAATTGTTTCTTTTCAGCACTACGTCGTTGATCACTGACAGATTCATGTCTATTTTTCAGTGAGTTTGAGCCTGACGCAGGTTCTCTGGTCTCTTTCCAATCAGCACTGTCTTCAGTGTCAGGTTCAGAAGAGTCTCCAGTGTCAGGTTCAGAAGAGTCTCCAGTGTCGCCCTCAGTCTTTGGTTGTAAACTGCTCTCTGGATCTGAGTTCCTGGCTGGTTCTGGTCCTCGACAGTCATCTCCATCAGCTTCTGTTTCCATGTGTTCAGTTCGTCTTTGATGAGGCTGTGGGGACTGAGGTTTCTCTTTATCATCTTCACTCTTCACAGGGTCAGGAGTGAACGTGGACTTGGTGATATCAGCCTCCTCCAGCTCCTGAAGCTGCTCTCCCTCCTGACTGATCCTGAGGTCCTTCTGGTCCAGACTGGTGCTCCACGCCTGCTGGTCATGGAGAAGCTCTTCTTTAACCACCACCAGCTGCTGGACGTCTGCAGGGAACAGGAAACACACATAACATGTCTAATTTTGTTGGCTCAATTCACCTTATGTAGCCCAGCCCCTTTCCACTTCCAGTTAAACATTTAAAAGGTTTTTTTTTCTTCTGGTTTAGCACTAGCCGCAATGTAAACAATGAATTGTATTTGGGATCGTTCACAGATACACTACGCCTACAGTATAGAATGAAAATACTCTGTTCCAAATAAAAATCCTGCAATCAAACCTCATTCAAGTAAAAGTATGCAAACATTTTACGGCACCTTCTTATGTAAAAGTAAAGATGGTGCAGTAAAATGTTCTCTGTCAGTGTTTAATTTATGATGTTTCTTGATTATTTTGTATGCTGCATTTTACTGCTGTACATGTTTAAAGTAGCGCTTGTATAAATGATTATAGATGAGGGAACCTGCTAAATATTAAAATATGTGTGTTTTTTATATACAGTACCAGTCAAAAGTTTGGACACACCTTCTCATTCAATGGTTTGTTGATTTTAATTTGTTTCTACTTTGTAGATTAATACTGAAGACATCAAAACTATGAAAGAACACATATGGAATTATTTAGTTAAAGGGGACCTATCATGCAAAATGCACTTTTGTACGTCTTTTATACATGAATATGTGTCCCCGGTGTTCCAGGGAACTCACCAAGTGTCAGAAAACACAACCCTCTCTATTCTCCTCCATACACAAATCTCTAAAAAAGGGGCTGCAACGGATCTGATAAAAACTGATCCAGATTTGAACACTGTCCTGACGACAGGACGGTGGCGCTACGCCTATTGGGCCAACTCCACCAATCAGGAGGAGACAGCCACGGCCATTGCAGTTCGAAAGCGCTGGAGACGCTGTAGTACATATGCCAGGCCTGTAAGTGACACTGTAGTCTGCCACAAAAGCAGCGAAGAAGACTTCCCGCCCATAGTTACCATGGTTAGCCTTCTGTTTATTCTCCGCTGTGGCTTTTTTTCTCCCTCCCCGAGGCAAGCGTTTGCTCCCGCTGCTTTAATTCAATGCAATCCCTCCCCATCGAGGCAAGCACTGTAATTCTCTCCGGTTAGTCCACCAGCAGATGACAAACACCCACCTCTCCGCCTCTTCCAAGGAACGAGGGGACCGTGCGGCAGAGTTTCAGTTTCAGTTTGTTTCGCCGGTCAAGATGTCCGTTAAAGTTTAAATCTTCCGGACAAAATTTGAAAAGTGCCGGTCAAAGGTCTTCTTTGTTATTTATTGAGCTTTAAAACAAATGAATAACGACTCTATATAATAAAACACGGAGGACGGAGATCTCTTTTTCTCCCCCTCTTCTGACAGCCCAGCAGCTGATCAGAGCATGTCTCCCCTCTCCTGCAGGGGGGCGTGGTCAGCAGAATCAGACCCGTAGACAGCAAACAGCACATAGAGCGAAATGAGGCATGGCTAAAATGCATGATCTGTTTGGTATTTTGAAAACAGAAACGTATAAATATACCTTATATAGGTATGGCCCTACAATATATCATTTAAATATAGCATGATAGGTCCACTTTAACAAAAAAGTGTTAAAAAAAATCAAGAATATGATTTTAATTCTAGATTCTTCAAAGTAGCCCCCTTCTGCCTTGATGACAGCTTTGCACACTCTTAGCTTCTCTCAGTTTGCTTCATGAGGTCGTCACCTGGAATGGTTTTCAATTAACACGTGTGCCTTGTCAAGACTCAATTTGTGGAATTACTTGCCTTCTTAACCTGTTAAGCCCGAGAGACCCCGGCACCGGGGCACTGCCGCAACATCTTGCAGGAAACAGTGTCTGAGGGCATGTTCATTTAATAAACTATGAATGTTTTATATCCATGTAACGAGAAGAAACTCATTTAACTGATCATTTTTTTTTTTTTTTCAAAAGAAAACCCACAATGCTAACACTGAGCCTCTGAATTAGCAATGAGCGAAAAATGCTAACACCTTACTGCACCGGAAATCACTCACAAAACCTTATTATTTATCTCTTCTCTACATCCATGACATCGTTTCACATCGTGAGGTGACACAGAATCGATGGACACCCACATTATCACTGAATTATACGAATTTGCGACGTTATAAGCAAAAACGGACATCAAAACAGGTGACGCTAGGTAGCTAAAAATGCTAACATTTTTACCTTGGCTCTGTAGTCTCTCCAAAGTGGTCTTCAATGGCATTAAAACGATAAAAACGCTGCTGAAGTTAATCCATAGGTTAATCTAATGTGTCTGTGTCCCTTTGAAATGATTTCTGATAATCCATAAGCATTAAAACTGCTTTTCCGTTTCCAGATGTCAAAGCTAGAGATAGGTTCACTCTGATGCTAAATTACATGCGCAAAGCCCCCACCTTTTCGTTTCACAACGAGTGTGTGTGGGGGCATCCCCCTTCGATTCTATTGGCTCTAATGGTCAGAAAGAGGTGTCAACCATCAAAATCGACCAAGGGGGGCCAGAGATATGGAAAATCCACCCAAATGACCCCAGAAGTGGTTTCTTTTTGCTAAATCTCTCTAAAAATGTCAAATGTCACTTGTTTTGCATCGATCTTGATACAGGGTACTTATTATATGTTGTACTTTGGATTCCTAAAGCTTTTAGTCTACCTTACCATCATCCAAGGGTAGTTTTCACTATAAGTAAAAAATAATTTTTGGACGGACTATATTGATTCTGACTTTTCTACATCCAACTCACAGTTTTATCATAACTTTGAGAAAAAACATTATTAATTTAACCCTTTTAGAAGGGAAGATATGGTCATTTGTTCTGGGAATGTCATTTTCGAGCCTGAGACCTAAAAAACAGGCTCAGGGCTTAACAGGTTAATGTGTTTGAGACCATCAGTTGTGTTTTGCAGAGGTAGAGTTAGTGCACAGTGGAAATCCCTATTTGACTGCTGTTGTAATCCATATTATGGCAAGAACCACTCAACTCAGTAAAGAGAAACGGCCGTCCATCATCACTTTAAGAAATGAAGGCCAGTCGATCCGGAAAATTTCAAGAACTTTGAATGAATCCTCAAGTGCAGTCGCAAAAACCAACGAACGCTATGATGAAACTGGCTCTCATGAGGAACCCCCCGGGAAAGGAAGAGCAAGAGTTACCTCTGCTGCAGAGGATAAATACACAAGAGTTACCAGCCTCAGAAACCGCAAATGAAAGCACCTCAGATTAGAGCCCACATAAATTATAGACAATTCCATGTGTTCTTTTATAGTTTTGATGTCTTCAGTATACATCTACAATGTAGAACCAATTAAAATAAATAAAAAACTTATAATGAGAAGATTTGTCCAAACTTTTGACTGCGTCTAATACTAGTGTATATCTCTCCCAAAATATATATTCTGTGTATATATATATATATATATATATTTTGTTAGGGAATAATTTGCTTAGGTATTCAACCTTCGACAAAGTTCCTCGTTTTCTCTTCTCACTGTCTCTTTTCCCATGGCATAGTTCTACGGCCTTGGGTATTGCTGCTATCTCTCTTAAGGAGGGGCAGCTTGGGCGCATTGTTGTTGCCATTTTATTACCGAGCACAAGCTGACATGAGATAGTTTATTGTTCAGGGACATCTAGAGGCCCTTCTTTTATTTGGAACGTAGGTTCCCTGCTGCACATTCTTTTCTATGGACGACAGCTCTAGTTAGATTCAGGGTCCATATTTGTTTAGTCTCGCTGATAAAGAATGTTGATTATTACACTCTGAACTAGTTAAGGGATGGGCAACTTGGATGGTGGTGGGGGCCACATAATGTATGTACTGGCCACCAGGGGCCCGCAGATTCACTTGGAACACACACACACAAATTCCATGTATTGTATGGGGGCAGGAGCTCCAACAAGCCGTTTAGGACAGAGAGTGAATACACATACTATACAGAGATGCTATATGAGAAACCAATGTGAGTTTGGAAAATTGCACAATATAAATCTATTCTAGTATACCTCAACAATGGAATTATGATCAGTAGAAATGGCCATGACATGGGACCTTTAAATAAGATATGAATGCAGTACTTTAACTTGTAATGGAGTATTTTCAGTGTGGTGTTTGTACTTTTACTTCAGGATCAGCGTCGTTGTAGACGGTGCTGATAAAGGGTATAAAGTGATAGTACAGAGTGTAGGTGCCATAATGCTACTTAGCCCAAGTTCATTATTTGTATTATTATTTGTTTACATCACTTTTATTTGTTTGTTGAGCACTTCCGGTAAGTGTCACATGGGTGTGGTTTGTGTATTTAAGTCACCTGTTTCATGTCGAGTGCGGATGACAGAGGGTGAGCTTGTGCTGTCATTTTTTCTGTTGACCGTTTTGTCCATGTTATGATTTTGTTTATTAAATATCCCAAAAACTATCTTGCTTCACTATGGACTTTCTCTTCGAAAACGCATCACAGTTTATAGCCAAGTTTAGCCTCTCGGCGACTCAAACGCAACTGGGGATTGAGCCGCCACATTAAGTCAACAGAAAAAACGGTGATTCGCATCAGAGACTAAACTGGACGGACCGGCCGGCTTCCTAAGCTTACGGATCGCTTGGACGCTTCGGATAACGGACTTAACATTCTGTACCTTTGGAACCTTCGGACCGTTTTTCCCAAATCGATATGGATTGGAGTAGCCACGAGGACTCACTGATGGACACTCATTGACTGCAGCGCACAACAAGCTGAAAGCTGTAGGCACGATTATATCCTTTCTTGTGTATTTTTGCTGGACACAGTTTGGGAAGCGTGACCGTTTGTCCATTGGGGACTTTGGCTTTTGTTGTGCGCTTGTTGTGCCGTTAGCGGCGGTTGTGTGTGCTTGTTATGCCGTGAGCGGCAGAAGTTTTCGAATTGTTTGTTTTGCTGTGGCGGGCGGGCCCCGCTGGTTTAAGTTTCATACCAGTGAACACTGTCGTGTTACTTTAAATGCTAAGGCACCACACATATTGCATCAAATATGAGTGACACAAACGATGGAATGGAAAAAAGGACTGTCAAGCTTACTAGTAAAGCCTTGGCTTGCAAAATCGAACAACTGCAAAAAGAATGTCAGTCAAACGTGCAGAAGATTAAAGGACGCACACAGGAAATCAAACATCTAATGAAAAATGATGAAAATGCAAAGGATGTTAAACTCAAACTGGACAAATTAATTCATCAATATGAAAATGCAAAAACAGCACATGAATCAGTTATTATGTTGCTTTCCGAAGACGACCTGGAAATACAAAATAACTGGTTTCAACAAATAACAAAACATAACAATGATGTTATGGAGGATGTACAACAATGGCTCTTGGAAACTGGGAGGAGGCCCTTTCTGCAAACAGGTCATGTGACTGCCAATGAACCAATCGCTGCAAACACAGATATTCCTCTCATTCTACCAGACGAGGCAACTGCCAATGTAAAGGAGCAATTTGAACACACTGAGGCTCAGCAGGACGTTCTCTTTCCCCCGTCAAACATGAAGGCTACATCATGCACACAAGATGATATACAACCTGGTGACAGCATATCAAACATTGGTAGCACAAAAAGCAGGCAAAGCTCAAGATCAAGAGTTTCCAGCACCGCATCTGCACACATAAAAGCTGAGGCCGAAGTGGCAGCCATGAAAGTACTCCAAAGACTCCTAAGGGACAAACATGTCCTGGAAGCACAGGAGCAGGAATTGAGTAGGAAAAAGCAGGAATTGAGGAGGAAAAAGGAGCAAATGGAATTAGAAGGAAACATTGCTGCCACCATTGCAAAAATGAAAGTGTTAGCAGCCCCCAGGGGATCAGCTAATTGTTCTATATCATCCAATGGCATGCAGTCATATTTTGAAACGGGACAAAGGGAAATACAGTTTGTAACATTAAAACAACCAATCATAACCACCACAGACAGAGCTGTCACTAACATTGATACAGCTCCCCTAACACCCAATGCAGGCATCAGGAATCTAGATGAACATCTACGTGTAACATCTCCAGATCCAGTAACTGCCACAAGCAACAGTGACAAGTGCAATATATTTTCAGTCATGGAAAAACAAAATGAAATAACCGCTTTATTAATCCAGCAACAGTGTCTATCATCCATGCCCAAGAAAGACATTCCAGTGTTTAATGGTGACCCACTTCAGTACCAAAAATTTGTGAGATATTTCTAATTCAATATTGAAAGCAAAAACAATAACCCCAGAGACTGCCTCTACTACCTGGAGCAATATACAACAGGACTGCCCAGAGACCTTGTACGGAGTTGCCAACATATGGCCTCAGACAGTGGATTCAGCAAGGCCAAATGGTTACTACAACAAAACTTTGGCAATGAACATAAAATTGCTACAGCATACATGGAAAGAGCTCTTTCATGGTCATTAATAAGGGCTGAGGACACAAGAGCCGCGTTCACACCGGAGTACTTTTTGCGTTTAGTTCCGTGAGTACCCCTTATGTCGCGTTCACACCAAAAATCGTACTTAATCTCGGGTACTTTTACCCCCATTTTTAGAGCCCGCTGGGAGAGCGTACTTTTCTGTGGGTGAAAAGTGCCCCAAAAGTGCCCCAGTGCTGATTGGCTGGGCGAATTGCAAACCACGCCCGTACAACTGTGAAAATGTTGTGTGGAGACGCCATTGTTTTTCCTCGCTACACAAACCCAACGCACCAACGGAGCGTTGGGTTTGTTTTTGAAAGCAGTTATGGCAAGCATCAAGAAATGATGAGGAGGTGTCGGCGCTTCTGGAGATCTACGCCGAGGACGCGACCCAGGGAATGCTACTGAAGCCAGTTCAGTAGCTTTCACTCGACCTGGGAATCGTGCACAGCCGGCTAAAAATAAAGAAACTCAGGACTACAAACGGCGGATTCAGTGGCCAACGATGACTACCACGACGAAGGTAAAATCAACTACATGCACTGGGGTTTTAATCTGCACAATAATGGTCTCAGATGTACTTTTATTTGCTCAGTAGATCAAGCTAGCCATGCTAGGCTGAATAGGCTAACACCGGCCCCGAGCTAGCTACATCTAGCTAGCTAGATATTCTCGGCCGCTATGAAAACGTTTTGACTTGTGAATAACTGTGCAGTGTTTCTGTAATTTGCTTCACTAACTCATGGCACTAATCGTCTGTTTCAGGCGAGGATGGACAACTCTCGGGATTGGAAACAAGCGAGCTTTGCATTCTAGATCACATCGCTTTGTCGTCCTCCTTACCAGCAACCAAACGCAAAGGTACACACACTGTAACTTTGTCTTGAAAGAACGTTACGCATCGAACTGATGTTCACAATCATGTTTATTTCATAATATTCATCATATTTTATGTTTAACTTGCCTCAACAACATTAAACAAAGTTCAAGCATACATGAAGCACTCTTCAAAAAGGAACAATCCTCCGTGTTTGAACCTCTTAAATCGCTGCATAGCCGATTTATTTGGACTGGATTATCCCAGAGAGGCTAAACATTCTTTATAACACAGTTTCAGATTTGTGAAACCTTAATTCTATTTGTGAAAATACAAAAAAGGGAGATTTCAGTGCTTTTTTACATGTAGACCACATTAGACCAGGTCCTGATCTAAAACCACTATACCTAGACTCATCAAATCTGGACTGGATTATCCCAGAGAGGCTAAACATTCTTTATAACACAGTTTCAGATTTGTGAAACCTTAATTCTATTTGTGAAAATACCAAAAAAACATTCCTAGTATGTTGTAAAACTACATGGCGACTAAACAGATCTTGTATCTTGCTTATTTTCCCCTCTTAGGAAAGCGGACACGGGATGCGAATTTCTTTGACACCGCCCAGGCGTTGGAGGACCGGCGTGCCGTGGTGAAAGAGTCGATGCACGGGGATCAGATGGTGCTGTTCACCAAGGCCCAGGAAACGGAGGACAAGATGCTCACCAGTTCATTTTATATTATTGTTATTATATAGTCTTGATACAACTGACACTTTATTTTATATTGATAATGTTAATTTACATGTACAACTTCTATTTTATTTACATTAAAAATGTGAACTTCTATTTACTGTTAAACAGATCCTGTAGCTTGCTTATTTCTCCTGACACTTTATCTTTAGTGACCGTAGCATCCTATACATCACATGTAAGTGATTATTCTGATACCATCATGTTTCATCGGTTATAAACTGGCAAAGCTTTATTTGTCATTTATTTATCATCAATGTTGCAACCTTGTGGAGGAATGGCAGGGGCACATACACAAATATGATAATTTATATCATTTTAAATATTATTTGACCTAAAACTAAATGTTTTTATGATTGTCCTCTGAGGAGGACATGGGGATTTGCAAACTTTTAATTCCCCCCCCATTTTACACAACACAAAATGGAGTCCACTATGGGCCGAAACTAACATGTATGTTTATGGCAGACGGATGCAGTGGGTCTCAGGAAGATAAATAATAACGGTGGGTTTGCTGCTGAGCCTATTTACTGTGCATACAACACACCTGGCACAGTTTATTGTTATTATATTGCCACACTGTACACTATTGTAATGTTGCCTGTCTTGACTGGAAAATAAAAGAGAAACAAAAGCACTGTACAAAAGATTAGCTTTATTGTCAAAATGTTTACAATTTACACGCTGTTCAGATGCCTCATAAAGCTGGGTTGCCGGTAAGGCAGTCCATTCGTCCCTGTACTCATTACTTTCACAAAGGTTATGTAATATGCAACATGCTGCCACCTGGATTGTGATCTTGTAGTCGTTTCTTTTCATCAAGCACCGCCACCTGCCCTTCAGTCTGCCAAAAGCGTTCTCCACCACCACTCGTGCTCGGCTTGTTTTGTTATTGTACGCAAGTTGCTCAGGCTGCATTAACTCAGTTACAAAGCTGTATAACATGAGCACAAACAGCACAACTTCAGTCGACTCCATCTCCATCATGTCTGAGGTCGGAAGGTAAACAACAGACGCCTAATGTACAGCGAGTGGGTGGGCGTCGCAGTATACGCGGGAAGTTTTTCTTCTTCTTCTCTTGTTTTGCAGCGGATTGCAAACAACTTTAAGGTGCATACCGCCACCTACTGTACTCGCCGTGAAGTGGTTTGTGGCCTGCCAGTAAAGCCAAAGCAGAAGAAGAAGAAGTGACGTCAGCGGCTCATTTGCGTAATCTTCCCTCAGGGAAAGGTACTCCGGTGTGAACGCGATCTGTACTAAGTGCCCTGGGGTTAAAAGCGCCGGGGCTCTTAGTGCCGGAACTAAGTACAGGAAAGTACTTGGTGTGAACGCGGCTAAGGGCTCTACAGGCATACACGGTCTACCTTAGAGGATGTTGCAATGCGATGGAAGATGTCAACTACATGTTTGAGCTCAACATTCCAGCAAACATGCTAGCCATTTTAAAGAAACTTCCATATAGGCTGAGGGATTTATGGAGAACTGTAGCATGTGACATCCAGGAAAAACACCACCAAAGAGCTGCCTTCAAGGATATTGTGGAATTCCTTGAAAGGCAAGTAAAAATTGCTACAGATCCCATATTTGGGGACATTAAAGCGACCATGTCATGCTTTTCCGGTTATTACCCGTCGCCTTGTGTGTTATGAAGGTTTTTATGCATGTAAACGGTGTGCAGAGTCAAAACCCTCAAAGTACACCCTGTAACGAGTAAAACTCTAACACAGAACATACCTCCCCAAAACGCCTCGTTGGAGATACGCCACTGCCCATTTGAGTCTTCCATTTAGTTCCGGGTACGGCCTGATGTCATGCGGTACCCGGAACGAATTGGACCAATCCCGAAGAGCTATGGCCACACCCAGCGGCACTGGCCGCACCCTCTGCCAGCCTAACATTTACTGTTGGAAGCTCTGGTTCAGTTCACAATCGATCCAGTCATGCCACTGCCAAGGACCTGTTTCCTGAAATGTGAGGAGAAATCTGAGCTGTTTGTCCTACCGACGGAAGAACCACGATGAAGTCAGTGGTTGAAATGTCTTTTTAACACTGTTCCTTCAGAGGTTCGAAGAACCGGCATTTCACAGACGAAAGCTTCCAAAACATTGCCCAGTTTGAGGCCGGATATGCACAGCTTGTTTGGACCGTTTGGAGCAGGGGAAGATTCGGGTACACAACCTGTAAGTTTGCATTGTTATTTGTGTATTTATCAAACAAGACTGTTTAAATGTATAAACTGTGTCGGACTGCTAAGCTATTGACACAGTGCTAACTGTGCTAACGTTTCCATATATCAACTCTAATATCAGCAGATGGCCTTGCATACAGTACATGTATCTCATAGCAGGAGAATGTCTGCATTCACACACGAAATACTCATAGACAGTATACTCCGGGTGATTTGCCGTACGGTCAGTCGCGAAACGTAATTACATTATAGCTGGCGTAGGGTGTATGCTACCGAGCTAACCAACGGAGCTACATGGGTTTGCTCTGGAAAACACGTTCTTGCTAGCCTAATATGAATCACTAGCTTTTGTTCATAGTGGTTTTATTACACTAAACAAGCCCAGCTCATACAGTATACTCCGGGTGATTTGCCGTGCATTGTGACAGTACATGTACATACTGCATGTATAGCTAACGAGGCTAGCTATACATGCTAGCGCAAAAACAATGTATTCATGACCGTTACAATGTATGACCGAACGTAGCAGACTACCCGTATAACATTGCAATTATAAACACGTTATTGCTAGCCTAATATGAACCACTAGCTTTTGTTCATAGTAGTTTTATTACTCTACATTATAGTTGCCGTTCCTCCGAGCTAACGTTAGCTACCAAGGTAAACAAAGCTAGGTTAGCATATTAGCTGGCAAGCTGTTCATTAGATTGATTAGATAGATCCACACTCCTACCACAACTACTACTAACGAATCTAAAACAACTAAGTTTCTCTAATATTTTGTGATTTGCATTTGATTTCGTCCAGCCAGATCCTGCCGGACAATACATGACGGGGACCGGACTACCACACTGAGGCCTCGTCCTAAAAAGCCCCGGCTGCTATAGGCAAGATGCCGACAACAGGGAGTAATTGACGATATACCGTGTATATATGTATATTTACGTTCATTTTGTACATTTCTAAAAATAAAGTTTAATGGAAATACTATATATATAGCAAACCATGATTTGATTTCTCATCAAACAGTAGTAGTTTATAACGGGTAAAAATAACTTACTCTTTGTTATGACCGGCTCGTAGGCCACAACGGAAAGACAAGGAGACATACACGAGTTTACAAAACCACGGCACATTTATTGTGGTAAATGCAGAGATACGTGGTCAGGGAAGAGGATTGCTGTGCTGCTTGGAGGGAGAGAGAGGCTGCCGTGTGACTCCCGGCAGCTGGCTAGCACCTCGGCTCCGGCCAGGTGTCCGTGATCACGCTGATTAGCCTCTTCAGCTCCACCCCATCGTAAGACAAAGGCCCTGGGGCCGTCACACTCTTCTATAACAACAGTTAAAAATATATATATGTATATAAAATATACGGCTGTACCGACGCCATGATAAGACTGATGTTCGGCTGAGAGCAGCCGTTTAGACATGGGCGCAGCCTCTCTGGTGGTTGACTAATCAGAACAGAGTGGCCGAGCTGACCAATCGGAGCACACTAGGCTCACAGGGAGGGGGGGGCAAGAGCTCCAACGAGTCGTTTAGTGGAGAGAGTGAATACTGCTGAATACACATGCTTGACAGAGATGCTGTATGCGAAACCAATGTGAGTTTGGAAAATTGCACAGTATAAATCTATTTTAGTATACCTCAACAATGTAATTATGATCAGTGGAAATGGCCATGACATGGGCCCTTTAAAGACCCCCCTCCCATAAGCAAAGACATGAGAAGGCCACAGCCTCATCCAAGTGGAAGCACCCTTTGCAACCAACGTGAAGGTTACAGAAAATAAATATGACAGAAGCACTGTAGAAAACTGTTTGTATTGTAGATGTGAACATGCTCTGGAGATGTGTCCACAGTTAGGAAGGAGGACACATCATGAAAAAAATCACATTTCTTAAAGAAAATGGTCTTTGTTTTGGCTGCCTGTGTAAAGGACACATAATTAGAGACTGCAGGAAACGAATGAGGTGCAACATATGCAATCTAAATCATCCCAGAATGTTGCACATCTACCAACAAAGGAAGGAAATGGAAAACGAGCAGGAGGAAATGGAAGAAGCATCGGCAAACACTGCTGAAGCCTCAATTCAGACAGGTGGCCTTACTGGGGCCGGTGAAGATGGTTGCAAACTCTCCATAGTACCAGTCCAAGTTAAAGCCCAAAAGGGGAACACAACAGTGCATACCTATGCATTTCTTGACCCAGGCAGCACTGCTTCGTTTTGCACATTAGGCCTTATGAACAAACTTAACCTCCAAGGAAGAAGGTCAAACATTCTGCTGAGAACTATGGGTCAAAGAAAGGTCGTTGAAACCAGCATTGTGTCAGGCCTAGAGGTTGCTGGACTGCATAACAGCAACGTTTGTGATCTCCCCGGCATATACACTCAGAAGACTATGCCCGTGCACAAAGGAAACATTCCACGTCAAACCGACATCAATCAATGGTTGCATTTGAGGGATGTTTGTCTACCTGAAATTGACGCTGAAATTGAGTTGCTGATTGGTTCAGATGTTCCAAAAGCCCTTGAACCAATTGATGTAATCAGGAGTGTGGGGGATGGACCTTATGCCGTAAAAACCATGCTCGGATGGACAGTTAGTGGACCATTAGGAGGATGTCCTGATGATACTCGGGACAAAACTTCATTAAGTGTAAACATGGCCGAAGCGCTGGTCTTATCTGCTTTCAGCGGAGAGGAGATGGACACTGAAAAGGCAGAAAAGAAGGGTGATAGGAAAGAGAAAGGGGCCCAGAAGAGCAAGAGAATTATCCGTGCTCCCATTGACAGTGAAGACAGTGAGCCTGAGCAAGAGAAAGGTGGAGAAATAGAGGAGGAACAAAAGAATGAGGTGAGGAAGGAAGCTAATTTGATGAAGGAACATAAGAAGAGAAGGAAGAGGGAAGCTAAAGAGAGAGGGCAGCTTGAAAAACAGATTGCCAGTCAACAGCTGAAGGTACACGGATTAATGAGCCAAATGTCAAACCTGAAATGTGAACTTTCACAAGAAGAAGAAGCGTATAAGGCTCTTGAAATCCAGATGAACACTCAAAAAGCACCAGGAATGGAAGCAGAAAAACATGTTATCAAAGAGGAACTACAAGATATTAAATTGCAAGCGAAACCAACGAGGAAGAAGAATAAGACAAGTTTACACTTCCGGCTGCCATCTTAGTTTGGAACAAGTCAAATTTGAGAGACGTTTGAAACTCCTCCTTTTCTCTTTTTTCCAGCTTAATGAAATGTTTGTGCGAATATGGAAATAGTGTCAATATATAGAAGCCAACGATTAAAGAGTCTAAAAAGCCACAGAGGAAAAGAGGATTGAGATCCCTCGGATGGAGAACATGGTGGCAAACAAGAAGAAAAGAGACTCGTACGTATGCTTCGGATCAAGACCAAGACTGGTTTCTTGAGCAGACCAATTAACGAAGTTAGCCTTCTTCAGGAGGCAGAGGACTTTTTCCAAGTCTAAACGGACTATTTTTTGTCTTTTATTTTATTTTTTGTCTCCTGCCCCCTGCCCCCTGCACACACACAAACCACACCAAGCATTTTTACTGATACTGATTAGTGAGTAAAGATCACTTTTCCAAAAAGACTGCAATTTATGAACTCTGAACAAAAAGAATTCAAGAAAGAGATCTGGACGTATATTGTGTGTATTGTCATTTATTATAGTGTAATTATAATTTTGTGAAATGATAATTAGGGGCCGGTATTGTAGGTGCCATAATGCTACTTAGCCCAAGTTCATTATTTGTATTATTATTTGTTTACATCACTTTTATTTGTTTGTTGAGCACTTCCGGTAATTGTCACATGGGTGTGGTTTGTGTATTTAAGTCACCTGTTTCATGTCGAGTGCGGATGACAGAGGGTGAGCTTGTGCTGTCATTTTTTCTGTTGACCGTTTTGTCCATGTTATGATTTTGTTTATTAAATATCCCAAAAACTATCTTGCTTCACTATGGACTTTCTCTTCGAAAACGCGTCACAGTTTATAGCCAAGTTTAGCCTCTCGGCGACTCAAACGCAACTGGGGATTGAGCCGCCACACAGAGTCTAAAGTGTTATTAATGTGTTATTAATGTGATAATAAAGTGTGACTGAAGAGTTTAAAGTGTAAATAAAGAGTTTAAAGTGTTAATAAAAAGTAAAGGGAACAGACCTGCTCTGTGTATCCGAAGCTGAGGCTGTAAAACTGCGTCCAGTAGTTTCTGGAGTCTCTCGTTCTCCTCTTTGGAAAGAGACAGCTCCTCCTCGAGCTTTGCTATAGTTTTTTCATACAGAGCAAATATCTCTTCAGCAGCAGCAGTGAGTCGCTGCTTCTTCAACAACAGCAGCATTTGGACTTTACTCATGTTTACTAGATCACCTTTTCCTGCAAACTCCGTTAAACACACTGTTTCTCTCTTCATCAAACTCTCGATCTGACTAGTGTTGCCAACGTGTTTCCAGCTAGCATGCTAAGCTAGCTCCTATACAGTCCGAGGTAAACGCTCCAGAAAAAAGAGCACAGAGTCCATTCGGAGGTTTATCCTGACACACAGATGATGGATCAGTAGTGCTGGAGCTCACACACACTTTATCAGGAACACAGAGAGAGAGAGCCGTAGCGACGAGACGCCACCTCGATCCAGGTTAGAAAGAGCTGGGAACTTCACTTCCGGTGCGGTTTGAGGACGTCAAAATAAAAGCGGGAAGGATTTCTTCTTTTTGGTTTTAACATCCGGACGTTGCATTACCACCTACTGGATGCATATTAAAAACCACCCTTTCCAAAAAAACTATTATAACAAGGGTTGCCAACTCTCACGCATCTGGCGTGTGACACACGCTTTCACTCTCAATCTCACGCTCTCACGCTGCCCAAACTATTCTCACGCCAAAAACAAGAATACCGAAGACTAGAAACGGTTTTGAAAACTTTTGTCACGTAGTGATCGTCTTCACAATAGAACATCTTTGATAATGTCTTCTGGTCAATCAGAATCACGATAACGGCGTGGTGTTGTTGCAGGAAGTCCCGACGGAGAATACTTTTGCGGTAGTACATCTCTATACATCGATACAACATTACGGGTTGATAGAAATCAACACGTAATGAAATAAGACCCCACGGTTTGATGATTGATAGGTGTGTGGGCTGTCTTTCATTTTGACACACAGAACAATGGGGGCTATCCACCCTTATCCACAATGTAAAGTAATTCACACAGCCTCTTCCCTCTTCTCTCTGTGAGGAGCAGCAGGTTCAGCTTTCAGAACAAAGTAACAAAAACCTAAAATGGCATTCATTTTTTTAATTATGTCGTGTAGTAATAGATTTATTTATTTTTCTTCTCAAGAGAGTACCAGAATGTGTATTGTATGTTAGTATTTAAAAAAATCTCCTGGGGGAGTATCCCCCAGACCCCCCTGCAGGGGTTGGGTTTTCAGCATGTCAACTCTTTCACTTGTGGGGAAATTGCAGGATTGGCTCCAGGTCGCCCTTTTTATTTACTACAAGACGAAATGTGCCTTTTTATTTCATACAGTTCAATTTGGATTGAGACAGGGAAATAATCTAAACCTCACGCGTGGCGTTTCACTGTCGGGGGGAGCGTGTATGTAATTACATTGCAAATACTGACTTGAGCCCCACCACTGTATGGGTTAGCCCTACCGTAGATTACGCAACAAAAATACCCTGGAGCCACAACTGCCGACCCGTATTGCGCATGCGCAGATCTAAGATCCAGTAGAAATGATAAAAAAGTAAAAGTCTGCTGCTTATTGTTCTACTTGGCCAAAATAGAGTCAAAGAGTATATGAGAGTGAGAGTGTGTTAATTAATATATTTGGCAGTTTCGGAGGAAGTCTGTAGATTTGTTTGTGTGTGTGTTTCATGTATAGGCCTCTCACAGTAATTAATTTTGTTGGATACATTTTCCCGGAAATTATTGCGATAAACGATAATATTGTCGGCACCGTTGTATGACCATTTTAGACCACTGACATAATGATAATATATAATAATAATTCAAGTACATCCGTTCAAACTGCTAGTCACATCCTCATGTAAATGGCAATTTATCGAGGTCAGAAAAGTTATCGAGTTCATTTTTATTTATCGTACGATAAGTCAATTAATTGCTTATCGCGACAGGCACACAATAAAACAGTGGAAACAAACATGTTTGACTTTCATTAGTGAATGAAACTGTGTGCCCATTATAGTCTGTGTCCATTATTGTGTATTTGTATATATTGTATATATATCCTATATATATGCTAAGGTCCCGCTGCTGACACGATAGCAGTCATTTCGTGCGCATATGTGTAATTAAACCGAATTAAACCCATGATATCAAAATCTCACTCCAGCCAGGTACCCAAAGTTGGCAACCCTGTTATAACTAACAGAAAATACTCATATAGGAAAAAGGGAAAATAAATAAAAATCATTGAGCTAAACAGGTCGCAGGTACACAAATCAAATATCTGTATAGCAATTACAAATGTTTTGCATATCTGAAGCTGATGTTCTTACAGGATTCGTGCTGTTCGGAGTTTGCATCCTCGTGGTTGACTTGCACAAGTAAAAGTCCTGCATTCAAGATGTTACTGAAGTAAAGGTATAAAACTTTTGGCATCAAAATATAATTAAAGTTTCAAAAGTATAAGTACTCAATATGCAGATCGACCCATTTCAGAATAATATGTTTGGATTATAATCATTGATGCATTAATATGTTTATCACATTTAAATGCTGGACTTATTTGTATTGTGTTGATCATTTCTACACACTGTGGTTTTACTATTTTTATTTAAATTAAAGTGCTGAATACTTTGTCCTTAAGTCGTCAAATTATACTTATATTTGTAAAAGTAAAAGTACCTGAAAAACGTAATATTCAGACAAATGTATGTTATATTTTAAAATAATAAATCTTAATCCATTAATGCTCAAATGTTGCTACTGATAAATAGGAAACAACTTTACCTTTATATATTGCAGGGTAGCTTGTACATTTCTCATAGGGGCCAATAAAGCTCTATAATTATACATGAACAATTATTTGAATATATTTCGTAAGTATAAAGTAGCAGGAAAAGTAAATACTCAAGTAAATTACCTAAAGATTGTTCAGTAACTGAGTAAATGTACTTAGTTACTATCCACCACCACTGCTTTAGGATATAAACAGCTGTTATGAAATTGTTCAGTAGGTGTCATGAAGTGGACGTGATATCTATTAATAAATGGGGAAGAAGACTAAGAGGGAAGAAGCCCGTCACATACACTTTGTTTGTTTTTTTATACCTTTACTTTTCTTGAAACTAAGGCAAAGCACTTTTCAGCATCAAAGAGTACAAGTTATTTTCTCTAGACAAAATGTCAACAAAAACCATTGCACTGTTTTAAGAATAATATACTGAAATCAAACAGCTTCTTAAGATAAGCACAACATGAAATGTCCACAAAGGGAAACAGCATGTGGGACGTTCAATCCTTAAGAAGAGGGCACTGTGTTGATTTAAAATGGCATAACGGGTGCCATAAAACAAACAAATCTTCTTTGAATAGTGGCATTAATAATATTTTTGAATTTACTGGAATGTATTCAACATCAGCAAGAAAGCTTTCTGCAGCATCAGTGTTAAATCTCAGGAGCTGCAGCGCTCTCTAGTGGACAGTTGTGACACCAGAGAGAGAAATGGCAGTACATAGCTGCAGGGAAATGACCTTAAAAATAGAAATAGTACTTATCTATAAATGCTGAGACTCCAGTCCTAAACACATCAATTCTAGAGACAATGCTTTAATTACAGTTACAGTGGAAGAGCCTAAAAAACACCAAACTGCACTGAAGTCACAGCAAGAAAAAAAGACAGAAAAATACTTTGCTGCTATCTCCATACTCTCTCCTATATGGCAATCATTTAAATATTCCTCTAAACAAAAATACTGAAGAACACCGTTTCTAAACATCTTCTTAAATGTACAACATAGTCACTTTGAAAAGGTTTTCTCACAGTAAATAAATAAATACTTTAAGAAGTTAAGAAAAGTTAATGAAATGATGGAGTGACAGTCGAAAAGGGGGAAAAGGAAGAGTCTATACATTCATTATTTCTTTTAGAAATTGATTGCCATAATGAAGCAAATGTTGTGTTACAAAAAAGTGAGTAAATTGCTTAAAAATATACAGCTTTTTCTGAGGACAGAACCCAATAAAATGGATATTTAAAATGGCAAATTATTTCCAAAATGATTACGTGAAGCAGTCACAGATAATAGCACAAACGTAAGCTGTTTTGTTTAAGAATAGCATTTAGATACTTAACTTCACATTTCTGCTACACTGACTGCTGTATGATTGTTCATATTGCTGTTTTGTCCTTTACAAATAAACACAGCATTTTTATAGCCAGAGTTAAATTTACACGTAAGGTACTTAATTGGCTTTCACTGACGGGGATAAATTATATATTTTCTGATTGGATGGAAACGAAAGGATGAATCTGAAGAGACATGATGGACAACCTGATGTGATTGGATGATTATGGTGACATATAAGAGCCTTTATCTTTATCCAACCAGAGTTGGACCCACGTACACTGAATACAGATGTTTGTTCCCAAAATAACCCAGAAAGATGTGACCATTTGTTGATGTACTTAGCAATATTACTTTGTACCAGTTTTTGGCCTTTTTGGAGGTTTGAAGCACAAGCCAAAACTGCTTTACCTTTCTTTAACAATATCAACATAAAGTCATACGGACATTTCTAAAATGCAAGTAAATATGTTGTACATCAGTTGCTCTTTAGTTAGTTACGCCTAATTTAAACTTCAAAGGGCTAAATGCCAGTGAGGCTATTGATTTAGCACAATAAAAAGATGCAAGAAATTCCAATTTGTTCCCCCTTTTTACCTGGGGTGCTTCCCCTAAAGAAAACAAAACAAAATGAACTCAACATTAGAGAATCTTTTATATTCGAACCACCAAATGAAGCGGACATTTGCCACTGGTATAGATATCAAAGCGTCCTTTCTGTAAAACATCTTGAATTGGCAATCAGGTCACATCTGGCACAGCTGCTGTCACACAAACAAGTCCACCAGTGATAAACATATTCTGTATTTAATCTGTAGTTCTGCCCTGAAGCTGCTAACATTACAACATAAAGAAGCAGATATTGGCAGTTTAGAAACCATTATTGTTTCTACTAATGTAACAAACAGATGCAACAATCCCACCACCTTACAAAGCATGTGGTAAAACAGACACGATATTTACATATAATAGAACAAATATAAAAAAAACATCAATGTATAAATATAAACAATCACGACAGAGAAACTTAAAATCTGTGGAGGAGGGGGGGGGGGGTAACAATACAGTACAGTGAGTGTTGAGAGCAGTGCATTAAAACTGAAAAACACACATTAATAGGTATATAGAGGATATCCAGGTAGAAATGTCTATCTGACCAACAGTATTAATACAAGTCGTCTATAACGGAAATGTGTAACAGTACAGTAACTCACAAACACTGGACTCCGAGACCAAATGACGTGGAATGAAAAAAAGCTGACGTTTTTTGTCATTTTTCTTTTTTCTCTGATGTGTTTTTCTGACTATGTATGTCATTAAAGCTCCCATGTCATGCTTTTCCGGTTATTACCCGTCCCCTTGTGTGTTATGAAGGTTTTTATGCATGTAAACGATGTGCAGAGTCAAAACCCTCAAAGTACACCCTGTAGCGAGTAAAACTCTAACACAGAAAATACCTCCCCAAAACGCCTCGTTGGAGATACGTCACTGCCCATTTCAGTCTTCCATTTAGTTCCGGGTACGGCATGATGTCATGCGGTACCCGGAACGAAATGGACCAATCCCGAAGAGCTATGGCCACACCCAGCGGCGCTGGCCGCACCCTCTGCCAGCCTAACATTTACTGTTGGAAGCTCTGGTTCAGTTCACAATCGATCCAGTCATGCCACTGCCAAGGACCTGTTTCCTGAAATGTGAGGAGAAATCTGAGCTGTTTGTCCTACCGACGGAAGAACCACGACGAAGTCAGTGGTTGACATTTATTTTTAACACTGTTCCTTCAGAGGTTCGAAGAACCGGCATTTCACAGACGAAAGCTTCCAAAACATTGTCCAGTTTGAGGCCGGATATGCACAGCATTTGAAACTGAAGGACGATGCTATTCCTAGTTTGTTTGGACCGTTTGGAGCAGGGGAAGATTCGGGTACACAACCTGTAAGTTTGCATTGTTATTTGTGTATTTATCAAACAAGACTGTTTAAATGTATAAACTGTGTCGGACTGCTAAGCCATTGACACAGTGCTAACTGTGCTAACTAAGTTGCTACAGTAGCGTTTCCATATATCAACTCTAATATCAGCAGATGGCCTTGCATACAGTACATGTATCTCATAGCAGGAGAATGTCTGCATTCACACACAAAATACTCATAGACAGTATACTCCGGGTGATTTGCTGTGCGGTCAGTCGCGAAACGTAATTACATTATAGCTGGCGTAGCGTGTATGCTACCGAGCTAACCAACGGAGCTAGACAGGGGTTTGCTCTGGAATTCTTTTTGTTATGCCAGCTGCAATGAATGTAGCAGACTACCCGTATAAGATTGCAATTGTAAACACGTTCTTGCTAGCCTAATATGAATCACTAGCTTTTGTTCATAGTGGTTTTATTACACTAAACAAGCCCAGCTTACTGGGCTAACAACGTTGCTAGCGTTTAAATATATCAACTACAATGTCAGCAGATGGCCTTACATGTTTGTCATGGCAGGAGAATGTCTGCAGTCACACACGGAATAGTCATACAGTATACTCCGGGTGATTTACCGTACATTGTGACAGTACATGTACATACTGCATGTATAGCTAACGAGGCTAGCTATACATGCTAGCGCAAAAACAATGTATTCATGACCGTTACAATGAATGACCGAACGTAGCAGACTACCCGTATAAGATTGCAATTATAAACACGTTATTGCTAGCCTAATATGAACCACTAGCTTTTGTTCATAGTAGTTTTATTACTCTACATTATAGTTGCCGTTCCTCCGAGCTAGCGTTCATATCGTGTTAGCTACCAAGGTAAACAAAGCTAGGTTAGCATATTAGCTGGCAAGCTACTGTGTTCATTAGATAGACTCCGACCACAACTACTACTAACGAATCTAAAACAACTAAGTTTCTCTAATATTTTGTGATTTGCATTTGATTTCGTCCAGCCAGATCCTGCCGGACAATACATGACGGGACTACCACACTGATGCATCGTCCTAAAAAGCCCCGGCTGCTATAGGCAAGATGCCAACAACGGGGAGTAATTGATGATATACCGTGTATATATGTATATTTACGTTCATTTTGTACATTTCTAAAAATAAAGTTTGATGGAAATACTTAGTAGGCCTATCCTTTCTTCCCTGAATTATTTGCTCCTATAACATATCATTCATATATAGCAAACCATGATTTGATTTCTCATCAAACAGTAGTAGTTTATAACAGGTAAAAATAACTTACTATTTGTTATGACCGGCTCGTAGGCCACAACGGAAAGACAAGGAGACATATACGAGTTTACAAAACCACGGCACATTTATTGTGGTAAATGCAGAGATAGGTGGTCGAGGGGAGAGGATCGCCGAGCCGCTTTGGAGAGAGAGAGGGGCCGCCGTGTGACTCCGGGCAGCTGGGCTTAATAGCACCTCGGCTCCGGCCAGGTGTCCGTGATCGCTCTGATTAGCCTCTTCAGCTCCACCCCATCGTAAGACAAAGGCCCTGGGGCCGTCACACTCTTCTATAACAACAGTTGTAGGTACAGTTCGGTTAGTTAGCGTATAAAATATACGGCTGTACCGACGCCATTATAAGACTGATGTTCCGCTGAGAGCGAGCCGAAAAAAGCACTGTTAGACATGGGCGGAGCCTCTCTGGTGGTTGACTAATCAGAACAGAGTGGCCGAGCTGACCAATCGGAGCACACTAGGCTCACAGGGAGGGGGGGGGCAAGAGCTCCAACGAGTCGTTTAGTGGAGAGAGTGAATACTGCTGAATACACATACTTGACAGAGATGCTGTATGCGAAACCAATGTGAGTTTGGAAAATTGCACAGTATAAATCTATTTTAGTATACCTCAACAATGTAATTATGATCAGTGGAAATGGCCATGACATGGGCCCTTTAAGTATGGTATTCCTGTCATGCTATGTTTTTCTTTATTATTTCTTGTTGGCTGTTCTGTTTGTCTTCTATGTTGAAAATGAGAAGCATGATTTCAACCCCAAAGAAGTCTGTACTATTGCTTACACTTGTATGCTTCTTCTCAATAGCCGCGTTCACACCGGAGTACTTTCACCGTACTTTTCGCGTTTTAGTTCCGTGAGTACCCCTTATGTCGCGTTCACACCAAAAATCGTACTTAATCTCGGGTACTTTTACCCCCATTTTTAGAGCCAGCTCAGAGAGCGTACTTTTCTGTGGGTGAAAAGTGCTCCAAAAGTGCCCCAGTGCTGATTGGCTGGGCGAATTGCAAACCACGCCCCGTACAACTGTGGACATGTTGTGTAGAGCCGCCATTGTTTTGCCTCGCTACAACAACCTCATCGCACCAAGAAGAGTAGTTTGTTTTTTTAACGCAGTGAAATAATGACAAACATGAAGAAATCCGAGCGATGGACTGATGAGGAGGTTTGACCGCTTGGATGCTTTGCTTGGGAGCAGACCATCATTCAAGGGTCCAGCATCGAGCCTTGATTCGGGCACGATGGCATCGGAGGCCGCTCTAACGGCGAATTTAGAGGTTGACAATGACGAAGGTAAAAGCAACTACATGCACTGGGGTTTTAATCTGCACAATAATGGTCTCAGATGTACTTTTATTTGCTCAGTAGATCAAGCTAGGCTAAACTAGCTAACACTGGCCCCGAGCTGGCTAATAACATCTAGCTATTAAAACGTTTTGACTAGTGAATAACTGTGCAGTGTTTCTGTAATTTGCTTCACTAACTCATGGAACTAATCATGTGTTTCAGGCGAGGAAAATCAGCAACAACACTCGGTATTGGAAACAAGCGAGGTTCTTGGCGTTGGAGATCCGAGCTTGCTCGCTTGCTCGTCCCCCTTACCGGCAACCAAACGCAAAGGTAAACACACTGTAACTTTGTCTTGAAAGAACGTTACGCATGGAACAGATGTTCACAATCATGTTTATTTCCTTCTTGGTACAATTATGAAACAGCGTGAAAGAGAACATTTCGCGCCTTTTTACTCTCTTACAAACATTGTAAACATCCGGGCTAGAGGTCACATGACTTCCGGTAAGAAATCGCTTCCACTTGGAGCATATATCGCCACCTACTGTTGATTTATTAAATCCTTGTCCTCAGACCAGTGCTTTTGAAGAATTTGAAGATCAGCTTGTTTGCTTCATTTCTTGATTTACTTTCATATATTGACTTGAAATCCATGTCCTTGATGTTGAGTTGTTCCAGTGCAGTTATCAGAATGAGTCTTTGTCTGTTATAATCCAGGCAGCTAAAAAATACATGATGTATGTCTCTGGTTGTTGATCTTGTATCTTGCTTATTTTCCCCTCTTAGGAAAGCGGACACAGGATGCACTTTTCCTCGAGACCGTCCAGGCGTTGGAGGACCAGCGTGCCGTGGCGAATGAGTCGCTGCGCGGAGATCAGATGGTGCAGTTCAGCCAGACCCAGGAAGCGGAGGCCAGAATGATCACCTCGATGGAGCGCCAGTCAGAACTGGCGCTGCAGCAGATGGAGCGCCAGCGGCACCAGGATGAAGTGTTGGCGCTGCGCCAGCAGCTGCGCCAGGAGCGGCAGGATGAGCAACAAGCGGCATTTAACACTGGGTTTCTGGAAGTGCTTTCCCAGCTAGTGAAAGCCAACAGGTCTTCCTCCAAATAGTGGCCCCTGTTAATGTCTGCTGCTGAGCCTATGCCTAGTTTAGGCATAGTTTAGTTTTATATTATTGCTGTTATCACTTTATTTTATATATAATGTCCAACTGACACTTTGTCACTTTATTTACATAAAAAAATTGTTCTAATTTCATGTTATGTCATATGCTGCAATAAAGAAAACCAACATGGCGATTAAATCATCTTGCTTATTTCTCCTGACACTTTATCTTTAGTGACCTGTGTAGCATGCTATACAACACATGTAAGTGAGTATTCTGATACCATCATGTTTCATCGGTTATAAACTGGCAAAGCTTTATTTGTCATTTATTTATCATCAACCTTGTGGAGGAATGGCAGCGGCACATACACAAATATGATAATTTATATCATTTTAAATATTTGACCAAAACTTTTAATTCCCCCACATTTCACACAACACAACATGGAGTCCACTATGGGCCAAAAATGACATGAAAGTTTCCATTTTTTATGTTTTTATTTCCAAAATGAAACCATAAAAAAACTAGGGTTGTGAATGCTAGGTTAGTATCATCATAGGGCAAAATAAAGACTGATGCACCAAATGAAATTAGGGGTAGATGGTGACTTAGTTTGAATACAGTCACGTCACGTTCAAAATGGCCCATGTAAAAAGTAAAGTGCTCAAAAGCAGCTAGTTTACTATGAATTCAAGTTTACATTAAAAAGCAGAACAATTATCAATACATTTCTGAAGTGATTTACCGATTTCTACATTCCCCTCGTCTCCGTTTTCAAGATTTGTTGACAGCAGAGCCGTATAATTGAAGAGTTACGACATCAAAATTGTTCTATTTCATGTTATGTCTTGAGAGTGCAATAAAGAAAACCGACATGGCGATTAAACAGATCCTTATTTTATATTGTTATTACTGTTATTATATAGTACAACTGACACTTTATTTTATATTGACAATGTTTAGTGACATGTACAACTGACACTTTAGTTACTAACATGTATGTTTGTTTTGGCTACTATTACACTATTGTAATGTTGCCTGTCTTGACTGCAAAATGAAAGAGAGAAACAAAAGCACCGTAGAAATGATCAGCTTTATTGTCAATAATGTTTACATTTATTGTTTAGAATGTACAATTTACACGCTGTTCAGATGTCTCATAAGGGCTGTGCGTGTGTCTTGCCCCCCAGCCTCGGCAATGGCTGGCGCTGGCCCATCAAGCTGGGTCGCCGGTAAGGCAGTCCATTCGTCCCTGTACTCATCATCATTACTTTCACAAAGGTTATGTAACACGCAACATGCTGCCACCTGGATTTTTATCTTGTCCATCTTGCAGTCGTTTCTTTTCATCAAGCACCGCCACCTGCCCTTCAATCTGCCAAAAGCGTTCTCCACCACCACTCGTGCTCGGCTTGTTTTGTGATTGTACACAAGTTGCTCGGGTGTGAGCCTTCCTTGGAAAGGTTTCATCAGCCATCTTTGCAGGGTGTAGGCTGAGTCACCAAGGATATAGTAACCCACATCATGTCCACCAATATTCTTTGTTACATGAGGAAGTAGACCACCCTTATCCGCAAAACTACACAGTGATGACATGCCAAACACTCTGCTATCATGCATGCTACCTGGTAAGCCAACAAAAACATTCCAAAAGAGGCCTCTACCATCCACAACACCCTGCAGGACGAGCGAGTGCCAGCCTTTGCGGTTGAAATACTCGTTGTGGTATTCCTCTGGTCTCAGAATGGGGATGTGTGATCCATCTACTGCACCTACACACTGTGGCACACCCCATCTGCGCTCAAAAAATAACGCCATCTCCTCTAACTTCTCAGCGTTCGGCCATGGCATGAACTCACAAAGGAGTATGCTCACAACAGAGGAGCAGAACTCGTGCACACAGTAACACACTGTAGATCTGCCGACTCCAAACAAATGAGAGATGGTCCTGTACTCAGAGTTGGTCGCAAGTTTCCACAGTGCTATGGCGATTTTTTTAGCCACAGGGACACACTCCCGGAAGTTGGTGTCGCTTCTCCCCAACGTTGCTTCCAGGCGACTACAGAGGTATTGGAAAGAGTGCTTGGACATTCTGAAATCTTGGATCCACTGCACATCGGTGTACGTCGGCACCACCTTCTCCCACCAGGCTGAGGTTTTATTGTTCACCCAGAGAGAGCGCGGGACACGACGCGTCCCGTAGTATTTGCATATCTGGAACACATACAAAGGCGCAAATTAGCTCTACATAACTCCACAAATCCTACATTAGATAGTATTAATAATTTACTGAACTTACCATTGCTGTTCTTAGGGCGTGAAAACGCTCATCGTCATCAGCCATCCTACGGTGAAACATGGCAGTCATGTGTGCTTTCCGTCGGCCAATCCTTTTCCTAAGGCTTTTAAACTGCCTTTGTTGCTGAAGAAAATTTGCCATAGCATTCGACGTGTGGCGGCTCCGGATCCGAATAGGCTCAGGCCGCATTAACGAAGTTACAAAGCTGTATAACATGAGCACAAACAGCACAACTTCAGTCGACTCCATCTCCATCATGTCTGAGGTCGGAAGGTAAACAACAGACAGTATACGCGGGAAGTTTTTCTTCTTCTTCTCTTGTTTTGTCTTGTAGCGGATTGCAAACAACTTTAAGGTGCTTACCGCCACCTACTGTACTCGCCGTGAAGTGGTTTGTGGCCTGCCAGTAAAGCCAACGCAGAAGAAGAAGAAGTGACGTCAGCGGCTCATTTGCGTAATCTTCCCTCAGGGAAAAGTACTCCGGTGTGAACGCGATCTGTACTAAGTGCCCTGGGGTTAAAAGCGCCAGGGCTCTTAGTGCCGGAACTAAGTACAGGAAAGTACTTGGTGTGAACGCGGCTAATGAAAATATTTGAAACAAAAATTATAAACATGTTAAATGTGATGGCTCCTTTTCTGAGGGTTCGAGCTGGAACCACGTGCTTTATCTGCTTTGAGTTCATTTATGAAAAGTGCTGGTGCTTGACTACATAGCATTTTGGTTCCGGCTTCCGTTCCGACTCAAGTTCCAGCCCACGCAGCCATGGTTCCGACTCCCGTTCCGGCTCCAGTTCCGGCTCCCCGGCCTACTCCAGCCCCTTGTGTCCTGTCAGCATTCCGGCCCACTCCAGCCCCTCGTGTCCTGTCGGCGTTCCGGCACACTCCAGCTCCCCGTTTCCTGTTTGTGGTCCCGCCGACTCAAGTCCCTTCTCCGCCGGGGGTCCTGTCGACATCATGTCCTGTCCTGTTGGAGGTCCCGTCGAAACCTGTTCCGCCGAGGTTCCTGCCAACACCATGTCCTGTCCTGTTGGGTGTCCCGCTGACACCTGCTCCGCCGGGGTTCTTGCCAACACCATTTCCTGTCCTGTTCGGGGGTTCCGCCGACACCTGTTCCGTTGGGGGTCCTGCCAACTCCTTGTCCTGTTCCGTTGGGGGTCCCACCGACACCTGTCCCGCCAACTCCGTGTCCTGTTCCGTTGGGGGTCCCGCTGACACCAGCCCATGTTCCGTCCGGGGTCCTGTCTACACCTGTCCCGCCGGGGGTCCCTCCAGCTCCTGCTCCCTATCCCAGTACTCCTGCTCTGGCGATCCAGCTGACACTGGAGGGGTCCCATTGCGGCGTAAGTCGTCCTCCGGAGCTGTCCTGTTGCCGCTTTCCTGCCCGTCCTCCGGAGCTGTCCCGTCGCCGCCTTCCTGCCCGTCCTCCGGAGCTGTCCTGTCGCCGCCTTCCTGCCCGTCCTTCGTCCTGAGTTTCCTAGCCGCTGCCTTCGCCCTCGAGCCCGGCCCCCTGAGTTCCCCAGCCGCGGCCTTCACCCTCGAGCCCGGCCCCCTAAGTTACCCCGTTGAGGCCTTCACCCCTGTCTTTGGCCCCCTGAGATTCCCTGCCCGAGACCACCTCCTTGACCTATGTCGTTCCCCCGGGCCGGCCTCCCAAGTCCCCCTTCTCGGCCTCTGCCTTGCCCCCGGGTCATCCGCCCGAGTCCCCCTTCTCGGCCTCTGCCTTGCCCCCGGGCCATCCGCCCGAGTCCCAGAAACAGAGACCAGCAGTTCAATCAAACTAAACTAGTTACTAGTGCTTTGGCTAAAATAGGACTTGCATCCCCAGGCTTTTAGTATCAAAATCAAACCTGGCTGAGAAAAATATGATGAGGTTGAAACGTATGATAAAAACCTGGTATTAAATGGGACTTCGGTTCTGTTAATGTGTACTCTAGAAACAACATTTAGATATATTTTAACTTTACTTAATGAGTAAAACAGGATTAAAACTAAATAACATAGCTGACATAATTAAAACTAGCTGAAACTACAGGCTAGGTCCTGACATAAATGTCATAAGCTTTGAGTTTGAAATATGTAATGTTTGACCTGTTAAGAATAAACCGTCTATATTTTTCTATAGCTTTACAGACATGATGTATTATATCGGTTTGGCATTGTCCACTTCCAAAGTGTTTGAAAGGTTGCTACACAAATACATTATTCTACAAATATTACGGATCCCTCTTGTTTTTTGGCTTACTGGATTTGCAATATAGTGATTTTATTGTTTCATAGTTACATGAATGTTTATGTGACTTGTGATGCCAGAAAACGGGAAGGACAGATGAAGGTCAGGAGAGTCTTACCCATCCGGTGAAGGACTCCAGGACGGAGGGCAGGGCGTAGTCCTGCAGCTGGAAAAGCTCCGACGGCTCGCAGTCCACCTGGAACCGTTTGGAGTCGAACTCCGACGGGCAGACGAAGTAACGCCAGCCGGACATCACGTAGGAGAGCTGGGGGAGAACAAGCTTCAAACACTTCTTTTTTTAAAGGTATCACAGTTTCTTTCTTGTTTATTTACAACTTTATTATGAGTTATTTCCCAGACTAATACACCCTTCCGCTGGCTTTTAACCGACATAGGCCCTCAAACACTGTAATATCCTTCTCTATTGGCGCGTTTCCACTACAGCCCGCAGCCCGGTTTAAGAGGGCTGTGACGTCAGCGGCCCGTTTGTGGTTGCGTTTCCACTTGGCCTAGTACCGGCCGGCGGGTCCTAATTCACAGTTTTTCTGGCCTCATAAAATCGTGGGGCCAGGGCCATCGACAACCGGGCTGAGTTTGTGACGTCAACGCTCTCGGTTGCTGATTGGTCGGAGAGAATCGTCACAATCGCGCGCGAGATAATCCCTAGCGTCGCATATATATAGCGATGCTTGCAGCATTTTTGTCAACAGAGGATTAACAATGGCAAAGAAAAGCACACCATGGTCGGTCGAGGAAGTCACGACGTTCCTCCATTACATTTCTGATGAAAAGATCCAGCGGGAGCTCGACGGGATGACTCGAAATATTAAAGTATTTCAGGAGGTGTCTACACTAATGGCCACAAGCGGGTACTCCAGGACTGTCGTGCAGTGTAGGGAAAAACTTAAAAAGCTTAAGGGTGAATATCGCTTGGTGAAGGACAATAACAACACCAGTGGTGCCGGTAGGAAAAACTGGAAGTGGTTCGACCTCATGAACAGCATTTACGGCCATAGACCGGCTAGCGGAGGGAGGGAGGGAGGCCTGGACTCAGCAACAGCGTTACTGGAGTCTATGAATGGTAAGTTTTTGCTAACGCTCTGTTATTTTCTTGGAACCTTTGTGTCCCTATCTGTTCTAAAGCTCACTTCTAACAAATAAGTCTATTTTATCCTTACATTTATGTTCGACAACCCATGCTTTTATGTAGCCCCGAAGGCTAGCTAGCTAGCTAAGGCAGATAGCATTAGCTAGAGCTAGTGTTTGCTAACACCACATGTGCCATTGTTTACGTTCAGTTTGTCTTTTCTATAGTTGTTGTTGCTATTTATAGTATTGTGCTGCAGTAGTTTGTGGAATTAACAAGTCATGTTTCTGTTCTAGATGATTAAGTTTTGAATAACAAGGATGAACCAACACCGTCCGGTTCATCAATATCTACAGCACAAACTCCAGCTCGAGCACAGACACCAACGCCGAGTGCCAGCTCGACACCGCGTGTGGTTCTAGGTAAGAAATAGGCTGGAATTGTGACTTTAAAAAAAAAATGTAGACCATCCATCGTCAGTAGTAAAATAAACTGTACCACTGTGTGTGAATGCTCTGTTACAAGTAAAGTAACTAGCTAGTAAGCAGCTAGTATATAGGGCCAGAACTTTCTTTAATTCATCCTTACTGTTCTGTTTATACATTTTATTCTTATATCCTTGTGTGACCTGTACCTGTGTTTTTTCATTGTTATTGCTAATTATTTATATTATTATCTTGTCACCCAGGCAAGAGGAGACGAGGAGGAGAGGAACTGGCCCTGCTGGAACTGCAACTGGCCCAGCAGAAGGAACACCAGGAGCAGAACCTGGCCCAGCAGGAGAAGAGCCATGCCCAGCAGGAGAAGATCCATGCCGAGCAGAGGGAAGACCGGGCCCTGCAGGCTCAGTACATGAACCAGACCATGGTGGAGGCGAGGGAGGCGAGGGTGTTGGAAGCCACCTTGAGAAGGGAGGAGATGGCTCACGCAGAGAGCTTAAATGCATCCTTCATGCGCACTATTTGCCAGATGCTAGTGGGAACGGGCAGCCAACGTGCCCCGTCTCCTCCGCCTCTGTGAACCAATAACCTCTGGCTGTACTTTCTTGTATATTTTTTATCTGTAATACAATACAATCATTGTTTTTTTTTTTGTATTGTATAATGCCATGCCTTTTTTATGCTGCTGCAAGAAAACACTTTGTGTTCAATAAAGTACTTCTTTGACTTATCTTATTGCTTGTTGATAAATAATTGCACCCAACAGCGATCACACAGAAAGATGGCATCATCTAGGCGTCCCTCTTCAGTCAGAAATATCATAAACACCATCATCGCCCACAAAGCACTGCACAGTGAAACCTTTATCATCTGTTGCAATTAAAGCAAATAAGAGAATAAATACTTGGTTAAATAAAACATTTTAAGTCTTTAGCAGGACAACTCTGCATACTGTTTGGAATTGAGTTTGCTCGCTTGAGGTCCTCTAAAACATAACATTACATATTTTGTAATGGTATTAAGAATACATGATTAATACATGTAGTAAAAATTACTCAATTGTAATACCCTCGTTGTGCTAGACTCAAACACATTGCTTATATATTTAAAAGAGAAGAGACCAAAATAAACTATAACTACACTGTAGCTATGTTCGTATGACAAAATACAAAACCTTGAAGCTGAATATAGTTCTGCTGTGTTTTACACTGTTGTATTTATGTTTATAGTTTGCTTTGATATTTGCTTAGATTATTATGGGGCAGTAAATACTGGTGCTTGAAATTCAAATATTTACTAAATAGTCAATTCTGATAAAATGTCTTGGGTTTAAATAATTTGACAAACACATGTATGTGAAACATTCTTTTTTTATTTATGTTCAATACCATACAATGACTATTTATGGATTCAGGTAGCGCATCAGACCCTCTCGTATGTCCCTGCCCTCCTCCTCTGCACCTTGTGCCACTGCTACCCCTGGCTCTGCTGCTGCTGGTGCATCCCACCCATCATCATAGGTCTCTCCATGACTCTCGCAGAGGTTATGCAGAGCACAGCATGTCAGCACCATTGATTTAACAAGTTTCACATCACAGTCATTTCTTTTCATGAGGCAACGCCACCTTCCCTTCAGTCGACCAAAAGCGTTTTCAACCACTACCCGTACTCTGCAAATCTTCTTGTTGTATGTCACATGTTCTTCTGTTAGCCGTCCAGTGTCAGCGAAGGGTTTTATGAGCCAGTTTTGCAAGGGATAGGCATTGTCTCCCAGGATGTAATAGCCAGCATTCACCCCACCAATGTTCCTGGTGCAAGCTGGAAAGTAGTTGCCACGACTGGCCAACTCCCACAATGTGGACAGTCTCAAAACCCGAGCGTCATGCAAGCTCCCAGGCATTCCTGCAAACACATTCCAGAAATGTCCCTTACCATCAACAACTCCTTGAAGGATGATGGAGTGCCAGCCTTTACGGTTGAAATAGTCACAGTGGTATTCCTGTGGTGCCAAGATGGGTATGTGTGACCCATCAATAGCACCTACACACTGAGGGAGCCCCCACCTCTGATCAGTGTAGGCAGCCATTTCTGCAAATTTCTCCCGGTCTGGTGAACGAATTAGTTCCGGTACTAACAACGTCTCTGCAGCAGCACAGAAGTCTTGCACACACCGGCACACAGTTGTCTTGCTCACTCCGAAAAGATGTCCTATGCTTCTGTACTCACAGCCGGTAGCAAGCTTCCACAGTGCGATGGCCACTCTCTTCTTAAAAGGTATACACACGCGGAATGGTGTGTCCTGTTTCTCCATCGCTGGCCGCAGTTTGTTGCACAGGTAGACGTAGGTTTCTTCAGACATCCTGAAGTTCTCCACCCACTGTGTGTGTGAAAGATGGAACAATCACATTCCACCACTCGGTAGCTCGGTCGAGCATCCAAACACATGGTCTAGGGCGGCGAAGTAACTTCTGAAATACACAAACAAAAGCATACATATTTTAATACGTAAAAGTGGTAGCTACAATTAATTAAATACTTGAAATTCTTTGGTCGTATGGGGAGCGTGAGCCTAAACACATTGCTAGTTAGCGAACGTTAGCTTACCAAGTAGCATTGTAGTCTCGAAGAAGTATTAGTAGCAGTAGTAGTAGTAGTTAGAGTCCTCCAGTAGTCTCTGCGGGCTGCCAGAACTCTCGCGTCAGCTGCCTCTATACCTCGTCTTGCTACAAGTCGCCTCTTTCGAATCATCTCTTGCCTATTTCTTGTGATAAAGAACCACACAGCAAGCAACAAGCAAACGATCTTTTCAACATCCTCCATTGTTGTGTGTTGTGTCGCATTGAAGATGACGTCACGGCAGTTTTAAGCAGCGTCGCTCCGCCTACACTGCGTTACTATAGATACTGACCCGGTTCCTAAACTGTAATGGAAACGCGCCACAAAGTGAGCTGGTCCTAACGAGGCCGGGCGCGGCCAAAGGAGGCCGAGCGGGGCCGAGCGAGGCCGTGCCGACATAGGCCCTCAAACACTGTACTATCCTTCTCTAATGGCGCATTTCCATTGCAGCGCGTAGCTCGCTTTAAGCGTGCCGTGTCGTGCCGTCCCCTTTTTTGGTTGTGCTTCCACTAGGCCTCGTTCCGGCGCGGCACGACGCGGGGCCACTTTTTCCCCTCTTTTCTGGCCCTAGAAAATTGTGGTTCTATCGGGGCCAACAAACAGGGCTGAGTCGGGCTGAGTATGCTAAACTAGAGAGAGGAGCGCTGGCAAGAGGGCTAGAACTACAACAAGATGGACATATTTGACCGTGATTTAATTGTAATACACGTTTCAAAATGATGCCGAAGTAACAACATACTGATACCGGTTAGTAAAAACCATGAATTAATGCTTTGTCAAGTCTGCAGACAGACGGCAGGCGAAAAACCTTTTAAAATTCGTGTTTTTCTAGATGGAGATTGGCTAAGCTAACGCAGTATATGCCCCGACCGTCCACACTCACAACAACGGCCTATACAGACATAAATAAAGCAGCGACTGTATTCACCATGACACAGGCAGTCTGTGGTGTGTACTTGTTTAACTTTTGTCGAGTTTCTGAACATATATAAGGAGCTGTGAGCTCTGAGTGCTAACGGCTAACGGCTGTGTTGTGTTTCTGGATTTCTCATTGAAGATGACGTCACGGCTCCGCCTACACTGCGTTACTATAGTAACTACCCCAGTTCCTAAACTGTAATGGAAGCGCAGCATGAAGTGAGTCGGCCCTGTTAAGGCCCAACGCGGCCAAGCCGTACCGAGCCGTACCGAGTGTGGCCGAGGCCGACCGTGTAGTGGAAATGCGCCATATGTGAACAAAGAGCCTGGATTATGACCAAAAATCACAGGATTGATGAGTCTTGTACGCTGAGTTGATCTTATCCACTTCAAAAATGTTGTCTTAGATGATTGCTTTCCCTTTGATTTAACAGGCACTGATTTTTCTGCTTGAATATTTCTGGCTGTGAAAAGAAAGAGGCAAATAATAGACAAGGTGACACAGAGAAATATTTCTGGCTGTGAAAGACTTGAGCTGTGTTTATAAGTGTTTAAAACTGCAGTCTAACTTCCAGTCGTCTCATTAAAAAATGTCAGACTTTCAGTGTGGTATAAAAGGCGAAAAAAGAAAAGAAAATGGAAAGTGTTAAATGTGCAGCGGGCGATACCATCTGGTCACAACTTTAAATATGTTATCATGTTGATGTGCAAATGAAGAATTCTCACTGGTTCAGAACCTTTTTCCTTAAGTGAGTCCCTTTTCTTTTCTGACTTTTTTAATGGGTATTTCACTTTATATTAAATACATAACAATAACAGTGCACAACATCTAATACACTTCACTATGAATCCAGAACAATAAAACTGCAGGAGTATGGATAAAGCGAGATGTTTGCATGCATTTTGAGCAGATTTGGGAAAATCTGCATTTCCCCATAACGATGTTGTTTAACAACCGGCGTAAACGGACCTTCGCGCGCTATCAAGCAGCAGTCAGTCAGTGAGCGTGCGATGTCCTGTTCAGATGACGTCAAATCCAACGGGATGCCATAAATAAACTACAAAGAATCACACTACACACCTACGCAATGATTACATTCAGGCAAACTTTAGAATACAACCTCTTTGGACAATTTATATACTTATTGAACACAAGCTACAAAATGTAACACCTTTGAAAATGCCTTTTAATACTTTTTAATAGTCTTAATTGTCATTACCATTGAGAAATGAGAGCTATGCGCACGCTGTTTGCCCAAAGCGAAACCTATCTTACACTCTGAAATCTGAAAACTAGTTTTATTGCTGATGGATTATCAGAAATCATTTCAAAGTGACACAGACACATTGGATTAACCTTCAGTAGCTGTTTTTCGTTTTAATGCCATTGAAGACAACTTTTGATCAGAAAACAACAAAGGTAAGACATATCGCCGTGTTGACTAACTAATGCTACGTGGTGTGATGTCTTTGTTAGCTTCTCATGTCGAGAGTTCGGATGGGTCAGTAATGATACCAATACCTGTCGAATCTGTGCAATCTCAGCTTGCTAATCGATATCTTGTTTGTGCAGATACGATAAGTAATAAGGGTATTTTCACGTGAGTTCTGTGCTAAGTGTGTTAGCATTTTTTCGCTCAGGACTAATTCAGAGCCTTTGTTATTACCCTTATGTTTCGTTTTGCTAAAAATTGTTAATATTGTCTGATAGCTGAGTTTCTTCCCGTTAAGTGGGTATGACACATTAATAGGTCTTTAAATGTTAAGAAGCCCTCAGACACTGTTTCTTGCAGATGTTGCGATTTTCCCCCCGGGGCTTAACAGGTTAAGGCTGCAAACAGAAGGAGAACGTTTTATGTTAGTTTAGTGGTTCTGTCCTGGAGATGATCATTTTACAAAATACAGTTACTCAAGTAAATCTTCGATCTTCGCAGATCAATTATGAGTCTTCAAACAAATCCCGCTCAATTTAAGGCGCACACCTGCACACTTGCTAGCCTGTTCCATTCTTCATTCTCTGAATGCAAGGAAGGATTCTTGCCTAGCCTCTGAAGGACCTGACTCGGAAGACATGTCCAACCAAGGAAGCGTCCTCGACATTGAGAAACACCCTAAGACTAGCTGGTCCATTACTTGGTCCTGAGGAGATGTAACGATTATTAAACAAGAAACAGTCGAGTCAAGGGGTCAAATAAATGAACATTTGTGATTATTAGCGAATCGGTTGCAGGTACGTGAAATCAGGCTTAGGGAGTAACGTATTACATGTAACGGCATTAGGTAATCAGGATACAAAATAGGCAAATGTATTCCCTTACAGTTACAGAAGCAAAAACAATCAGATAACAGGAACATTTATGTAAAACAGAGCTCATTAACAGGATAGCAAAGATACAAAACATTTAGAAATAAAGAACAATACATCAAATCATCCTATATCTCTACATGGAAACTTGGGAGCCCTCAATCCAAAAATAAAATGGTTCATCAACAGTCAGTGTTTAACATATAAATCAGAAAATCAGTATGACAAAAACATTAAACATATTGTCCACTCATGTTGATAAAGATGGAGTTCATTTAAGTCTTATATGAATGTTGTGCAACAATGTTTATCCAGTCAGACAGATTTTTTTCACGTGTGAACTGTCATATTCAAGACTTATTCATTGTCCTCTCCATCAGCTTCTGTTGCCATGTGTTCAGCTGAGCTGCTGATTGGAGGCTCTGCCTCTCTGTTATCCTCAGTTTGAATTTCATTAAGCTGTGAGGACTGACGACCTACACACTTGTGTCTTTTGAAATCACTAAGCCATTTAAATCTATTGTCACAAACATTGCAGCTGTATGGTTTTTCTCCTGTGTGGACTCTCATGTGTACCTTTACATTTCTATTCTGTGAAAAAGCTTTCTTACAGACTGAGCAGCTGTATGGTTTTTCTCCTGTGTGGATTCTCATGTGTGCCTTTAAACTTCCATTCTCTGAAAAGGATTTCTTACAGACTGAGCAGCTGTATGGTTTTTCTCCTGTGTGGATTCTCATGTGTACCTTTACATTTCTATTCTGTGAAAAAGCTTTCTTACAGACTGAGCAGCTGTATGGTTTTTCTCCTGTGTGGATTCTCATGTGTACCTTTAAACTTCCATTCTCTGAAAAGGATTTCTTACAGACTGAGCAGCTGTATGGTTTCTCTCCTGTGTGGATTCTCATATGGTTCTTAATATATCCTTTATGTGTAAAAGATTTCGTACAAACAGAGCACCCGAATTGTTTCTTTTCAGCACTACGTCGTTGATCACTGACAGATTCATGTCTATTTTTCAGTGAGTTTGAGCCTGACGCAGGTTCTCTGGTCTCTTTCCAATCAGCACTGTCTTCAGTGTCAGGTTCAGAAGAGTCTCCAGTGTCGCCCTCAGTCTTTGGTTGTAAACTGCTCTCTGGATCTGAGTTCCTGGCTGGTTCTGGTCCTCGACAGTCATCTCCATCAGCTTCTGTTTCCATGTGTTCAGTTCGTCTTTGATGAGGCTGTGGGGACTGAGGTTTCTCTTTATCATCTTCACTCTTCACAGGGTCAGGAGTGAACGTAGACTTGGTGATATCAGCCTCCTCCAGCTCCTGAAGCTGCTCTCCCTCCTGACTGATCCTGAGTTCCTCCTGTTCCTGCTTAATGTGTGGGGGGGGCTCTGGGTCCTCCTGGTCCAGACTGGTGCTCCACGCCTGTTGGTCATGGAGAGGCTCTTCTTTAACCACCACCAGCTGCTGGACATCTGCAGGGAACAGGAAACACACAAAACATGTCTAATTTTGTTGGCTCAATTCACCTCATGTAGCCCAGCCCCTTTCCACTTCCAGTTAAACATTTAAAAGAGTTTTTTCTTCTGGTTAAGCACTAGCCGCAATGTAAACAATGAATTGTATTTGGGATCGTTCACAGATACACTACGCCTACAGTATAGAATGAAAATACTCTGTTACAAATTAAAATCCTGCATTCAAACCTCATTTAAGTAAAAGTATGCAAGTATTATCCACATTTTGTACGGCACCTTCTTATGTAAAAGTAATGATGGTGCAGTAAAATGTTCCCTGTCAGTGTTTCATTTATGATGTTTCTTGATTATTTTGTATGCTGCATTTTACTGCTGTACATGTTTAAAGTAGCGCTTGTATAAATGATTATAGATGAGGGAACCTGCTAAATATTAAAATATGTGTGTTTTTTGTATACAGTACCTGTCAAAAGTTTGGACACATCTTCTCATTCAATGGTTTGTTGATTTGAATTTGTTTCTACGTTGTAGATTAATACTGAAGACATCAAAACTATGAAAGAACACATATGGAATTATTTAGTTAACAAAAAAGTGTTAAAAAAATCAAGAATATGATTTTAATTCTAGATTCTTCAAAGTAGCCCCCTTCTGCCTTGATGACAGCTTTGCACACTCTTAGCTTCTCTCAGTTTGCTTCATGAGGTCGTCAACTGGAATGATTTTTGAATTAACACGTGTGCCTTGTCAAGACTCAATTTGTGGAATTACTTGCCTTCTTAATGTGTTTGAGACCATCAGTTGTGTTTTGCAGAGGTGGAGTTAGTGCACAGTGGAAATCCCTATTTGACTGCTGTTGTAATCCATATTATGGCAAGAACCACTCAACTCAGTAAAGAGAAACGGCCGTCCATCATCACTTTAAGAAATGAAGGCCAGTCGATCCGGAAAATGTCAAGAACTTTGAATGTATCCTCAGGTGCAGTCGCAAAAACCAACGAACGCTATGATGAAACTGGCTCTCATGAGGAACCCCCCGAGAATGGAAGAGCAAGAGTTACCTCTGCTGCAGAGGATAAATACACAAGAGTTACCAGCCTCAGAAACCGCAAATGAAAGCACCTCAGATTAGAGCCCACATAAATTATCACAGAGCTCAAGGAGCAGATAATCTTAACATCCACTGTTCAGAGCAGACTGCGTGAATCAGGCCTTCATGGTCCAATTGCTGCAAAGATCCACTACTGAGGATGAACAACAAGAAGAAGGGGGGGGGGCTTTGCTGGTGTCACTGTTGGTGATTTATTCAGAATTCAAGGCACACTGAACCAGCATGGCTACCACAGCATTCTGCAGTAGCCAGCAAAATATAAATCATATTCTGGAATTTTTTAACACTTTTTTTGTTTACTAGACAATTCCATATGTGTTCTTTTATAGTTTTGATGTCTTCAGTATAAATCTACAATGTAGAACCAATTTAAATAAATAAAAAACTTAGAATGAGAAGATTTGTCCAAACTTTTGACTGCGTCTAATACTAGTGTATATCTCTCCCAAAATATATATTCTGTGTATATATATATATATATATATATTGTTAGGGAATAATTTGCTTAGGTATTCAACCTTCGACAAAGTTCATCGTTTTCTCTTCTCACTGTCTCCTGTCCCATGGCATAGTTATACGGCCTTGGGTATTGCTGCTATCTCTCTTAAGGAGGGGCAGCTTGGGCGCATTGTTGTTGCCAGTTTATCACCGAGCACAAGCTGACATGATAGTTTATTATTCAGGGACATCTAGAGGCCCTTCTTTTCATGAACGTAGGTTCCCTGGCGCACATTCTTTTCTATTGACGACAGCTTTAGTTAGATTCAGGGTCCGTATTTGTTTAGTCTCGCTGATAAAGAATGTTGATTATTACACTCTGAACTAGTTAAAACCTCGAACTACAGAAGAGTTCTTCAGAATTGGTTTGGCATCTCAACCGTGTGGTCAGATCGTGGCCCGTGACATGTCTTGTGAATTCTCCGGCCGAAGCTCCAAATAATCCGTCAGTGTTTGCCATCAAAGCTCCAGCTCTCCTCGTGTCTCTCCGAGTCCTGTCTCAAATTGCTTCAGAAGTTTCCCCCACAAATTGGCGTTGTCGGCAGGATACCAACAAATCTTCAGAACTGACTAGTGTAATTTCAAATCCACGACTTTACTGGCATTGATCCGGACCAGTGACCTTGTATAAAGTTCACAACTGGACCTTTAATAAAGAAGTTTGAGTACCCCTGCTGTAGCGAGTAAAATTCTAACACAGAAAATACCTCCCCAAAACGCCTCGTTGGAGATACGTCACTGCCCATTTGAGTCTTCCATTTAGTTCCGGGTACGGCATGATGTCATGCGGTACCCGGAACAAAATGGACCAATCCGGAAGAGCTATGGTCACACCCAGCGGCGCTGGCCGCACCCTCTGCCAGCCTAACATTTACTGTTGGAAGCTCTGGTTCAGTTCACAATCGATCCAGTCATGCCAATGCCAAGGACCTGTTTCCTGAAATGTGAGGAGAAATCTGAGCTGTTTGTCCAACCGACGGAAGAACCACGACGAAGTCAGTGGTTGAAATTTATTTTTAACACTGTTCCTTCAGAGGTTCGAAGAACGTTACTGTGTGCGCAGTGTTATGTCAAGTCTTGGACCTTCTCAATATAACTATAATTTAATTACAGTTTCCAGATATTGGAAGAGGCCCATGAGTCTCTTTGCTAATTATCAATGGTCTTTGCAATTAACAGCAGATGTACCCATGTTAAGTAAATTGGCAAAGGTCAGAGGAACTCCAAGAGAGGTCTTCCTCAGATATAATACAGTTAAAGTCTTGTTAGTTAGTGGTTCATATCCAGCATGCATTAGCTAAGAAACGATAAGGATGTTGGTGTGTGACATCTGGAACTTACATGTTGCTCTGATGTTGGTGCGTCCAAGTTTAGGAGACCTGACAATGTGTGTGCGTTAAACATGATTAGGGAACATGTTCGTGTGTCATTTAGGAAACCTATAAGTGTCCTGTGTTTCTGAATATTCGCGGGAGCATTTCTGCGATTGGTTGCTGTTGAAGCAAGGTAATGTTTCCCCATTGTTGTTTGGTGGTGCGCAACTAAATAATAATGATTAATCTCAACTATTTCTGTGTTTGTGTTTCATTGATTCCTCTCCGTTTCATTCTTTCCTGTTGTGTGAGTGCTGGATCTCCCCAACAGCAGCATTTCACAGACGAAAGCTTCCAAAACATTGCCCAGTTTGAGGCCGGATAAGCACAGCATTTGAAACTGAAGGACGATGCTATTCCTAGTTTGTTTGGACCGTTTGGAGCAGGGGAAGATTCGGGTACACAACCTGTAAGTTTGCATTGTTATTTGTGTATTTATCAAACAAGACTGTTTAAATGTATAAACTGTGTCGGACTGCTAAGCCATTGACACAGTGCTAACTGTGCTAACTAAGTTGCTAGCGTTTCCATATATCAACTCTAATATCAGCAGATGGCCTTGCATACAGTACATGTATCTCATAGCAGGAGAATGTCTGCATTCACACACGAAATACTCAGACAGTATACTCCGGGTGATTTGCTGTACGGTCAGTCGCAAAACGTAATTACATTATAGCTGGCGTAGCGTGTATGCTACCGAGCTAACCAACGGAGCTAGACATGGGTTTGCTCGGGAATATTTTGTGTTATGCCAGCTACAATGAATGTAGCAGACTACCCGTATAAGATTGCAATTGTAAACACGTTCTTGCTAGCCTAATATGAATCACTAGCTTTTGTTCATAGTGGTTTTATTACACAAAACAAGCCCAGCTTACTGGGCTAACAACGTTGCTAGCGTTTAAATATATCAACTACAATGTCAGAAGATGGCCTTACATGTTTGTCATGGCAGGAGAATGTCTGCAGTCACACACGGAATAGTCATACAGTATACTCCGGGTGATTTACCGTACATTGTGACAGTACATGTACATACTGCATGTATAGCTAATGAGGCTAGCTATACATGCTAGCGCAAAAACAATGTATTCATGACAGTTACAATGAATGACCGAACGTAGCAGACTACCCGCATAAGATTGCAATTATAAACACGTTATTGCTAGCCTAATATGAACCACTAGCTTTTGTTCATAGTCGTTTTATTACTCTACATTATAGTTGCCGTTCCTCCGAGCTAGCGTTCATGTCGTGTTAGCTACCAAAGTAAACAAAGCTAGGTTAGCATATTAGCTGGCAAGCTACTGTGTTCATTAGATAGACTCCTACCACAACTACTACTAACGAATCTAAAACAACTAAGTTTATCTAATATTTTGTGATTTGCATTTGATTTCGTCCAGCCAGATCCTGCCGGACAATACATGACGGGACTACCACACTGATGCATCGTCCTAAAAAGCCCCGGCTGCTATAGGCAAGATGCCGACAACGGGGAGGAATTGATGATATACCGTGTATATATGTATATTTATGTTCATTTTGTACATTTCTAAAAATAAAGTTTAATGGAAATACTTAGTAGGCCTATCCTTTCTTCCCTGAATTATTTGCTCCTATAACATATCATTCATATATAGCAAACCATGATTTGATTTCTCATCAAACAGTAGTAGTTTATAACAGGTAAAAATAACTTACTCTTTGTTATGACCGGCTCGTAGGCCACAATGGAAAGACAAGGAGACATACACGAATTTACAAAACCACGGCACATTTATTGTGGTAAATGCAGAGATAGGTGGTCGAGGGGAGAGGATCGCCGAGCCGCTTTGGAGAGAGACAGGGGCCGCCGTGTGACTCCGGGCAGCTGGGCTTAATAACACCTCGGCTCCGGCTAGGTGTCCGTGATCGCGCTGATTAGCCTCTTCAGCTCCACCCCATCGTAAGACAAAGGCCCTGGGGCCGTCACACTCTTCTATAACGACAGTTGTAGGTACAGTTCGGTTAGTTAGCGTATCAAATATACGGCTGTACCGACGCCATTATAAGACTGATTTCCGCTGAGAGCGAGCCGAAAAAAGCACTGTTAGACATGGGCGGAGCCTCTCTGGTGGTTGACTAATCAGAACAGAGTGGCCGAGCTGACCAATCGGAGCACACTAGGCTCACAGGGAGGGGGGGGGGGCAAGAGCTCCAACGAGTCGTTTAGTGGAGAGAGTGAATACTGCTGAATACACATACTTGACAGAGATGCTGTATGCGAAACCAATGTGAGTTTGGAAAATTGCACAGTATAAATCTATTTTAGTATACCTCAACAATGTAATTATGATCAGTGGAAATGGCCATGACATGGGCCCTTTAAAAGAAAAAATACATGGATAAAAGTTACAGTGCAGTTTAAGATGTGAATAGTTAAATTAAAAGTAGCGACAAAAAGAGAAGTCTTCAGCCTGGATTTAAAAGTAGTAAGAGTTGCAGCGGACCTGCAGGTTTCTGGGAGTTTGTTCCAGATATTTGGAGCATAATAACTGAACGCTGCTTCTCCATGTTTAGTTCTGACTCTGGGGACAGAAAGCTGACCAGTCCCTGATGACCTGAGAGATCTGGATGGTTCATAATTTAGCAGTAGGTCAGAAATGTATTTTGGGCCTAAACCATTCAGTGCTTTATAAACCAGCAGCAGTATTTTGAAATCTATTTGAAATCTATTCTTTGACACACCAGTGTAAAGACTTCAGAACAGGAGTGATGTGATCCACTTTCTTAGTGTTAGTGAGGACTCGAGCAGCAGCGTTCTGAATCAGCTGAAGCTTTCTAATAGATTTTTTAGTGAGACCTGTGAAGACACCATTGCAGTAGTGAAGATAAAAGCATGGACGAGTTTTTCCAAATCCTGCTGTGACATTAGTCTTTTAATCCTAGATATGTTCTTTAGGTGATAGTAGGCAGATTTAGTAACTGTTTTAATGTGACTGTTGAAACTCAGGTCAGAGTCCATGACTACACCTAGATTTCTGGCTTTATCTGTTGTTTTGAACATTGCAGACTGAAGCTCAGCGCTAACTTTTATACGTTCTGCCTTGGCTCCAAAAACCATTACCTCAGTCTTATCTTTGTTTAATTGGAGAAAGTTCTGACACATCCAGTCATTGATTTGTTCAATGCACTTACTCAGTGTTTGAATTGGAGCATAGTCTCCTGGTGAAATTGTTACATACATTTGTGTGTCATCCGCATAGCTATGGTAACTTATTTTGTTGTTCTTCATTATCTGAGCCAGTGGTAGCATGTAGACGTTAAAGAGAAGAGGCCCCAAGATGGAGCCTTGAGGTACCCCACATGTCATATTTGTCAACTCAGATGTGACCTATAGAAACAAAGTTGTTTCTGTCTTTTAAGTAGGATTCAAACCAATTTAGAACTGTTTCCGAAAGTCCCACCCAGTTTTCCAGTCGGTCTAGTAATATGTTGTGGTCAACAGTGTCAAACGCAGCACTGAGATCTAATAATACTAACACTGAAGTTCTGCCACTGTCTGTGTTTAAGTGGATGTTATTGAAGACCTTTACAAGAGCAGTCTCAGTGCTGTGGTTTGGACGAAAGCCTGACTGGAACACATCGAAACAGTTATTTAAATGCAAGAAGTTACTCAACTGTTGAAAAACAACTTTTTCAATGATTTTACCTAGAAATGGCAGATTTGATATGGGCCTGTAATTGTTCATTACTGAAGCATCTAGATTATTCTTTTTTAAGAGCGGTTTTATGACTGCAGTTTTCAGGGCCTGTGGAAAAATACCTGAGTGAAGAGATTAGTTTACTATATGAAGTAGATCTGAGGCCATGTAAGGAAAAACATCTTTGAAAAATCCTGTTGGAATAATATCAAGGCAGCAGGAGGAGGATTTCAGAAGTTGAATAATGTCCTCTAGGTTTTTATCATTAATCTGATGGAATTGTGTCATGATGTCTGAATTGATATTAGGTGGACATAGGGACAACACATTTGCTGTACTTGATACAGAGGCACTGACTGCTTGTCTGATTTTCTGAATTTTGTCAGTGAAGAAGGAGGCAAAATCATTGCACGCCCTGGTGGATAGAAATTCAGAGGCTACTGACACTGGGGGGTTAGTTAGTCTGTCGACGGTAGCAAACAAGGCACGTGCGTTGTTTTTGTTTTTGGTAATGATGTCAGAGAAGAAAAACTGTCGTGCGTTTTTCAATTCCAAATTATAAAGGCCAAGTCTCTCTTTATAGATTTCAAAGTGAACCTGGAGATTTGTTTTTCGCCACCTGCGTTCAGCTTTTCGACATTCTCTTTTTTCACGGTCATGGCCTTTCTCCATAGAGATATTTTCTTGCCAGACACTTCCTTTACCTTAGTTGGAGCAATGGCATCTATAACATTTTTAATTTTTGAATTAAAATGATCTACTAGCTTTACTGAGATGTTAGCAGGGGCAAGTGTGGAAGAAAAATTCAGAGTAAACATTTCCCTAGTATTTTCAGTTAAATATCACTTTGTGGTTACCTCTTTTTGAACATTTTTGTGAACAGAAATAGAGTGCAACACCAGTCACCACAACCTTAGAGATATTCAGACCTTTTCAGATAATTAAGTCCAGAGTGTGTCCCTTATTGTGCGTGGGCTCCGTCACATGCCGAGTCAGTCCATAGCTATCAAGAACACAAAACAGTTATTTAGCCCCTCTGTCCTGGGGGTTGTCAACATGGATGTTAAAATCACCAACGATGACTAGACGGTAGGGCTGTGCGATTATGGCAAAAATCATAATCACGATTATTTTGGTCAATAATTGATATCACGATTATTAAATACGATTATTCATTGACTTTGAAAACGTCAATTTATTGAACTTTAAAACAAATTAAAATAATAATTTGAACAGTATCTGTTTAACTGTTGATTACCCTGAACGTATAATTAAACTGAAAAACCAATAAATAAAATAAATGATACATTTATATTTACATTTAAATAAATAATATCAAAATAATAAATACCAATAAAAAAGATCAACAAATATTTTGGAGCGCACTTCAACAAGCTACTAAACATATATAAATATGATAAATAAATTAGACTATAAAATAAATTAGATCAAATATGTTGCAGTGCAACCTAGCAAAGCAAAATAATCATTTTTTTCGATTATGTTGTATTTGTAATTGTGGCAGGCCAAAATCGTAATTGCGATTAAAAAACGATTAATTGCACAGCCCTACTAGACGGTCAAAGTCAATACACACTATAGACAGCAACTCGGTAAAATCATCAAAAAAGCTTGCACAGTATTTGGGTGGTCTATAGATATTTAGGAACAGAGCTCGAGAGGAGCATTTCAGCTGAAGGGCCACATATTCAAAAGAAGCAAAGTTCCCATAAGATGTCTTCCTGCATTGAAGGGAATCATTGAACAGAATAGCAACTCCACCTCCTTTCTTATGCATTCTTTCCTGACTCATAAAACTAAAGTTGGGAGGGGTTGATTCGATAAGAACAGCTGCACTGTTATTTTGGTCAATCCAAGTTTCTGTTAAGAACATAAAACGATAGTTACGTATGTAACTACGGTTCTATGAATACTGGATGACCGCCAGAGGCGGTGCTTTAGCACTGGATATCTTCTGTCTCGCGCATGCGTAGGTCGAATATTTATATCAACAAAGTCACGTGTGACCTCGTATGACCCCGGAAGGCATAAGTTCCGGTGTTGTCAACGAGTTCAGTTCTATGGAATCTTCTCGCGGAAACACGAGATTCCGAGTGACCAAGAAACTCTGGCGGTCATCCAGTATTCATAGAACCGTAGTTACATACGTAACTATCGTTCTATTTCATCCTTACTGACCGCCAGAGGCGGTGCTTTAGCACTGGATGACCTATACCAACAGAGTCACGAGGAAGTCTGAATACTCCCCCTATAAGGATGGCCTAGGCAGACTCTGCAGGAGGACCACACCCAGCGGGTGAGGGGCGGCAACATTCACCCTGTAGTATCTGGCGAATGTGCTCGGAGATGCCCATGTGGCCGCAGCACATATGTCCTCCAGGGGCACACCTCTCAAGGTCGCCCATGACGTGGAGACACTCCTGGTAGAGTGGCACTTTACTCTGGGTGGCAAGGGACGGTCATTCGCCTTGTATGCCTGGGCAATGACGTCCACGATCCAGTGGGACAAGCGCTGTTTTGAGAGCGCACAGCCCCTTCTAGGACCACCGTAACACAGAAAGAGCTGTTCAGACTGACGCATGCCTGCGGTAGTCTGGACATAAGCTCTAAGGGCCCGCACCGGGCATAGGAGTCTTGACCTCTCTTCCCCCTCTCCTGATGGGGGGTCAAACCGTGCCAGCTGGATAGGCCGATTAAAATGAGAGCGTGCCAGCACCTTAGGGAGGAACGCTGTGTTCGGCCATAAGGTGACACCTGAGCCATCTGAGTTCCACCTCAGACACGAGCTGTTTACGGACAAGGCCTGAAGCTCGCTTACACGCTTTGCTGAGGTGATGGCAAGAGGGAAAGCAGTCTTAGCTGAGAGCCACTTCAGTTCTGCCTGTAACAAAGGTTCAACAGGAGGCGAGCATAGGGCATCCAGCACCAAGGGCAGGTCCCATGTAGGGGCCCTTGGGATATTCGGGGGGCGAAGCCTCAGAGCTCCCCCTTAAAAAGAGGGATACCAGCCTATGGCTCCCCACTGTGCTGTTGTCAGCCCTTGCGTGTTGAGCTGATATAGCAGCCACATACACCCTGACGGCAGCGGGACACCGGCCGTCGTCCAGGAGGGACTGCAGGAACTCAAGGGTCGTAGGTACCGAGCAATATACTGGGTCCTCATTTCGCCCTTGGCACCAGTCAAAAAAACAGTTTCCACCTGTTTTCGTACTGCCTACGAGTAGATGGTGCCCTAGCATTTGAGAATAGTCTTCCTGACGGACTCTATGCAGTCGCTCAGCAGTGGGTAGGGCCCTCCAGTGGCCAGACCCACAGCTGGAGGTGGCAGGGGTCGGGGTGCCACATCCGACCCTCCAACTGAGACAAGAGGTCCTTCCTGTTGGGGAGACGCCAAGGCGTCCCACAGCAGAGTCTGTGCAGCAGATGGACAGGCCCGCACCTAGCTGGGTTAAACAAGGAAGTTTAACAGGACAGCCTAGCCAGGCGGCTCCTGCTAGAATCAAGCAACACGCCTACCAGGAGCGGGGGCGAGAACACTGCCTTCACTGGTTGAGTTGATAACGAATTCCAGATGCAGCGTAACCGGGAGCGGGTGCAAGAACAGTCTCCACTAGCTACCTGCTGAACGTAAAGAGTAGAGCAATGCTCCTACTCACCGAATACAGAGAGGGATGTAAATGTCCTACACCCACGTTACCAGCAGAGAGAGCGGGAGCGAGAGCACTGCCTTCACCTAGGTGGATTAGATAAGGAAATTTAACAGGGCAGTTTAGCCAGGCAGCTGCTGCTAGAATGAAGCAGCGCGTCTACCAGGAGCGGGGGCGAGAACACCGCCCTCACTGGTTGAGTTAATAACGAATGCCAGATACAGCGTAGGCGAGAACACAGCCTTCACCAGCTACCTGCTGAACGGAAAGAGTAGAGCAACGCTCCTACTCGCCGAACGCGAGCACCGTAACAGTTAGCTTGAACGAAAACACTCAGCTAACTGGACGATAGAACAGGCAAGGAACCAAATGTATGCAGTGAAAGGGGGGCGGAGACGCTCCCTTCACTAGCGCAGTAACAAATTAGCGAGAGCCCTCGGCTAACTTGTACACAATTATCTCATTAGCTTGAGAATAGATAGCACAATCAGCGATAAATGGTAGCGATCTCACCGGCTGACGTGCAGGAGCGTCCGCCCTTTACCGGTCCGGAGCTCCTGGGGTCCGAGCGGTGAACACCGCGGTCCCCTCCCTTGGGAGGGCGGACAGCTCGTCGCAGCCTTTGGAGGGCGAGCGTTTTTCTAGCCCGCAGCTCCGATCGAGACGATCGCAAGGCTACAGGTAGCGATGAGCTAGAATCTAATTTTCAATAAGCTAGCTTGGCTTCTACTCAAAAAGTAGTAACCTGCGCAGCGAGAAGATGAAAAAGAACTGAACTCGTTGACAACACCGGAACTTATGCCTTCCGGGGTCATACGAGGTCACACGTGACTTTGTTGATATAAATATTCGACCTACGCATGCGCGAGACAGAAGATATCCAGTGCTAAAGCACCGCCTCTGGCGGTCAGTAAGGATGAAATAGAATCGAGATTGTGCTCAGTGATAAAATCATTGATTAAAAATGTTTTTCCTGCCAAAGACCTGACATTTAATAAAGCTAGTTTAAGTTTGTTAAACACACTATCAGTCAGGTTTTTTGTAACAAGCTGTGGCTGACATGGAATCACTGCTAAATTTGATAAACTCACACAAACGTTTGAGCGCTTCCTGTATCTAAGATGATTCACTGCTCTTAATCTATTACCTATCAACCCAGATATCGGCAAAGCTACTGGCAGGAAGGGCCCCGGCATGTCCTTGAAAAAGTTGAGAGTGCCATACGCCCTTGAGCCAGGACCCAGCAAATATCAGTTTGCAGCGTTTTGTACACACACATCCCTATCAGGCTTTGAAGGGGAGGGAGGACCCACCACCCTGCTCCTCTCATCATAGGAGGGCAGGGTGAGGGCTACACTGTAGGAAGGGGGGTTTGGAAATCTGCTTCCATCCAGGGTTCCTGCAGGTTTCGCCAACTCAAATTTAAGACTTTTTAAGACCTTTTTAAGACCACTTTGAATAGAATTTAAGACCTATTTCACGGCAAGAAAGTATGAAGCAAAATTGCTATGAAAGAAGAAATACGTCCCATAATTACTTACAAAGTAAATGTATTAATGTTCAACATAAGAACAATGACTGAACATAACAGCATAACAGTACAGAACTGTGTTAGTGTGTTAGACAAAAAGTGTGTATGTGTGTGTGTCTCTGTGTGTGTGTGTGTGTGTGTGTGTGGGCTGTGCAATTAATCGTATTTTAATCGCAATTACGAAACATAATCGATTATTTTGCTTTGCTAGGTTGTGACAGTGCACTACAACATATTTGATCTAATTAATTTTAGTCTAATTTATTTTTATTTATCATATTTATATATGTTTAGTAGCTTGTGGAAGTGCGCTCCAAAATATTTTTTGATCTTGTTTATTGGTATTTATTATTTTTGATATTATTTATTTAAATGTATCATTTATTTAATTAATTTTTTCAGTTGAATTATACGTTCAGGGTAATCAACAGTTAAAAAGATACTGTCCAAATTATTATTTGTTTTAAAGTTCAATAAATGGATGTTTTCAAAGTCAATTAATAATTGTATTTAATAATTGTGATATCAATTATTGACCAAAATAATCGTGATTATGATGTTTGCCATAATCGAGCAGCCCGTGTGTGTGTGTGTGTGTGTGTGTGTGTGTGTGTGTGTGTGTGTGTGTGTGTGTGTGTGTGTGTGTGTGTGTGTGTGTGTGTGAGAGAGAGAGAGAGTAACAAGAGCTATATTCAGAGCTCTGCTGCCTTGGCTACAATCTTTCATCGTTGCTGTTGTATGATTGGTGTTTAACTACGGTATTTAGCGTCTACAGCACCTCCGCTTTTAGGGTTGACGTAGACCCAAACGTTGCCCGGAGGTCCCCCGGTGTTGTTGCGGGAGCTTCTGCACTAGCTAACGCTGCACTGGCTAACGCTACATTAGCCAAACAAACACTAATTTATTTTGCAAAAGGTGCAGAGCGGGCTTCAAAGACGTTCCCCTCCCCTGGTTTCAACAAAGCACTAAATTCGATGTTTTCCAACCAAATACGGTTGAACTTACACTTCCCCATATTTATTTGTAAGTAGATTCTAAGATACATTAGTTTCTGACTGCCGTTAGCTGAAGCTTGGTTGCTAGGTTACTAGCTGGGTGCTCTCCGATAAGGGGCCGGGGGAAACAAAGTTAGTGTATACTGGTTCCATGTTGATTTATTTCAATACAAATGGTTGGGGGGAACTGAAAGGCTATTACCGTACTGGTTACTTTGCAGCCCGGACATTTCCCCCAAAACACATTTAGACGCTATCGCAACAGAGAAGTACCTTTCAAATCCGATCATTTTTAAGACCTTCTAAATCATATTTAAGACCTTTCTTATTTTGTTGGTCATATTTAAGACCTTTTTAAGGCCTTAAATTCAGATTATCAAATGTAAGACTTTTTATGGCTTTTTAAGACCCCGCGGGAACCCTGTCCATCTTCCTTGTATTGTTTTGGTTTGGATGATTGTGGTAGGCATGGTGATGAAGACGGGGGAGATGGTGCGCGTCCCTGCCTTAACCAGGCGGCCCAGCTTGGTGACTGGAATCCATTCCTTGTCTTCGGTGATTTTGGTGGGTGTCGTTGAGGGGCGGGGGTAAAGGACATGCTGCCAACCCTGCGTATCGCCTTCATCGAACTCCACGGGGGAGGGGGAGGGGTGAAAGGGTGAGCGGAGAGTAGAGAGAGCTGGGGGATGAATGAAGAGTATCCTCAAAGGCATTGACAGGGGGGGTGACGGGCAGTGGTCCACGCAACCACCCCCCCCTCAAATAAGATAATACATGCGAGTTCATGGCTACTGTAGACAACGTTCTTGTTGCGCTGTGTTGCGTTGTTAATGAGTGAAACACACCAGAGTTGAGGATCTGTGGGGTTTATTCTCCCAAAAATATAATTTACAATTTAGGCATTTAGCAGACGCCTTATTCCAAAGCGACTTACAATGACCAATTACAGGGACATTCTCCCTGGAGTAACCGAGGACTAATCGCCTTACTCAAGGGCACACTAGTAGTGGTGTTCCAGGCAGGATTTGAACTCGCAACCTTCCGATCATCAGCCCACCTCACTATCCATTAGACCAACAAAAAAAGAAAAAAGAATAAATTAAAAAAAGAATAATAATTTTGTTTTGTTTTTATGAGATCCATTTGTGGCGGACGATATTTAATTGTGGCGGCCCGCCACAAATAAATCAATGTATGGAAAACACTGGTATATGCAGGAATCCTGAGGTCAAATGTAATACCTTTTAAGACCTTTTTTAAGACCCTTTCCATACATTTTTAAGACCAGTTACATTGGCGACACACTTTACCTCACATTTAATATATACAGAATTGATTGTCCTTCCTCCTTATCTTCCAACCATTTGGACGCAAACTTGCATTTCCCCATAACGATGTTGTTTAACAACCGGCGTAAACGGGCCTTCACGTGCTATCAAGCAGTGAGCGTGCGATGTCCTGTTCAGATTACGTTAAATCCAACAGGATGCCATAAATAAACTACACAGAATCACACTACACACCTACGCAATGATTACATTCAGGCAAACTTAAGAATACAACCTCTTTGGACAATTTATATACTTATTGAAAACAAGCTACAAAATGTAATACCTTGGAAAATGCCGTTTAATACTTTTTAATAGCCTTCATTTTCGCTAAATTGATTTATCAACTTTTAATACTTTTTAAGACCCCGCGGACACTGTTATTGTTCAGGGACATCTAGAGGCCCTTCTTTTATCTGGAACGTAGGTTCCCTGGTGCACATTATTTTCTATGGACGACAGCTCTAGTTAGATTCAGGGTCCATATTTGTTTAGTCTCGCTGATAAAGAATGTTGATTATTACACTCCGAACTAGTTAAGGGATGGGCAACTTGGATGGTGGTGGGAGCCACATAATGTATGAACTGGCCACCAGGGGGCTGCAGATTCACTTGGAACAAACACACACACACAAATTCCATGTATTGTATGTAATTATTAACAAATTAAGTCTGACATCTTCATTGACATTTTACAATCTTTCAGGGAACATCCTCTAATAAGCTCACTAAACAAATATCAGTTCACAGAAATGTTATTTAATTTTTACAAGTGGCATGTTTGTATTGAACAGGTTATTTAACAGTGGATTAAAACTATTTTAAACTATTGGAAAGCACGGAAAATGTGTGTGCATTAAGATTAACCATTAAGATGACATAAACATGAAGTCATGAACACTAACCCAGACATTAGTTGTCTAACTTGAACCTAGCTAAGACACTTGTAGCCTGTCTCTGGCTCTCTGCTGACGCACAATAAGGGGAATGTCAACAGTCAACCCACACTCTGCTGTTCTTCAGCGCCGCTTCCCGAAATACCGGTTACTGGTGGCTACGGTATACCGTACCGAAATCAGATCCGGTTTTCGATACTTTTTTTTTCTTTCTTTTTTATACTTTTTTTTCTTTTTATAAAAGTGAGGCATAATATCCTTAAACTTGTGCCCAAACCGTCGGAATTACGATGTCAATTTCGCAGTGAAACTCCGCAACCAAGTCACTTTTGAAAATCTAAAGTGTGGCTGCCAGTCTGAATGGTGGGGTCTGTAACCACTGCAAGAAGTTTATTTCTGGGAAAGGTGGCAACACATCCAATCTCCAACCAATGCTGTCTCGTATGGCAACCAAGTACCTTTGTGTTCAGGGAAGCAGCGTGCCAAGCGAGAGAGTGTTCAGTTTAGCAGGTGATATCCTACGCTGTGAAAGGGCCCGTTTGGATCCAGAGAGCAGATATGCTCATCTTCTTGAAGATTAATGCACAAAACTGAACAGTGATGGGATTTGTTTTCTTTCATCAGGCAAATGTTGATTTTAAGGATGCTATTTGTTTTATGTGCAATGCCGAGATCTCATGATCCTTTATGTGTTCTCTGGTCAGTCGAATCTCAGGTTGAATATTAATTATACTGGTGCTATTTTATTTTTCCATTGACAAGATGTACTATTCCCGCCTGATGGTTGTTATAAATGATATTGCAGAATCAGTTTTCTTCATAGATAATGTGTTTTTAATTGTTTGTTCAGTACTAAAAGGTCCATGTCCCACAATTGAATTTAATATTAATTTGACATGTTAACTATATAATAAAGCGCTTCATGGGAGTAATTGCGGGATGATAAAATGTTTCCCTTATGCAACATGAAAGTATCACGATATGTATCGGTTGAGTATCGGTATCGTTCAGTGGTATCAGTATCGGTATCGGTATCGTAAAAAAGTCAACGATATGCATCCCTACTCCCTCCCGCTGAAATTATGAATGAAAAGCGTATAGTAATCATAGATAACACGGCAGGGTCCGTGACAGTTTGTTTTCATCTGATTTCAATTAAACAAAGTCTTGGTTTTTAGAATATTAAGGCGAGACACCCCAGGTGAATAGGGTAATTTTTTTAACTTAAAGATATCAGCTAGAAATTTCTCCAGTTAATTACTTACAATAAGGCAATTGTTTTTTGTATTACAAGTTTTCTGAAATAGCATGTTTAAATATGCAAATGATCCATTATCTCATGAAATATGCACATATTTTAACACATTTCAAGAACCGAAATCTGAACTTTGGATAAAGCCAGGATCAAAATTATTGTTTCATTTTGTAGTCATATTAGTATCTAAGGCTTTTACAGAAGGGATTTTGGATATCTCTTTGTATCACTCCATAATTCAGAAAATACTGTCAACAGCCCTAAAATATCAATTTTCACCATGTTTTTAGGTATAAAATGTTATATAATTCAGGCTATGAATTATATATGACTGAACCCTTCTGTAAAAGCCTTCATAATATTGATAGGAATATAACTGGAAGGTTTGGTGTTTGTAACTGCTACTGAAGTGGAAATTTCGAACTCAGAGTAGGAGAAAAAACTCATTTTGAGAAAAGGACCTTTAAAGATTGCAGTGTTGCGCTAGCTAAACCCTCCTGTTATCTGGATGACAGCTTGCGCATCGACGCACTCCGTGAAGGTATTTCATGTTCGGGGTCATTTGTTTTTTGTATAACCTTGCTTTGTGCAAGTGACAATTGTTGTCGTCTTCTCTGTGAACGTTTTTTTCTCCGTTATTTTGCCATTTTCAGATTTAAATTTCGAGCGGAAAGCTAACCAGGAAGTGCTTTAGCACACCACGTGACGCATCTGAACGAATCACGTTGTCAGAAATTGACACCAGCCAATTAGATTTCGTTTCTTGGTTTAAGACCCCTTTGCACTTTCACGATTGGTTGCTGATACAAAGGAAATGACCATATTTGGATCCGATGAGATTGTGCGGGAGAAACGGAGCTTTCCAACGATACCTCTGAAGACATGGTGCAAACAGCGGTCGTGGTACTTTATGTTACGTTAGAATGCTAACTTTTGGTGAATTTAGGAGAAATCTACAGACGCAAATAGACAAACTATAGTAAAATAAACACTTAAATGTGTATTTTGTACGTTTTCCTTCCAAAAGCCTGAAAGAAAATATGTTATGGAATCAAAATAGCACAAAATCTCAAAATTGACCAGTGCAGGAAAAACGATGTTTTTGCCTGCCGTGTCTCGCCTTAAACTTGTTTCGCCAAATTCAGATGATAAATGCAACTTTTAAGCTTGTAAAGGCATAATTACAAGCGGCAACTTAACGTCACAGCAGGCATAACAACAGCCGGTGTTTCTTGTGAGTGTTTCCCGGGAAACAAACACAATACACACCAACGCGTCACATATTATTTTGCGGTATTTGCCTGCCGAACAAAATCATGTACGCAGCTCGCGACGTAACTAGGAGTCTAGTGGACGATATCAGTACTACTTTTTTAATTTTTTATTAATTACGTTGTTTATAAATTAATCTGAGGGCCGCCATTTGCCCATCCCTGAGTTAACCTCTTAAGCCCGGCGATCCCCCCATTGGACCCCTCCCACTTTTTTTTTTTTAGATAATGTCTCAGGGCTTCTTAAATTTATGAAACTATTAATGTGTAGCACTGTCATAATAATAATAATCTCAGCTAACTGAAGATATGAACCATTTTTAGCTAAAAGAAACACAACAGTAATACCAAGCCTTAGAATTAGCATTTTGCGAAAAAATGCTAACTAATGCTAACGGAGTTTTGCACAGCACTCACTCTCAAATGCCTTTATTACTTATCGTAACTGCACAAACAAGATATCCGATTAAAGCTGAGACTCCACATATTCCATACATGTAGTGTCATCACTGTACGACCCCGAATTTGCGGAGCTTTCAGCCAGAAAAGAGAAAGTAAACAACATCCGGTTTCAAAAATATTACGATAATTACATCTTACCTTTTTTGATTTGTGATCAAAAGTTGTGTTCAACGGAATAAAAACGCCGCTCAAGGTTAATCCAATGTGTCTGTGTCACGTAGAATTTTTTACTGATAATACATCATCATATTTATGGCAATAAACTGGGTATAAAGTTTTGCAGTCAAGGCTTGTACTTTCAGATGTGCTTCCTTTGTTTCTCTATTACCTCCGCAATGGTAATGTTTACGTAGATTTTGGAACTGCCCATCGGATTCTATTGGATCTAATGGTTAAGAAAAAGGTGTAAATCACTCAAATCGACCAATGGGTTCCATAGATATGGTCCTGCGTAAAGTATAAATTGTGAATCCCAGCGGCACACACATTACGCAGCAGACTCTACGCAGTGTTTACTACGTAAAGAAGAGGAATTGCAGCAGCACCCAGAGCGCAGAGCGGACAGCAGATAACGGAGCAGACTACAAGATTGGCGTTTAGGACTTTTGCTATACTTGCTCTATACTTGTAATAATGGCTTGCAGGAAAGAGATGCTTACGACTTTACAGGCAATGGAAATGGTGACTAATGCTGACAGCGATGCAGACATGTTACCTGTTGATTCTGAGTCAGACGACGAGGACCTCTTGCAGCCAGAACGGAACCCGGAGCGTTGTGACTCTGATGATGAAATTCCACCACGGGAAAGGTATGTAATCTCTCTGTTTTTATCTATTACTTAGTTATTTGGTGTACGATTATTCATATAGTTAATAAATAATAATACAGCGCTATAATAAAACTATTATTTTCTGCCTTGCTCATGAGAGTAACAGCTGGCGAAATTACAGCCTCGCCTACTGATTTTAATTTAACCATATATCGATCGTCGATTTCAAATGTGTGCTCTAAAATGGTGTTTATAAATGACTATTATCATTATTATAAGCAAGACAATAAATGGCAAACATATGTAGAAAATAAACGTATTTAGTTGGAGTTTAGTTCTGTGGGAACATCATTTTTAGGAGACAGGGTTGGCATGTTTACTGCCAAGGAAACAGGAATTACAGGAATTAATCTAATCTCTTGGTTTTTCCACATTTCTTTTCAAAGTGATGTAGATGAGAATGAAATGGCTCTATAGTCACTAGATGTGTTGCCTTCACACATTCAAAATGGCATGTTTACTGCCAAGGAAACAGGAATTACAGGAATTAATCTAATCTCTTGGTTTTTCCACATTTCTTTTCAAAGTGATGTAGATGAGGATGAAATGGCTCTATAGTCACTAGATGTATTGCATTCACACATTCAAAATGGCATGTTTACTGCCAAGGAAACAGGAATTACAGGAATTAATCTAATCTCTTTGTTTTTCCACATTTCTTTTCATAGTGATGGAGATGAGGATGAAATGGCTTCACCACTGCCTACTTTCACCCAGCCCACACCTGCCACACCTGCATCACCATCACATTCCTCCAGAAAGAGATCTGCACCAGTAACCAACTAAGTGGGGATACAAACTGTTTGTGCTGGCGGATTCCTCCACGGCATACACATGGAACTTCAATGTGTACACAGGGAAGAGTACGTTCTTCTCAGGCCAGGGACTCAGCTACACCTCCGTGACCGACCTCCTGCCCCTCCCTCTGCTCGGTGCGGGCTACACACTCTTTGTGGACAATTTCTACACTAGCCCTGCCCTCTTTGGGGATTTGGCCAAAAGAAACATTGGCTGTTGTGGGACCATTCGAAAAAATCGAGTTGGTTTCCCACAGACTGAGTTGAATGGCCTACCAAAGAAGGCTGAAAGGGGAGAACTGCGGTGGATAAGGGAAGGCAAACTCCTATTCATAAAGTGGATGGACAGCCGTGAAGTGACCATGTGCTCCACAGTGCACGAGGCCTTCAGCGGTCAGACGGTCCAGCGGAAAGTGAAACAGGCTGGTGTGTGGCAGACTAAGACTGTTCCCGTTCCTGACGCTGTGTTGGACTACAACAGAAGCATGGGCGGCGTGGATGTGTCTGACGCTTTGATCGGGTACTACAGCGTTCTCCACAAAACTATGAAATGGTACAAGACTTTTTTTTACCATTTTGTGGACATTGCAGTGGTGAACAGCTTCATTCTCCACAAGGAGCTGCACAAGATGACGAGTGACCCCAGCAGGACAAAGCCACACACCCAGAAGACTTTCAGGGAGCAGCTTGCTGCAGAAATGTTGGAATTTGGAACACCTCCACCCCCCCCCACCACCACCACCACCCCCACTCACATGGGCCCAAGTTTTATGGGAAAGATGTCCGGATCAGGAAGAACTGCAGGAACTGCCATGATGCTGGCAAAAAGAAGGTGAAGACAGCTGTGTACTGCAGGAAGTGTGAGGTCCCTCTGTGCTTCACTTCCAAAAAAAATTGTTACGAGGAATGGCATGCTAAATTGTAAAGTTTTAAATAAATCTGCTCCAGTTGGAGTCAAACTTCATTTTGTATATTTTTTTTTCTTTTTTTTTTACAACAGTTGTATTTGGATGGAATGAATACCTATAGTGATAATTCAAAGTAATAAAATGATTTTTACAGTGAAAAAGGTCAAATGGAACTGATGGTTCCCAAATTACCCAGAGGTGAGTCCGCCTGGACTTTATTTTTCTAAATCTCTCTAAAAAGGTCAAATGTATCTTGTTTTGCATCAATCTTGATACAGGGTACTTATTATATTTTGTACTTTGGATTCCTAAAGCTTTTAGTCTACTAACCCATCATCCAAGGGTGGTTTTCACTATCTGTAATGGGTTTTTTTTAGGCGGAGATAGAATTTACATGTTTTTACTATGTTCCATATGAATTTATTTTAAAATAAAAACATCTATATTGATTTCTGACACTACTTCATCCAACTCACAGATGTAACCTTGCTTTGAGAAAAAAGATTATTAATTTCCCCCTTTTAGAAGTGAAGATATAGTCTTTGTTGTGTAAGTGGCATTTTCGAGCCTGAAAGCTGAAAAACAGGCTCAGGGCTTAACAGGTTAAAACCTCGAACTACAGAAGAGTTCTTCAGAATTTGTTTGGCATCTCAACCGTGGTCAGATCGTGGCCCGTGACATGTCTTGTGAATTACTGGTGTCATTTTCAGGTTGCTAACGCCATTGTAACACATAATCACTGATGTTCCGCTGTAACGGTGGTGGACTCGTCAGAACAGAGTGGGCGAGCTGACCAATCAGAGCACAGTGGGCTCATAGGGAGGGGGGTGCAGGAGCTCCAACAAGCTGTTTAGGACAGAGAGTGAATACACATTCAATACAGAGATGCTGTATGAGAAACCAATGTGACTTTGGAAAATTGCACAGTATAAATCTATTCTAGTATACCTCAACAATGGAATTATGATCAGTAGAAATGGCCATGACATGGGACCTTTAAATAAGATATGAATGCAGTACTTTAACTTGTAATGGAGTATTTTCACAGTGTGGTGTTTGTACTTTTACTTCAGGATCTACTACCTGCAGCAAGTGCTGATAAAGGGTCTAAAGTGATAGTACAGAGTCTACAGTGTTATTAATGTGATAATAAAGTGTGACTGAAGAGTTTAAAGTGTAAATAAAGAGTTTAAAGTGTTAATAAAAAGTAAAGGGAACAGACCTGCTCTGTGTATCCGAAGCTGAGGCTGTAAAACTGCGTCCAGTAGTTTCTGGAGTCTCTCGTTCTCCTCTTTGGAAAGAGACAGCCCCTCCTCGAGCTTTGCTATAGTTTTTTCATACAGAGCAAATATATCTTCAGCAGCAGCAGTGGGTCGCTGCTTCTTCAACAACAGCAGCAGCATTTGGACTTTACTCATGTTTACTAGATCACCTTTTCCTACAAACTCCGTTAAACACACTGTTTCTCTCTCCATCAAACTCTCGATCTGACTAGTGTTACCAACGTGTTTCCAGCTAGCATGCGAAGCTAGCTCCTACACAGTCCGAGGTAAACGCTCCAGAAAAAAGAGCACAGAGTCCTGGAGTGCTGGAGCTCACACACACTTTATCAGGAACACAGAGAGAGAGAGCCGTAGCGACGAGACGCCACCTCGATCCAGGTTAGAAAGAGCTGGGAACTTCACTTCCGGTGCGGTTTGAGGACGTCAAAATAAAAGCGGGAAGGATTTCTTCTTTTTGGTTTTAACATCCGGACGTTGCATTACCACCTACTACTGGATACATATTAAAAACCACCCTTTCCAAAAAAACTATTATAACTAACAGAAAATACTCATATAGGAAAAAGGGGAAATAAATAAAAATCATTGAGCTAAACAGGTCGCAGGTACACAAATCAAATATCTGTAATAGCAATTACAAATGTTTTGCATATCTGAAGCTGTACAGGATTCGTGCTGTTCGGAGTTTGCATCCTCGTGGTTGACTTGCACAAGTAAAAGTCCTGCATTCAAGATGTTACTGAAGTAAAAGTATACAACTTTTGGCATCAAAATATAATTAAAGTTCCAAAAGTAAAAGTACTCAATATGCAGATCGACCCATTTCAGAATAATATATATTATATGTTTTGATTATAATCATTGATGCATTAATGTGTTTATCACATTTAAATGCTGGACTTATTTGTATTGTGTTGATCGTTTCCAGTGGCGTTTTTATATGTACAAAAGTGGTGGGGCACAAAAAACTTAGATGTCTATATATAAGCTTCTGCAGTGACGTGCAGTGAGGTTCATGGCTGGTGAGGCACTGGCACTGACTCTTCAGGTTTACAAATATTATATTTTGACCTAAACCAAAATATAATATTATTTTCAAAAGCTTTTTTTGTCTGATGCTTCGATTAATTTTAAACAGACAGTTCAACAAAAGGATACCCAAAAAATGTAATTTTATCATTTAAATATTGAATTGTTCTCTCTTAGTAAGATCCCATTTTCAATAAAATGGCGGTCTTACCTTGACTTGAAGATGAAGTCCATTTGCCTATCCTTCTGGACAAACATTTCTATTACTTTTTTGTAAAAGTCCTCCTTATCTTCTTGTAGTTTCAAAAGTCTATCATAAATCTAATCCATGGATTTATGATAAAAAAATTATAAAAGTAGGGTAGACATGTGGATGTTATCCGGCTAATCAAAACGTGCATTTATCTAACAGGTACGTTTCCCACAGATCTTATTTCGAGTTATTTTCTAAAATCCTCTGGAGAAATCTCATTGCTTTTTTGTGCTTACTTCCTGGTTTTAGGACGCGCCACTGCAGCTCTCTCGTCTCCTCTTCAAGCACCACACTTTTCGCGGCACACGTACTTACAGCCAATCAGCTCTGAATGATTTGAGATGACGTATGGTGGGGATGGTAGCTCTGTGCCCCTCTGGTCATTATTTTTTTGCCACACACATTACATTACAAAATACTCTGAGCATGCGCAGTGTAGTTTTTACAGTCACCGTTCACTTCACAGCGAGAGGAAGGGGCATAATCAGGTTTTGTCCCACATGGCTCTAAACAGCTCAATAGGCACACACTGTGACTGTAGACACACTAATTAGAAGAACACAGACTAAAACAGCAATGTACAGACGAATCAGATGATTAAACATGATCTTAAAATATATTTTATATATTTTTTTATTTATTTTTTTGCATTTTTGTAATCCTTATTTGTAATACTTTCTGCTGACACTAGGTGGGGCTGTGCCCCACCTGCCCCTAATGACCAGTCGCCACTGATCGTTTCTACACACTGTGGTTTTACTATTTTTATTTAAGTTAAAGTGCTGAATACTTTGTCCTTAAGTCATCAAATTATACTTATATTTGTAAAAGTAAAAGTATCTGAAAAAAAATTATATTTAGAAAATATATGTTATATTTTAAAATTATAAATCTTAATCCATTAATGCTCAAATGTTGCCTCTGATAAATAGGAAACAACTTTACCTTTATATACTGCAGGGTAGCTTGTACATTTCTCATAGGGGCCAATAAAGCTCTAATACATGAACAATTATTTGAATATATTTTGTAAGTATAAAGTAGCAGGAAAAGTAAATACTCAAGTAAATTGCCTACAAATTGTTCAATAACTGAGTAAAGGTACTCAGTTACTATCCACCACCACTGCTTTAGGATATAAACAGCTGTTATGAAATCGTTCAATAGGTGTCATGAAGTGGACGTGATATCTATTTATAAATGGGGAAGAAGACTAAGAGGGAAGAAGCCCGTCACATACACTTTTTTTTTTTTTTTATACCTTTAATTTTCTTGAAACTAAGGCCAAGCACAATTCAGCATCAAAGAGTACAAGTTATATTATCTAGAAAAAATGTCAACAAAAACAGTTGCAGTTTTAAGAATAATATACTGAAATCAAACAGCTTCTTAAGATAAGCACAACATAAAATGTCCACAAAGGGAAACAGCATGTGGGACGTTCAATCCTTAAGAAGAGGGCACTCTGTTGATTTAAAATGGCATAACGGGTGCCATAAAACAAACAAATCTTCTTTGAATAGTGGCATTAATAATATTTTTGAACTTACTGGAATGTATTCAACATCAGCAAGAAAGCTTTCTGCAGCATCAGTGTTAAATCTCAGGAGCTGCAGCGCTCTCTAGTGGACAGTTGTGACACCAGAGAGAGAAATGGCAGTACAGAGCTGCAGGGAAATGAGCTTAAAAATAGAAATAGAACTTATCTATAAATGCTGAGACACCAGTCCTAAACACATCAATTCTAGAGACAATGCTTTAATTACAGTTACAGTGGAACAGCCAAAAAAACACCCAACTGCACTGAAGTCACAGCAAGAAAAAAAGACAGAAAAATACTTTGCTGCTATCTCCATACTCTCTCCTATATGGCAATCATTTAAATATTCCTCTAAACAAAAATACTGAAGAACACCGTTTCTAAACATCTTCTTAAATGTACAATATAGTCACTTTGAAAAGGTTTTCTCACAGTAAATAAATAAATACTTTAAGAAGTTAAGAAAAGTTAATGAAATGATGGGGAGGCGTGTTGCGCAGTGGATAGAGCCTTGGTGTTGGGATCAGGGGGTCAAACAGGTTCAAACCCCACTGCAGTCAGCATGTCGTTGTGTCCCTGGGCAAGACACTTCACCCCAAATTGCTCCTGTGGGGATTGTCCACAGTATTGAGTATGTAAGTTGCTTTGGATAAAAGCGTCTAACAAGTAACGTGTAATGTAATGGAGTGACAGTCAAAAAGGGGGAAAAGGAATAGTCTATACATTCATTATTTCTTTTAGAAATTGATTGCCATAATGAAGCAAATGTTGTGTTACAAAAAAGTGAGTAAATTGCTTAAAAATATACAGCTTTTTCTGAGGACAGAACCCAATAAAATGGATATTTAAAATGGCAAATTATTTCCAAAATGATTACGTGAAGCAGTCACAGATAATAGCACAAACGTAAGCTGTTTTTTTTAAGAATAGCATTTAGATACTTAACTTCACATTTCTGCTACACTGACTGCTGTATGATTGTTCATATTGCTGTTTTGTCCTTTACAAATAAACACAGCATTTTTATAGCCAGGGTTACATTTACACGTAAGTTACTTAATTTGGCTTTCACTGACGGGGATAAATTATATATGTTCTGATTGGATGGAAACTAAAGGATGAATCTGAAGAGACATGATGGACAACCTGATGTGATTGGATGATTATGGTGACATATAAGAGCCTTTATCTTTATCCAACCAGAGTTGGACCCACGTTACGGCACGTACACTGAATACAGATGTTTGTTCCCAAAATAACCCAGAAAGATGTGACCATTTGTTGATGTACTTAGCAATATTAATTTGTACCAGTTTTTGGCCTGGAGGTTTGAAGCACAAGCCAAAACTGCTTTACCTTTCTTTAACAATATCAACATAAAGTCATACGGACATTTCTAAAATGCAAGTAAATATGTTGTACATCAGTTGCTCTTTAGTTAGTTACGCCTAATTTAAACTTCAAAGGGCTAAATGCCAGTGAGGCTATTGATTTAGCACAATAAAAAGATGCAAGAAATTCCAATTTGTTCCCCTTTTTACCTGGGGTGCTTCCCCTAAAGAAAACAAAACAAAATGAACTCAACATTAGAGAATCTTTTATATTCGAACCACCAAATGAAGCGGACATTTGCCACTGGTATAGATATCAAAGGGTCCTTTCTGTAAAACATCTTGAATTGGCAATCAGGTCACATCTGGCACAGCTGCCGTCACACACACAGGTCCACCAGCGATAAACATATTCTGTATATAATCTGTATTTCTGCCCTGAAGCTGCTAACATTACAACATAAAGAAGCAGATATTGGCAGTTTAGAAACCATTATTGTTTCTACTAATGTAACAAACAGATGCAACAATCCCACCACCTTACAAAACATGTGGTAAAACAGCTATTTGTCAGAGATTAAAACTATGTAACAGAGAATAAGCCAATTAAAGAAAATCATGATTGTATTCTGAGAGCTTTTCTGCAAATTATTGACCATTATTCTGAGAGGGTGCTGCTGTCAGTCGCACTGGCCTTCAAAATAAAACACTATTCTTGTATGGAGGATTGTATCTGTAACTGATCCTGTCAAACACTTCAGGGTAACTTAGCTATTCTTCTCAGGACATTATTTTGTGTTAATACATGATGAAATTATGTCAATGTCTCTTTTATGAAATGATGAATGGCACCAAAAACACAGGAAAAACAGAAACAAACTCACATATAAATGCACGTGGCGAATGGCAAAGGTGAATTGAGTCTGAATAAAACACGACATTTAGATATCATAGAACAAATATAAAAAACATCTATGTATAAATATAAACAATCACGACACAGAAACTTAAAATCTGTGGAGGAGGAGGGGGGGGGGGGGGGGGTGGTAACAATACAGTACAGTGAGTGTTGAGAGCAGTGCATTAAAACTGAAAAACACACATTAATAGGTATATAGAGGATATCCAGGTAGAAATGTCTATCTGACCAACAGTGTTAATACAAGTCGTCTATAACGGAAATGTGTAACAGTACGGTAACTCACAAACACTGGACTCCCAGACCAAATGACGTGGAATGAAAAAAAGCTGAAGTTTTTTGTCGTTTTTCTTTTTTCTCTGATGTGTTTTTCGCTCACACACAAATCACTGCCAGTGTCCCGGGTCAGCAGGGGGTCCTCGGGGTGCTACCCTCCTCTCTCTTCTCCACCTCGGGGTGAGCCACAGTGGGGTGAGGGGGGGGGGGGGGGGGGGTGTCTAGGCCATGACGTCCTCCAGCGCCGGCAGGAAACCCTTCTCCGTCAGGTGAGCCTTCAGGGAGTTGAAGATGTGGAGCTGCTGGTCGATGCGCAGAGCCAGGAGCTGCTGGATCACCTTGCTGGGGTTCGGGCCCCTGAGAGGAGAGGGAAGATAATTAGGGAGGGAAATTAGGAAGATTATAACATCAAATCTCACCATCGATCCAAAATAAATTAATCGGTGGTAAAAGAATAAGAAACAAAAATATAGACATGTTAAATTGGAGGGCTCATTTTCTGAGGGTTCAAGCTGGAACCACGTGCTTTATCTGCTTTGAGTTCATTTATAAAAAGTGCTAGAGCTTGACTACATAGCATTTTTACAGCCTGATCTATATAGTAAACTCAATATGAAGTTACATTTAAAATCTTTTTTTAAGTAAAGATATTGACCAATACTGAAAAGTCTCAAACAAAATTCAGTTTTCATACTTTAGTTTCATGTTTGTATATTTATTCAGTGTCAGAGGAAGACATAAAACAACTCAAGATACAGAGATAACTCTTTAATGGTTATTAGCAAGCTAGCTAGTTTAAAGTTCAACCAACAGTTTGTTTTCTTCAAGAAATCAAATGTTTCGTCTAACAGTCAGGAATAAAATAAACAGTGGCGAACCGTCAGGGCCTTCAAGGTATTCAGAGAATACCCTGGAACACTCAAATAAAACAAACAAAAAATCGATTTAATTATATAAATAAAATGTAATAAAATGTATATAAAATGAATAAATGAGATTCGTATCTGTGTTGTTTGTCCTTCTCGGTCCATGCCCTACGCATTTCAGTGGTTTTTTGTTAGAAAATAAATGCAACCAATCAGATATTGTTCTGGGTCTCTGGGTAGAATATCCTTCAACCAATGTATTCTATATCCTTGATAGAATGCCCTGGCCGTTACACTGAATGAGAGCATACATTTGGATTGACAGTTTGATCAACCAATCATATATTGATTTGTAGCCAATGGGCGTATTCTTTCAGAGTTTCCCTCGGTTCCAGGGTACTCTAGAACAGTGGTTCTCAACTGGTGGGACCCGTTTCGAGTGGGTCGCAGATGTGTGAGTGAAGACATTTTATTTAGTTTTATTTATTTTTTATTTTGGAAGAAAGTCAAACTTTTATTTTGAAGGCCCGATTTTCTAATGCTGTGCATGCAGTGGGCGTTGGACTGGAAGTACCGGAGACCATGAACGGTTTTGAAAACTTCTGTCATGTAGTGATCATCTTCTCAATAAAGCATCTTTGCGGATGTTTTTTCGAGTTTTCTGGCCAATCAGAATCAAGATTGTTGCCGGAAGTCCCCACGGAGAATAACTTTGTGGTAGAACTATTCTTTATACATCCATGGGTACAACTTCAGATACAAATGAACACATAATGAAATATGTCCCCCGGTTTGATGATTGACAGGTCACAGAACAATGGGGGCTATCTACCCTTACCCACAATTTTAAGTAATTCACACAGACTATCTACTCTTTGCTCTTCTCTCTGTGTGGAGCAGCAAGCTGTCAGAACAAAGTGAAAAACAAACAATGGCATAACATATTATTAATATGTCGGGTAGGAATAGATGTATTTATTTTCTTCTCAGAGTGTACCAGAATGCGTAGTTTATATGTTAGTATTTCTAAAAATCTCCTGGGGGAGAATCCCCCCAGACCCCCTGCTGGGGTTGGGTTTTCAGCATGTGGGCCTCTCTATGTTATACAGTTCAGCTTTGATTCCATCATCTCATTCAACCTTTTTTAAAAGCATACTTTAGTTCTGTGAAGGGACATAAGGGATATATGCACTGTACTTCACTTTAATTAATAGTGTATGCTGAAAGGCGTATATATTACAGCACCATTTCTTGTTGAATAGATATGAGTGGTTCAAAATGTCGGGTCGCGATTTATTGACAAAGGAAAAAGTGGGTCCCGAGGCCTGACCAGTTGAGAACCACTGCTCTAGAAGGCCCGGTAGCGATGTGGGGCAAGCCCCTCTCTCTGCTGTCAAAATGAACGTGTACTGTAAAAACTACACTGGCGTGCTTAGAGTATTTTTCTATTCAATGTGTGCGGCAAAAAAATAATCACCATATGGGCACTGTGCTGCCATACCCACCAAACGTCATCTCATAATTCAGAGAGCTGATTGGCTGTAAGTACGTGTGGCGCGAAAAGTTATTTGTTTACGTGTTTAAAAAAGTACCAGAAGCTTATATATACACATCCAAGTTGTTCGTGCCCCACCACTTTTGTACATATAAAAACGCCACTGATCACTGTACATTGCTAATTAGGTTATAAAACATATCAACAAACCATAGCAGTGTGTTTACCTGATGAAGCTGGCAATGTAGACGTTAACAAATGTTGCCATGAGGTACTGGCAGTCGAACCGGTCCATAATGCCACCGTGACCCGGGATCGTGTTGGCAAAATCCTGGAAGAACACACAACAGTACATGTGATCAGACTGCTGCTATGCGTATAATATAAATGGAGCAAAGACAACAGACATTAAAAGGGATAGTTGGAGTGTTTTGAAGTAAACAAACGTGTCAGAAATCCATACTTTGATCTTGAAGGCTCTCTTGAAGCCGCTGGCGAAGAATCCTCCGAAGGGTCCCATGATGGAGGCGAAGGAGGAGAGGGCGATGCTGTGGATCTGGAACGGATACAGACGCACCGTGGTCTGCGGAGACAAGGAACATGTGTCAGACTGAAACAGAGACCAGCAGTTCAATCAAACTAAACTAGTTACTAGTGCTTTGGCTAAAATAGGACTTGCATCCCCAGGCTTTTAGTATCAAAATCAAACCTGGCGGAGAAAAATATAATGAGGTTGAAACGTATGATAAAAACCTGGTGTTAAACAGGACTTCGGTTCTGTTAATGTGTACTCTAGAAACAACATTTAGATATATTTGAACTTTACTTAATGAGTAACACAGGATCACAACTAAATAACATAGCTGACACAATTACAACTAGCTGAAACTACAGGCTAGGTCCTGACATAAATGTAATAAGCTTTGAGTTTGCAACATGTAATGTTTGACCTGTTAAGAATAAACGTCTATATTTTTCTATAGCTTCCAAAGTGTTTGAAAGGTTGCTACACAAATACATTATTCTACAAATATTACGGATCCCTCTTGTTTTTTGGCTTACTGGATTTGCAATATAGTGATTTTATTGTTTCATAGTTACATGAATGTTTATATGACTTGTGATGCCAGAAAAGGAAGGACAGATGAAGGTCAGGAGGGTCTTACCCATCCGGTGAAGGACTCCAGGAAGGAGGGCAGGGTGTAGTCCTGCAGCTGGAAAAGCTCCGACGGCTCGCAGTCTACCTGGAACCGGTTGGAGTCGTTGTTGAACTCCACCGGGCAGACGAAGTAACGCCAGCCGGACATCACGTAGGAGAGCTGGGGGAGAGCAAGTTTCAGTTACTGCATGCTGCCTCTGATTTTTTTATTATAAATATTGTTTCACTGTCAAATGATGACAGACATAACGGGAAGAAAAGCTACAACATGTACAGTGTTTAATAATTCAGAGCTACCATAACAAACTTTATTTAGATGTTGCACATCTCAGTGAAACAGCCAGGATGTTAGGATTTTACGCTCATTTTTTCTGTCTACCGATTTTAATGAAGCTTGTTGAAAAGCTGTACCATGTGCCAACAAGGATCTAATTAAAGTGTAATTTTCATTTATATAGCGATATTGGGCATTTGTGCTGCATTATCTAACTAATAATACTAGACTTTTCTAAGATAGAAAAACACGTCCAAAAACGACAAAACTCAGGATTCTCTATAACTCTTACCATGATGCCGAACACTATGGTGGAGAACAATCCACCGATGAATCCCTCCCATGTCTTCTTAGGTGAAAGCTGCAGAGGACAGTGAATGTATAAATAGCAGGTTAATACATCACCATGTACCAAACAACACTTTTAAAGTGTCCATGAAATGTGTCAATAAAACACTGACTGCCGATAAGTAAACAAGAACAAGAACAAGGAGCTAATATTATGGAGAAATACCTAAAATGATGTCATAAAACGTTCATATTCTCTGGAGTGGAGTAACATAACAAGAGTCAATTTCCAGACTCCAGACAAAAACTAAGTGATACTTACAAAATTGGGTTTTCATTTACTAGAAACACGTGAGTTTTATTGATGAAACACAGGCTGAACATCTGTTGCTTGCATTAATAGTTCTGAAAATAGGGAAAACAATAATATGCAACCAACCTTGATGAGAGGGGTGCGCCCGAAGAAGAAACCAAACATGTAGGCCATAATGTCGTTACAGATCACACAGGAAATTGGCACAATGAACCTGAGAAGAGAAGAGTTAACATGAGACTCATAAATAAGAGACTTAGAGAAAACAAGTTTTGTAAAACAAGCGGCATGTATTTGGATTTTTCTAGCCATAAACACGGTAAACATAGTAGGTGCAGTTTTTTTTTATTGAAATGCAATGAGGCCCAGTGTGAGTATAATATGAAAATGTGAAAAATGTTCAAGTTTATTGAAATCGTAAAACTGTGTCTTTTTAAAGACAGTAACTTAAGAAACTATTAAGTTGAAGCTTAATCTATGTGAAGATGATAAAGGACTGTTTATTTACCAGATCATCCCCTCAAACAGGTTGTGAATGATGAAGTGAGACTGAGTCACCACGATCAGCAGAGTCACATGAGTCCAACCAAACTGTGGAGACAAAACATCATTAGGAAAATATGTATACAATCATTTGTCTGACAATTAACCCAATTATATTCATGACTAAGGGTCCTTGTTCCAAATATGTATTGATAGATTTGATGGTGGAACAACACCCATAGGGATTACTGTCTGCGGAGACTACACTGAGATGGGATTTAGCTGAAAAGGATATTAGCTTGATTAAATTCAAAATGTGTTTGAAGGCAGTGTATCCTATTTAACATTAAGAGCTGTGTTTTTGTAAACCTCAGGCTCCATAATTAATATATATTAATTCATACATTCCACTGACACGGTTTTTTCCATTATCAGCAGTGTTTTAGGGCCAAATTAAATCAAATTAAAGAGAAGGGACGCTTAGACGCACCAAAGTTCTATCTGAGCCGTGGCTCAATGACTGTACTCGTGCTCTCAGACGCGCTTGCAGGCGTGCAGAGAGAAAATGGAAAAAGGATAAACTCCATGTCTCCCTAGAAATCCTTCGTGCTTGCCTTTCTGACTACCAGACGGCAGTCAAAGCAGCCAAAACAGAGCACATTTCTCTGTTCATCTCCAAAAACAGCCATAAACCTCAGGTTCTTTTTAATGTCCTCAACTCTATCATTAATCCCTGTGATGTTTCTTCTATTGTCCCATCGACTACTCTGTGATAAGTTTCTTACATTTTTTATTGAAAAAGTATCTGCTCTTAGGCTAGCCCACACTAGTGCTACCCCAGATCCTGCTCCTTTTCTGTGCCCTGCTGTCCTCGACCACTTTGAGCCTGTATCCCTCTCTTCTCTCTCGGATGTAGTCAAGCACCTGCGGCCGACAAACGGCACCTCAGACAGCATTCCCTCTCGCCTTCTCAGTGATGTTTTTGATTCAGTTGGAGCAAGTATTTTATTACTTTTAAACACCTCTCTTAGCTCAGGATGTGTCCCAGCTGCCTTCAAACATGCCGTGGTTAAGCCACTCCTTAAAAAGAAAAATCTCGACCCTTCCATTCTCGCAAATTTTAGGCCCATCTCCCAGCTACCTTTTTTATCAAAAGCCCTGGAGCGAGTAGTCTACGCCCAGCTGCAGTCTTTTTTAACCATCCATGGAATCCATGAAAAGTTTCAGTCTGGCTTCAAACCCATGCACAGCACTGAAACAGCCCTTTTAAGAGTTTTTAATAATCTGCTCCTAGCCGCCGACTCAGGTAGCCCAGCTGTCTTGGTGCTGTTAGACCTGACAGCTGCCTTTGACACTGTGGACCATAGCATCCTGCTGTCACGGCTTGAACAGTCCCGCTGGCATCACAGGCTCTGCACTTGCATGGTTCAGGTCCTACCTGACAGACCGTAGCTTCTCGGTACAGCTAGGTGCCTTCTCCTCTGCCAAAGCCCCTCTTACCTGTGGGGTTCCCCAAGGCTCGATTCTGGGCCCCATCCTTTTTCTACTGTACATACTGCCCCTAGGTTCAATTCTCACAAAACATAATATTCCCTTCCACTGCTACGCCGACGATGTACAGATCTATCTGCCTCTCAAAGCAAATGTCAAACACTCACTACAGCAGTTGATGGACTGCTTAACAGAGATAAAATCCTGGCTGAGGAAAAACGTTCTCAACCTCAACGAGAGCAAGACTGAGGTCATCTTTTTTGGACCCCAACCTCCAGCCTCTCCGGTTGATATTCTGGGCTCTCTCAAAATGAACCTTGGAGTGACCTTCACTAGCACTTTTAAATTCGACAAGCAGGTCAGCACCGTAGTCAAATCCTGCTTTTTTTAAATAAGACTATTGGTCAAAACCAAGTCGTATTTATCTTTTAATGACTTAGAAAGGGTTATTAACGCCTTTGTAACCTCGAGACTGGACTATTGCAACGCTCTGTATGTAGGTATGGACCAGGCCTCAATTAAACGCCTACAGCTAGTCCAAAACGCTGCTGCACGTTTGCTGACTGGCCACAAAAAGCGTGACCACATCACCCCTATTCTGGCCTCACTACACTGGCTTCCAGTTCGGTTCAGAATTGATTTTAAAATCCTTTTATTTGTTTTTAAGCACTAAATGGGCTGGCTCCGGCCTATATAGCTGAACTGCTCCAGCGCTACACCCCAGCCAGAGCTTTAAGGTCTGCTGACCAGCTGCTGCTGGTAGTGCCCAAGACCAGGCTCAAAACCCGAGGGCACCGAGCCTTCGCAGCAGCTGGCCCCAGGCCCCTCCATGTGAGGTCGGCCCAGACCCTAGGGGTTTTTAAATCTAAACTAAAAACACACTTCTTCTCTCTGGCCTTCTAGTTAGAGCGGAGCACGACTCCTGACTTTTCCTTGTGTTTTTTTATTTTTTTAATTTTTTTAAAATATATCTGTTGTAATTTATTGTCTTTTATTGTGATTGTAGTAATGTGTTTTTATTACATGTACAGCACTTTGGCTCGACCAAAAATCGCTTTTAAATGTGCTTTATAAATAAAACTTGATTTGATTTGATTTTTTTTGAAGGGGAGGAGGGTAATGAGAGTAAGGAAAATAAGCAAGATGAAATTGTTTTAAAAAAGGTGGGTATTCTCTGAGATTTGTAAGAAAAAAAATCAGGCATTAACAACAACAAAAATTAATTAATTCCTGCATTGAAAAAAAAGAATTACGTTTTTTTTATTACTTTGTTATTGCTTCACTTGCAAGGTTGGACACCCTTCCACTGGCTGCATAATTTACATTTTTCTTTTTACAAACACTGTAATATCCTTCTCTCTGTGAACATAGAGCCTGGATTAGGACCAAAGATCACAGGATTGATGTGTCTTGTTGATCTAATCCATATCACAGATGTTGTCTTAGATGATTGCTTTCCCTTTGATTGAACAGGCACTGATTTTTCTGCTTGACACATATTTAATGACTGTATGCCAGACAATTTATTAGAGCAATCTCCAGCCCTCTTCTACACACACTTGAGGGCCTGTATTTCATCTCGCCTCATCAATAACCCAGGAGCCTCCAGGTTGCCACTCACCATGTAGAACTGCAGGCGGTAGTGCTTCTTCACCAAGCTCAGCACAAACATGCAGAAACCTGCAACAACACATGCTGCGTTAAAAATGTTGATATAACCTGGTCTGTGAAAGAGAGGGGGGTTAATTAAGTCAGAATTATGTTCATCTCTGTTCCAACTCATCTAAATTTAGCTTGACCTATTTCAGACAAAGCCCTGAGTAAATGTGCAGAGAGGAGGTTTGTACAAGACTGAGCTTAGAAGAGGATGTTGCATAGAAGAGACGAAAAAGTGCTTTTACTGGGAAGAAGAAGTTAAAGCAGACATAGTTTACACCCGAGGAAGAAGGACGCTTCAAGGTTTTAAAAGAATCTACATATGATTGCAGATGTATGCATTTTCTGGCACTTCAAGGTGTGGCAAAATGATCATCAAAGCCGGCCCATTCAGTGTGAACATAGAAGGCAAAAGGCAGCGACAATCAAGGTGCTTCCTTCCTCCTCACTTCCTGTTCAGTTGCAGCAGAACTGAATTACCAACTGACAACCTGCAGACAGGAAGTGGGACTTCTTCAGTTTGCACAGAGCCTAAAATAACCCACTTTTAGGGTTATTATGTTCATAAAGGATATTCTAAATGTTGGTATTCAACGCTGGATTAACAGAATTCATTCAGTTTTTCGAGTTGACAAAACTAAGACGTTCGGATACAATATTGACAATTTAATTAGCAAATGACAGTTTAAACAGTAGGTTGATCATTATATATATACACTCTATATCCTTTACCATGTGAAAAAGCACTTCTTATCTGCCCACATTAAGTTAAGTGATTTCATTTGATAAAATGTTAAACTCTGACGCCAAGGACCTTTGCACTGTGGCATATTTAGACAAGGCCTTAATGCAACTATCCAGTAGAAAGTGATCATGTGTGTGGCTGGAGTTTGGTCAAAGTGATAAAAGTGTGAGTGGTACACCACATGTCACTTCCTCTCTGCTTAGCCGGCACAGTTGTACTATGCAAGGACACTTAACTTTCAAAATAGAAAAAACAAGCTATTCCAGAAATAGGCACAGAGTAAGATTTCTTCAACAACAACAAAAAGTTTCGACTCATACACTAATAATCTCTCCTAATCATCACTTGTTACCTACTATGAGGTTAACACTCTGCCTCTGTTTTCTGCCTTTACTCTCATTTTGCTTTTACCTCAATAAAAATGTCTTTTCAAAACTGCAATGAATGTCAAATGAAAGTCAAATGATTGTAGCTTGTTGCCTTTATGTTGGAACTGCACACTCGTTTATTCATTCTGACAACAATTGATTTACATTTTAAGAGACTTGGTTCTCTTTAGATGCTCAGATGACTTTTCAAATCTACCTTCACATATTCAAAGAGCTCTATTGATGGGCATGGCTTAAAAAAAAAAAAGAATTCTCCAAGAATAAATTGCATGAACCCGTTGCAAAATTGCAAACTGATCATTTCAATTGTCAACATTAAGGGGAAGCAGTTTGGGGACCCTTGCATTTCTTTTCAAAAATAAAGGGTGAATCTGAGATTGGCTTATCACACACTGGCTCCATAACCCCTGTGCCAAGTTAGACAAATCCAAGTCTTTGGACCTTTAAGTTGATCCCTCTAACACGCCGACATGTGGACAGATGTTATAACTATAGCTATATTTTCCCCAGGCTTGTCAGTGTTTGTACCTGTGAGGTAGAGGGCAAAGGAGATAAATCTGTGATATTTGCTGAGGATGCGAAGCGGCTCCTCTCTTTGCACCAGAGTGAAGAAGCAGTCCGTCACGGTTTCACCATAGAAGAAGTAGTTGACACACAGCAGGAAGTACCTGTGGGGTGGAAGACATGTTCATGTTTCAAGGCTTCACACCAGCAGCATATCAGACATTCAGTATGCCTGCAGAAAAACCAGTGAGGCCATGTTAATGAACTCACCGACTCATCTCACTGCATTTTACTAATGTTTTGTCAAAGAAGAGAGTTTAGGTTTTTCTGCTGAAGGCATAGGGAATGTCAGGATTATCTATCAAACTAGTGTACACCACTAAAGCTAAGAAATAAAGATGCACCGATGGAAATGTCATATAAAAGTCACACCAGCCAAGTCACTGTTATAATTGAAAGCATAGACAAACATTTGTGTAACTTTTCTTGGTGACAATTAAATGTAATGTTCATAATTATAAGAGAAACATCTGATACAAATATTACTCTGTACTGTTTCTGCCTTTTATTACATTACATATTATATATCTGACGCTTTCAGTGACCTTCATATAATTTAACAATGAAGACTTGCCTACAGGAGCAATTTAGGGTTAAGTATCTTTCCCAAGGACTCTTCACATGTTGTCAGGAGGTGGGATTGAACTGCTGACCCCCTGATTCACCTATTAAAGACTCTCCCCTATTTATTATTGATTTATGTGTCAGTTTAACTACTTAATTATACAAAAATATGTATAAGTCAGTATCTATTTACACAAAAGTAAAGGTGTGTGTATTATATGTTGATTACTTTGAGCAGCAGGCATGGGAATGATTTGCAATATATTATTGAAGTGTCTCATTAAGTCTTTTCCTCCAAGGTCCTGCCGGTGTTACGAATCAGAAGCTTTAGGTCTTCGTTGCTCGCACTGAAAAAATTCTACACCGATGACATGGTGTGTGTGTTTGCCTGGATATGATGTAAAATAATCATGTTGTATTTAAATGATCGGCCACTTCGATCGGTGCATCTCCACTAAAATCACAGCTCTGATAATTCACAATCTTTGCCATTTTTGCTGATTGGATTAATAATCTACAATCTAAACCAAATGTAATCAGGTCAGTAAACAAACCTCAGGAAGTCTGCAACAAAACAAAAAAGCAAGACAACACAATAAGATGGAAGCACATATGCAATGTTCATGACACACCATTTTGTGTGTGTGTGTGCGTGCGTGTGCGTGTGTGTGTGTCTCACCAGCTCAACGTCCTGAACCAGGGCAGGTGGTAGGAGTGGTACACACTGTAGCCAATGGTGATGATTTCCTGGAAGCACTTTATCTGAACAAAGAGGACCTACACACGGAGAAACAGTGGGGCTTCAGAAGTGTGTGTGTGTGTGTGTGTGTGTGTGTGTGTGTGTGTGTGTGTGTGTGTGTGTGAGAATATGTCCTGGTACCCTAGTGACACAAAATGGCTGACAGGCCTATCTTCAGGGAATTCCCATATGCAGAGATCTTGCATGCTATTACAAGATGTCATTTAATGTCATGAGATAACAATTTACATTTATGTGCTGGAAGTCAACTGAACGTGCAGCAGAGAGAAAATATTGAATGTCTAAAACACTGTACAGCTCATGGAGAAAATGTGCCTGTACCTTTAATATAGGGCAGAGGGGATACAGAGGGGGTATCAGCTGGCCTCCCAGAATGTTGTTGTAATGTAAATCTGCTTTGTGATGTCCTCTTATAAAGAGAGCCTGTTTCACTCGGAACAGTACGTTCTCCGTTGGAAGGGACGTCATACTTGAAAGTATAAAGATCTTTATTGCCTTTAATACGAATATTGTGTTGCTGTACGTTTGTTACCTAACTGATTATTCTCTCTAGACCACAGCTGATTTTAAAGCTGCTACGACACAAGTCTTACACCTCTTTTTCAGCACTGGTTGGAAGTCACTTTTCTAACATATTCTCTGTAAGGTAACTCTGGAGGAGTCTGAGGGTTTTGCACGGCACCATCAGTTTTGTACTCACAATCATCATAAGCACTATGGGGCCCAGGTAGATGATGAGGAAGAAGAAGGAGATCATGGCTAGCGTGAGGATGCCTCGGACCCACCAGTTCCTCCATCTTAAAAGGAAACACACACATTTTCTTTTTTATTATGCACATGCATCTCATAGTTCTTTTACAAGTTAACATAACTGGTTAGTAAACAATACATTTAGCAGTAGTAGACTTTACAAAAGGAAGTGGATTAAAAATGACACACACACACACACACACACACACACACACACACACACACACACACACACACACACACACACACACACACACACACACACACACACACACACACACACACACACACACACACACACACACACACACACACACACACACACACACACACACACACACACACACACACACACACACACATCACACACACACACACACACACACACACACACACACACACACACACACACACACACACACACACACACACACACACACACACACACACACACACACACACACACACACACACACACACACACACACACACACACACACACACACACACACACACACACACACACACACACACACACACACACACACACACACACACACACACACACACACACACACACACACACACACACACACACACACACCTTATGTGCCCATCCCCCCACATGTATCACACCTGGCACACGCAATACATGTTCTGTGTCTATTCTTTGTATATTTACTGCAGTTTTTCATGTATACCAGTAGTCTGATACAATATTTACAGTTTGAAAGGGTGTTAACCTGTTAAGCCCCAAGCCTGTTTTTCAGGTCTCAGGCTCAAAAATGACATGCCCAGAACAAATGACTATATCTTCACTTCTAAAAGGGGAAAATTAATAATCTTTTTTCTCAAAGCAATGATACACCTGTGAGTTGAAAATATAAATCATTGTGTCCGTCCAAAAATAAACCATTACTTATAGTGAAAACCACCCTTGAATGATGGGATAGTAGACTAAAGCTTTAGGAATCCAAACTATAACATATAATAAGTACCCTGTATCAAGATTGATGCAAAACAAGTGACATTTGACCTTTTAAGAGAGGTTTAGCAACAAAAAAAAACACCTCTGGGGTCATTTGGGTGGAAATGGGTGTATTTGCCATTTCTCTGGAACCCATTGGTCGATTTTGATGATTGACATCTATTTTGAACCGTTAGAGCCAATAGAATCGAAGGGGAATTTCCACATGCACACACACGCTACCATTGAGAAATGAGAGCTATGCGCACGTAGTTTGCCCAAAGCGAAACCTATCTTACGCTCTGAAATCTGAAAACTGAAAACTAGATTTATTGCTGATGGATTATCAGAAATCATTTCAAAGTGACACAGACATTGGATTAACCTATGGATTACCCTTCAGCAGGGTTTTTATCGTTTTAATGCCATTGAACACAACTTTTGATCAGAAAACAACAAAGGTAAGACATATTGCCGTGTTGGCTACCTAATGCTACGTGGTGTGATGTCTTTGTTAGCTTCTCATGTCGAGAGTTCGGATCGGTCAGTAATGATACTAATACCTGTCGAATCTGTGCAATCTCAGTTTGCTAATCGATATCTTGTTTGTGCAGATACGATAAGTAATAAGGGTATTTTAATGTGAGTTCTGTGCTAAGTGTGTTAGCATTTTTTCGCTCAGGGCTAATTCAGAGCCTTTGTTATTACCCTTATGTTTCGTTTTGCTAAAAATTGTTAATATTGTCTGATAGCTGAGTTTCTTCCCGTTAAGTGGGTATGACGCATTAATAGGTTTTTAAATGTTAAGAAGCCCTCAGACGCTGTTTCTTGCAGATGTTGCGATTTTACCAAAAGTAAGGGGGGGAAACGAAGACAATGGGAGGGTTAATAATGTTTCTACCGGGAATAGAGGGTCAAGTTCAGTGAGTCACATCCACTGTGTGAGGAAGGAATCCTGTGTGTGAATCATGACACCACTGCTGTTAGATTCAGGAAAAACATGGGCCTGTAGCTCTATACAAAGCAATGTAGTGACTCACTGTATGACCCGTAACCAAGAGTAGCTCTTTAGATAAAAGGCGTTAAGTCAAATAGCTATTTTTATATTCTATGCTGGACAATTTTACATCACTGAGCAGGCTGAACACCTTGCTTCAAGATCATATTTTATTTAAATTACAAACAAAACCCAGCAATATGTTTTTCCCTTTAAAGCTCACCTATTGTGCAAAATCCCCTTTTTCATGTCTTTTCTACATCAACATGTGTCCCCTCTTCTTCATGTCTCTTCTACATCAACATGTGTCCCCTCTTCTTCATGTCTTCTCTACATCAACATGTGTCCCCTCTGTGTAAAAAGATTCTGACAGTTTCAGGAACAAAGATTCTCTCTCTTTTTGTCCTGATCCATTTATATAAAAACCTGTCTGAAAATGAGCTGATCAGATTTTGGCCACTTTATTTCATTTCATTTCAAACCTTTATTTATCCAGGTGTATCCCATTGAGATCATTGATCTCTTTCAAGGGAGACATTTATGATGTCATAAAGTTTTTTGGGCTTGTGTAACCTTTAGCCAATCACCAACCAAGGTAACCCCCCCCCACCTTATCACCTGAATCTCCTCCTTGAGCACCATTGTGTTCTTTTTAACCAAATATCTCTCAGAGGGGCGTGGGGAGTGGCTCCTTATTTTCATCTAAAGTAACAGACAGAGAATCAGCACTTTGGAAACAGGGCTGAAACAGAGGGGATTATGGGATGCTGCAATGATCTGTTTGGTGTTTCAGACAAACACTTCAGAGACATGTTTGTATATATCTGAGACCTATTATATATTGATGAAAAACAGTATAATAGGAGACCTTTAACAGTCAGTGATAGTACCTTGAGGAGAGTCCAGAGAGGGCCTTGTTTAAAACCTCTGGGGTGTCATCAGCAGGGGCCGGCACCTTCGACTCTCCATCTGACGCTCCATCTTTCTCGAACCTCAGCTCGCTGTCTGAACCCTGACGAAGAGGAAGAAATACGACATTTAATAAAGATATGAGGCTGCAGAAAGTAATTGAAAACCTACACTGTTCATTTTATATTTAATTGAACATCCCATTCACACTTGAATTAAAAAGGTCATCTTGTAAAAACATTTTTTTTGAGAGAAACCCTTTTATGGTCCTTCTTGTCAAAGCTTATTTAGTCCAGTCATTTAACACCCTATGCATACCACTTTATCCACAATGCATATATATTCTATTCTATGCTCTCACACACACACACACACACACACACACACACACACACACACACACACACACACACACACACACACACACACACACACACACACACACACACACACACACACACACACACACACAGCACACACACACACACACACACACACACACACACACACACACACACACACACACACACACACACACACACACACACACACACACACACACACACACACACACACACACACACACACACACACACACACACACACACACACACACACACACACACACACACACACACACACACACACACACACACTTTGAGGTCATTTTGTCCTTCCCACTTTTCTCCCCCCCACAGACCTCTCTGCTGCTGCTGACCAAATTAGGCTCTGAGTTCTCACTTCACAGCAGATGGTCTGCGTGCTGTTTGAGTCTCACAGTTTAACATCTAAACACCTCGACATTACTGCTGCTGGATATTTTCTGTATGAATGACAGACCTTTGTAGTATGTCTTACAGCAAAAGCAACAACGGTACATTTCTTGGAAACATGTTTCTTTCTAAAATAGGCTTAAAAAAATACATCACAACAAGGAATGCCAACATAACAACGATTTCCATTCATGTTTAATCTGGCTAATAGTTTCTATATTCATGAAATAATCATTTGCTCTCTAAAATGTCCAAAAACTGTGAAAACTGTGAATCTCAGTTTAAAAAGTCCAAAGTGATGTCTTTAAATGTCTTGTTATGTCAGGCAACTCATACAAATATTCACTTTATTATGATATGACACAGAGAGAAGCGGGAAACCTCCATATTTCAGAGGCTTAAAGCTGCATTTGTTCTACTTTTTGTCAAAATGTATTGTTTATATCATTGATTGGCGATCATTTTTTTGTCAAACTACTTTTATAGTCCGTATCACAACATATATTGCTCAAAATCAACATATTAATAAAAAAGGAAAAGAATGTTACAAGAAATAGGTTGTAAAGTGACTGACGATCGCATTAAAACTAGACATTTATTTCATTATAAAGATGTTTTTGTAGCAATGACATCCTGCCATACGGATTCAGTTTACTCTCTTGTGTATATTACTGTCACTTTAACAGCTGCAACAGTCAGTGTGTGTCCACCATTGTTAGAGTGTCCCTGAGAAAAACACCCATTCTTTAGGCTGCCAATTCCCTCTGGATCCACTCAGCCAAAAAAAACTAAAACTGTACATTTTCATAGATTTGGAAGATTTAATCTCCTTATATTATATGAAACACACTAAGTCCAGGCAAAGCGAAACACACACACATAGAGACTAATTTTCCGCCTACTGGTTTCTATGGAAACAATGTCCGTCACTCAGGATGCTCGAGTTAAAAATAGCCGCTTTTTTCACACAAACACTCCTCCCCTTCCATGCTTCCTGGTCATCAGCGTCAACACTGAGTGTCTCCAATTCATTAGAAAGAGCTAAATCTGCAGGCTGTGAAAGGATCAGGAGCACAGGTCATTTTTTAATCTGGTTTAGGCTTTATTTTATGTACAGATGTCTTTCAGAAAATAAAGCATAAAGCAAAAGAGGAGATTGGTGATTCATCTTCTCAGCTATGGGTTTACAGGCACAAATATTTCATAGCAACTGTTTTGAATAGCTGACAACCACACGTGTTCAGATAGACATTTTTAAAAAGTAGACTTCCGGACATCGCCTGACTTGCACACAATAAATGTCTATAATTAGAAATGTACACGACCAGATGATGCACCACAAAGATATCCAAAAATGGTGAACATAACGTTCAAAGGTTTGATCATAGTGTAACTCATTCATAAAATGTGTCACCTGCATTTCAGTCTACCCATATTTATGCAATCCATAATACAAGTTACCAAAACTAATGCCATCCTTATTTCCTAAGCTGATCCAGATAAAAAGGTCAAAGCAGGGCCAGAATAGATTAAACCCTTTTTTTACATCATTTTAGAAAAAGGGGGTCGAGTAGAAAGGTTGTGTTCCCTGCAGGAATACACTTTATATTTGTATCTGATTATTTTTTAGTGATTGCTTGTGGTTCTCCCTCAGCTAAACCACATGACAATTCACTATTTGCCTGCATTTCCAAATTCAAATAGGTCTCTCGTACACAATCCCTGCTCTAGCATTTACTCGGTGAAGGGGCAAGTTAGACTGGAGCCACACGAGAACCGTAACGCAAACAAACCGAATTCGATATCAAAAAAGTCTTCCGTCCACACGCAACAGGCACCAGAAACGTGTCCTCTCACACGAGACCACTCGAAAGCGCTGGAGACGCTGTAGTACATATGCCGGGCCTGTAAGTGGCGCTGTACTTCTGCCACAAAATACACCAAAAGCAGCGAAGAAGACTTCCCGCGCATGGTTGCCATGGTTGCTCTTCTGTTTATTCTCCGCTGTGGACGCTCTGGCTCTTTTTCTCCCTCCCCGAGGCAAGCGTGTGCTCCTGCTGTAAATCTCTCCGGTAGTCCACCAGCAGATGAAAAACACCCACCTCTCCGCCTCTTCCAAGGGACGAGGGGACCGTGCAGCAGAGTTTCCGTTAGATTTTTTTTTCCGCCGGTCAACATGTCCGTTAAAGTTTAAATCTTCCGGACAAAATTAGAAAAGTGCCGGTCAAAGGTCTTCTTTGTAATTTATTGAGCTTTAAAACAAATTGATAACGACTCTATATAATAATATAAGAATAAAAAACGGAGCCTCTCTTTTCCTCCCCCTCTTCTGACAGCCCAGCAGCTGATCTCTGAGCAGGAGAGGCGGGGCTATTGCTTCAACGTTATCAGGAAATGATCGTATAGGCGTAATCACAGAGCCGTTCGGCCCCCCAGAGCGTTGCGTCCACAGATCTACCCACCTTGGGACCCGTTATCGACCCTGTTGGCCTCATGTGGCCGAACCGTCTATATGATAGAGGATTGTAGCGGATACGACCGTTACCGTTTTCGTGTGGCTGCAGCCTTAGGCCCCGCTCACACGGGAACGTTTGCGTTTATGCACAGTATGCGTATTCAAAAAAGTCTTCCGTTCACATGCATTCGTTTCATTTAACGTGTCTGTTCAAACGAGACCGCTGGAAACGCTGTAGTACATATGCCGGGACTGTAAGTGGCGCTGTAACTTCCGCCAAAATACACCAAAAGTAGCGAAGAAGAGCAGCCCAGCAGCCCCCGCCGCAATGTTGCCATGGCTACCCTTCTGTTCATGCCCCGCGGTGTATTTAGCAACATGTAGTTCATGTAATTCTCCATGTCCACTTGTTGCTGATGGTTGTGGTAGAGGAGCTGTATATTTTTGCACTAATATCTGTAGCATGGTCAGTAGCAGTAGCACTAGCAGTAGCTACTGACAGGTGTGTGTGGCGATTGCTGGTATTCAGCGGGATATAGTCATTTCCTCAGCATATGGATAAATGCTACGGGGAAGTTAACTGAAAGAAACCGAATCTGTGGATATTGCATCGACCGACGTCTCCGTGGAGAGGACCCGCTCAGAAAAGAGAGATATTCTCTACAAACACCGGGTGAGATCCTCCTTTGTCAATATAATGGATCAATGCATGAAATCTGACTCTGTTTATTTTGTTTAAGGAGTATATTGGGCGTTAACTATTCTGGTTTGCCTTTTATAATATTATTTCATTCAAGAACCCCTTGTGCGTTTAATTAACACAGCTATTTTTGATAGTTGCTACAGCAGTGAGCAGGAGAGGTGGGGAGAGGTGGGGCTATCGCAATTTTTTCAGGAAATATTCGTATAGAGGTGATTACACGGACTCGGTTGACCCCCCAGAGCGTTTAGTTTGCAAATCTATCCACCTTGGGACCCGTTATCGTTTGTGGGGTCAGTTTCTATCGGCCTCGTGTAAATAATAGGGCTATACGCACGCGAAACTATGCAGATACAAGCAGTTTTCTCCTCGTGTAAACGGCGCCTTAGTGTCAAGATAACCTGTTTGTTTCGGGGGGTTTTTAAATCCAGGATGTTGTGTTTACACAGGATATAGCTGGAGAGACTGTGCTTTACGCGGTGGTATTATGTGAAATCAGCTTCAGATTATCTCAGATGTATTGAGTTTAGACATGTAAGGTTCAGATGCCTGCATTTCTAGCTTTACTTTATTAAATAGTGACAAAAAAAGGCATAAGGTACTTACACTGGATGAACTTTCTATTTTGGTATAAAAGTTCAAATGTAATAAACAAGATCATACTGAATTTATATGTTGTTTTTTTGTTTAAATGAACCCAAAGAGATGTGATATATGAAATCAGGTTTGTGAGTTAACACCTCTTTAAAACAATAATGAATAATAATAATGTTATATGTGCAATGATATGAATAACCCACATTTAACCCACTTTCGACTATAATATTTTTGCTTTTTTGTCACTGTTTAATTACTTAATTATTATGTATTTACTGTTAAATAAGGTATTGTTCTTCTTTCGTCTTGTAGATGCATTGTCCCCTTTTGCTGCTGTAACGCGGCAAATGTCTCTTCTGTGGAACAAATATTAGACTTTTCTTATCTTTAATAGTAGTGATGTGATCTAGATATCACTATACCTAATTGTGAATGGGATGAACTGATTAGGAGCACAAAGGCAGCGTCTTTGACTACTCACTGCTGGGCTGCTTTAAAACACAATACGATCAGAAGACAATCAACCAAAGCATGAAGGTTACAGCTCTTTGAGGGCTGAGTGGCCTCTAGTCTATAACCATTCCTTAAATCTGCCCTATGAGGTTTTATGGTCTGGATGTAGCTAATGGCCCACTTACTGCTTTTAGCTGTTCTGCAATTATCTGTAATCATGTCCTCTTGTTCTGGATTATGGATCCTAACGCCCATCACATCACCACCATGGCATTTACTGGAACATAATGTTGTCCAACACACAATAATGCATTTAGTTTTCCTTCAGTAGAACAAGAGCGTTTTAATATCCTGTTACAGACAGCAGAATGCCTGAAGCAGTTGTTATTGATTTAGCAGCTAAGCTAATGCTACACTAGCATAAAGAAGTATGTGAGCCTTGTTTGTTTAGAGGCAGCTGAGTAAACAGATGACTTTGTTGGAGAAATACATGTAATTAAGATCAAATTACAGTCTTCAACATATTTTAGCTTGAGGCCATTTCAACCCTTTGTGTGATGCAACACCCTGTCATTTGCTCACTGCAAAACATCCATCAAATTGTTCATATTTAGCTCTTCATGAAACAAAAACACTGCTTCAACTCAATTGAACATCGTTACAAGAAAAGCAATTCTACACATCGGCATGTAGATGATAAAGAAAGCAGACTTAAAATTGATGTAATTTCTATTTGTTTTGCCTGTTGTTTTCACCACGTCCCACACCCAGGAAGAAGCGTCTACCAATCAGGTTTAAAATGAGAGTAGTTTGGCGGATGATTTGTACAACACATTTCATTGGATTTGCATCCCCCTTTAAAATCAATCTACTACTAAATCGACTGTATCCAACAACAAAATGACAAATTAAATCAATATTTACATAACTTCCCCTCTAGCTACAGGTCACACACCACAGCCATTCCTAGCATTCGGTGACATTATCCATATATTTAGCAATTAAAAGGGCTATTGTTATTTGCAAAAGCTTGGTTGTACATGTTTAATAGGCTACCCCACTACTATAAAAAAAATTGTATATACCCAGGATATTCAAAAGTCTAAATAATCACTCTGATTTTAGTAGGCCAAGCTGCCAAAAGCATGTTTGCTCAACTTCCATAACATATACACACAAAGGACTACTAACATATTCTACATGTTTGTCCCTGTTGTATAATCAAATTATGAATAATAATGCTTACAGTGCGGAGCATCAGAGCTATGTGGCTAACTAGCATTAGCTTCCCGTTACCTTGTCCTCTGACGGCTGTGTTTGTATCGGTGCTTCGGCTCCACGGTGCCTGAGCTCGGTCATATTAAGAGGTTTTGTAGCCCCGATGACTCCAGAGAAGCTCCTGTGTCTCAGAGACACTTTTTATTCGGACTGACAGATCTCCTGCTGAGCGTGTTAGCTGGTTTCTGCACAGCGACACTTTCCACTCGATGAACCAAGTCTATGTCAAGTCAGAATGAATGAAAAAGCTTGGGAAAGAAGAGCACTTCCGCTTTTCAAAATAAAACTAAAATGGTTACATTTAAAGGTCCCCTATTATACTGTTTTTCATCAATATATTATAGGTCTCAGATACAAAACACGTCTCTGAAGTGTTTGGCTCCAAACACCAAACAAATAATTGCAGCATCCCATAATCCCCTCTGTGTCAGCCCTGATTCAAAAGTGCTGATTCTCTGTCTGTTACTTTAGATGAAAATAAGGAGCCACTCCCCACGCCCTTCTGAGAGGTATTTGGTTAAAAAGAACAAAAGTACGGTGAAAAGTACTCCGGTGTGAACGCGGCTATGGTGGTGCTCTAGGAGGAGATTCAGGTGAGAAGGTGGGGGGGGGGGGGGGGGGGGGGGTTACCTTGGCCGGTGATTGGCTAATGGTTACACAAGCCAAAAAATCTTTATGACATCATAAAGTGGCCAAAATCTGATCAGCTCATTTTCAGACAGGTTTTTATATAAATGGATCAGGACGAAAAGAGAGAGAATCTTTTTTCCTGAAACCTTCAGAATCTCTTTACACAGAGGGGACACATGTTGATGTAGAAAAGACATGAACAAGTGGATTTTGCATAATAGGTGACCTTTAACACTGCTTGCATCCATAAACTGTATATATAAAGCTTACATCACATAGGTAGAACAGTTTTCTTCAGAGGTGGTACTCAGATCTTGTACTTGAGTAAAAGTAGAAGTACCAGAGTGTAGAAATACTCTGTTACAAGTAAAATCCTGCATTAAAATGTTACTTAAAGTGGACCTATCATGCTATATTTGAATAATATAGTATAGGACCATACCTATATAAGGCATATTTATACATTTTTTTTTTCAAAATACCAAACAGATCATGCATTTTAGCCATGCCTCATTTTGCTCAATTTGACATTTTTTAGCTCTGTTTTTGCAAGGGCTGATTCTGTGAGAACAGCACCATCTACAGGCCTGGCATATGTACTACAGCGTCTCCAGCGCTTTCGAACGGCAATGGCCGTGGCTGTCTCCTCCTGATTGGTGGAGTTGGCCCAATAGCCGTAGCGCCACTGTCCTGACGTCAGGACAGTGTTCAAATCTGGATCAGTTTTTATCAGATCCGTTGCAGCCCCTTTTTTTGAGATTTGGGTATGGAGGAAAATAGAGAGGGTTGTGTTTTCTGACACTTGGTGAGTTCCCTGGAACACCGGGGACACATATTCATGTATAAAAGATGTACAAAAGTGCATTTTGCATGATAGGTCCCCTTTAAGTCCTCGCCAACTACAGGCCCATCTCCAACCTCCCATTTCTAGCCAAGGTGCTGGAAAAAGTAGTTGCCGCCCAGCTTCAGGACCATCTACAACTAAACGGCCTCTTTGAAAAATTCCAGTCCGGTTTCCGTTCCGCCCACAGCACTGAAACAGCTCTGGTCAGGGTCACAAACGACCTGTTGATGGCGGCTGACACTGGATCCCCATCTCTCCTCATCCTCCTGGATCTGACTGCAGCATTCGACACTGTCGACCATAACATCCTCCTTCAGCGCCTCAAACACACCATCGGACTCTCTGACTCCGCCCTGAGCTGGTTCCAGTCCTACCTGTCTGGAAGAACAGAGTACGTCTCCTTGGGAGGTGCGAGGTCCCAGACACACCCTGTCACCTGTGGTGTCCCTCAAGGGTCGGTCATTGGGCCCACTCTGTTCACCCTATACACTCTTCCCCTTGGCCGTGTCATCAGCAGGCATGGAATATCATTCCATTGCTATGCTGATGACACGCAGCTATATATAAAGACAGACCCTATCCCCCATGCATCGTCACTGTCACCATCATCGTCACCGTTCCCATCAACATCCCTTAACACCTGCATTGAGGAGATAAAGGCTTGGATGCGAGAAAACTTCCTGCAACTAAATAGCTCCAAAACAGAAGCTATTTTAGTTGGCACACCAAACCAGGTCCAGTCATCCCCCATAACCCACATTACCTTTTCTGGCCAAAACATACCCCTCTCCACAGCAGTTACCAACCTGGGTGTAAGATTTGACAGACATCTGACTTTTGACACCCACATCAAACACCTGTGCAAAACCTCCTTCTACCACCTCAGGAACATTGCTAAACTCCGTCCCACACTCTCCCTGTCAGATGCAGAACAACTGGTCCATGCCTTCGTCTCCTCAAGGCTCGATTACTGCAACGCTCTCCTCATCGGGACTCCTAGCGGGAGCCTTCAGAAGCTCCAATATGTACAGAACAGTGCCGCTAGGATCCTGATGAGGGTGAGAAAATACAACCACATCACACCCGTTCTTCATTCCCTCCACTGGCTTCCTGTCTCATTCAGGATCGACTACAAGATCGCACTACTGACCCATCAATGCATCCACGGGAACGCTCCTCCATACCTGAAGGAACTTCTCACATCTCAAACCTCCACACGCAACCTCCGCTACACAACCAACCATCTGCTTCGCCCCCCCAGGACCAAACTACGCACAATGGGGGATCGGGCTTTCTGTGCAGCTGCTCCTCGCCTGTGGAATTCCCTCCCAGACCACCTGAGGACTCCACAGACTACTGACTCCTTCAAGAAAGCCCTAAAAACCTTTATTTTAAAAAAAGCTTTTGATTAAAACTTTTGTTTATTTTATTTGTTTTTATTATGCCTCCTGTAGCACCTTGGGATTGCTGCTAGCAATGAAAGTTGCTTTATAAATTGAATTTATTATTATTATTATTATTTAAGTAAGAGTACAGAAGTATTGGCATCAAAATATAATTAAAGTATTAAAAGTAAAAGTACTCATTATGTAGATTGGTCCATTTCAGAATAATATATATTATATGTTTTGATTATAATTATTTGTGCATTTTAAGTGTTATTAAAGCTGGTAAAGGTGCAGCTAGTTTGAATGACTTTGTATAGCTACTGCAGCCGCAGCGTAGCTTGTGAATTTTACTCCAGGTTGAACTAAAGATAATCAATAAATGTAGTGGAGTAAAAGTACAAGATTTGCCTCTGAATTGCAGTGGAATAGAAGTACAGTCAGTAGAGGCTTGGACTGTGAGCCGTAGGGTCGCCGGTTCAAGTCGCCGAACAGACCTAACTATGGAGTGTGGACTGCTACTTGGAGAGGTCCCAGTTCACCTCCTGCCCTGCCGTGGTGCCCTTGAGCAAGGCACCGGACAACCCCCCCACTACCATTGCTCCCCGGGCGCTGTACAATAGCTGCCCACTGCTCCTATACTCCTGGTACTAGGATGGGTTAAAAGCTGCGCTGTGTGCTCTGCATGTGTGACCATTACAGAGGGGTTCATCCCTCACAATCTATCTATCTATCTATAAAGTAGCATTAAATGGAAATACTCAAGTAAGGTACAGTATCTCAAAATTGTACTTAAGTACTTAGGTTTTCTTTACCTATTGCTCTGTCATTTATTTCATATTATGTTTTATTTCATTTATATTTAGTGAGGAACAGACATGACAGGTGAGACTAGAAAAGACAGAGTTAATATATTGGGTGACATGATGAGAAAATAAACCAACAAACTAAAAAAAGGAGGAATAGTGGAGTGTGAGGAGGAAAGAAACTAAAAGAGAAGAATAAATAAGTAAATTAATTAGGGTACGAAAGTTTTTCCTGTCCTGTCGTTCCGTATTAAATGGTTTAGTTCTGCAAAAGCTGCTAATACTTATCTGATTATGTGTGCAAGTATATAACTCTGGCTGTATGAGGGATCCACTTTGAATGAAATCATATATTCACCTAATTGATTTCAGACAAAGAGGAAAATATGCAGTGAATTTGCAACATAAACTGCTGAGGAAAGCCAGGGATTTGTAATTTATGATGTAAACATGTTGTAAAAAATAGTCTGGCAAAGGAAGGAGAACATAATTCTTAGGATGTTTCTTAAGATGTGAACTGAGTGTTTATTTGTTGCATGATGTCTAACCCAAATAACATGGATGTACTCGTACCTTTGCAATTTTGCCGAGTAGCAAGTGTGTGCTTTTATTTTTAAGGCACAGTTGTGTAATGGTTTGTTATAACTTGGCTAACTTGACAATGTTGTTACAGTGAAGTGGAGTCTTCTGATGTCATCGGAGGTGTGTGAGCTATATTCAAGACAAATCATTACCTATAACCATGAAGCCTATTTGTTTATTACAATACATATATATATCCCTGGTGATTTTAGGACAGGAGAGGCAAATTAGACATTTTGAATATTACTTTTGCTCTCATACACTATGTTTCAGACTCACTACTAATGTTTATCACTATAGGCTATAACAATGACCACTTTACTTACTAACTACTTTAAAACTTGTACTTTCTAAATACATTATTACTGTCATCGATGCTGTAATTTGTCTTTTATGTCGTTGGTTGTTTTTTTATTTTAAGATGTTTTCTTTTTGGTTTGGTTAAGTTTTGTCTCCTTTTATAATGACATTTATTAATTTAGCTTACTTCACTTAAAATGAAAGAGGAAATAAGAAAACGTTGTTTAAATAACTAAAGATTTTCTGAAGACTAGAGTGTTGGATAACTGAGGCTCTCATGCTTGTAAAGCTATCTGTAATATACACCTTTAACACCAAGTGGCAGCAAAGACTCACGATAACTGTGTGTGTGTGTGTGTGTGTGTGTGTGTGTGTGTGTGTGTGTGTGTGTGTGTGTGTGTGTGTGTGTGTGTGTGTGTGTGTGTGTGTGTGTGTGTGTGTGTGTGTGTGTGTGTGTGTGTGTGTGTGTGTGTGTGTGTGTGTGTGTGTGTGTGTCAGCTCTGTGGCCTGACAGCAGCCAGCAGTTATAAATACTTAATGCCCTACCGCTGTTGCAGCAGCAGTGAAGGGGGTTGATCACTGCAGCCCAAATACAACAGGTCAATACGTTCAGACATCACACTGTAGGTGTTCACTGTCTATCCAACCTGTGATGAGAGGTGTCATTAATGATGATAAACTAATAATAAAAAGGCCTGCATCACTGGAACAGGCTCCATTAAGAGATAAGAGGCGTATTTAGCACAGCATCTACAAACTCTTCCACGTATCTTACATAAACTATTTTAAAATGTTGTTATTATATACTTTAGGATCCCTATTAGTTATTACTGCAGTAACAAGTACTCTTCATTGGATCCACACCAAAGAAGAGATATTAAAACACCACATTCTTAACAATCGGCAATATCAACAAAACCAAAAGATATAAAAACAAGAGAACACTTCTCGTCATTTATTTATTACATTCAAGAGTCATGATTAAATCAATATTATACACATGGTTAAAGTAGGTGTATCAATGTATACAAAGCTGCACAATACTACTTATGTAAGGTTAGCCTAAGCTAGCTCCACAAATAAAATGGCCTAGATTTCTTTCATCATATTGGATTTATTGCGACCATTTTTTTTTTTTAAACCAATCTTACTGGTAATCTGAGTTAAATGTAATGGTAGTGTAATTGTCTTTTTCTTTGCCCTTTACATTAGAGTCTTCTTTAAAGCATTGGTACTATTTTGTAACAATGTCTATCATAGTTGTGTGTAAGCTATGACTTTATATACAGGCACTAATGTTTTATGAACTTACAGTGACCATCTGCCTTTCTTTGTTGTTGAAATTTGCATTGCTAATCTTACGTGTAGTTAGCTCAGCTAGTGCACACTGAATCATGACTCAGCAGGTTTATTACAGCATCCTGAAGGAGAGATTTAATGAACCTCGAAAAATCATATAAAATGTGTTATATATTGTGTTCTGTTTCCCTTTGTAAAGCACTTTGAATTTCAGTCTTTCTTTTATTTTTTACGTTCTAGCATTAATGGAAGTTGACAGTTACATTTAGGCATCTCTTCAGAGCATATGATATTATGTAAGTCATCATATTTTCCTAACTTCTTCATGACATTGTATTGTAATTTTGTCATTAATAACCGGAAACAATAAAGATTGTTTTAGTGTTGATGTCTATAAGAATGTTACAGGTACTGAACCTTGATAGGCATGTTTGAAATCTTCAAATCTGTCTTCCTATTCTTTCATTATTCTTTGCTTTTTCTCTTATTCTGTTCCTAACCTTAATGAATAATTTACTTTGAACTATTTTGCATGACTCTCTGTATTTAAATCATTGGCATACAGTGTGACTCATGCTATTATTCAAGGTGTTTTCATTCACTATCCAACCTTGAAATCTAAAGCTAATTTATTTTTAAACAGAGCCATGACTCAGGCAAAAAAAGGATATAAGAACCAGGGGGAAAAGGTAGAGAAACATTATCATGACAACAAGAGTCCACCCACCCGAAGATTATGACTGCAGTGCTTTTGACTCTGTTCTGATGGGAGGGGGGGGCACTTCATCCTTGCTGCAGTGTAATGCCTCGGTCTTCCTGCACGCTACACATGTTCACTGCTACTGTCCCGTAGAGATTGTAAGACTGTGACTGTCCCTCTGTAGGGGGCACATGTTCCTGCTCTCTGGGGCTCTGTGTGTGACGGGCAGTTTTTGGCTGGGACTCCTCAGCAGATCCTCCAGAACCGCAGGGCTCTGGGACATCTGCAATGCAGAAGTCTATATATAGATGTGGAGTTACTGAGAGAGAGGTAAGGGGGGGGAGACAGAGAGGGGAAGGACAGAAGAGGGAGACAATGTATGAAAAAAGTGAACTGAAAATTACATTACATTTCATTTGGATGAAACCTTATCCATACGACAATAAGTGCAGTCAACCATGACGATGCAAACACGACCAGAAAGAATCCTGCAAGCTTCACATATGCAAAACATTCATATGTGCTAAACAGATACTAGATTTTGGAGGGTACCTACTTAAGTGCTAAAGTTAAGATAAGTAAGTAACATCACAAATACATTATCAACAATGACTTAAAGTGACCATATTATGCCTTTGGGGGTTTTCCCTTTCCTGTAGTGAGTTATAAAGGTTTTTGTGCATGTAAATGGTCTGCTAAGGCTAAAATCCCTGTGTTCCCTCCAGGGGGAGTTTCTCTCCCCCCCCCCCCCCTCCCCTGCCTGAAAGGCCTCCATTGGATTCCTTTGTTTACTTCCAAAACATAATGACATCACCATGTAACACTCACATTTCTATTGGCTAGCGCTCCAACACATTGTACGTGATAGGCTAATGGGTGGGACATCTCTAAGCGTTTGACCAATCACAACAGAGCCGGCCAGCTAACCAATCAGAGCAGACTGGGCTCTGGTTTCAGACAGAGGGTGATAAGAGGCGGTATGAGAAAAATAAAAACCTTTTTGAACATTAAAGCATGTAAACATGTCAAAGTTGAGAAACAAAATACAAATAGGAACCTGGAAATGTAGTGTAATATGTCCTCTTAAAAGTAGCTCAATGTAAATATATACAGAGCTATAGGGTCGACAGAGTACAGCTTTTTTACTTTTCTAGCTCTTTCAAAGTACATTTCTACTTTTTGCAAAATAAAGACTGTGATACTTTTAAAAAGTTGCTGAAAACCACAGGAAACTATGCCTGCAAGTGTCCACTAAGGATAACAGCTGCAAAAGGCAAGGTCACAGTGAAGTGTTTCAGTGTGTAACTCACTTAAAAAAGAGGAAATGTAATTACATGCTTGTGGAGTCCCAGCAACAGGGAAGGGTAGTGGTGGTTAAATGCTGAGGTTGAGTATTTATTGCTTTATCTGGAAGGGTCTCAGAGGGCAGTGGAGGAAGAGGAGGAGGAGGGCAGTTGAATTATGTATTCACCTCCACAACAACAGGATCTGCTGACAGCAGCGGCACGGCCAAATCAAGGACGACTCGGCGGCCCTGCAGAGCCGTGGGATTGATCAGAGTCTTGCATTTTCAATAAATCTGCCCTCTGACACGCTCCCTGTCTGACGCGCTATCTCAGAGGAACATGCCAAGTCATAACTCTCCTCGTGTCACGGCCGGAGAGATAACGCATCCATCACACTGCATGCAGAGAGGAGGGCTCGAACAGCACCAGGGGCTTAAACACTGTGTAATCTCAAGAAACATCATTGATTTACAATCATGGACAAGTTTGGATTGAGATTTAAGATTTGTTTGGCATTTATGAGTACTTTAATATCATAGTTAAGGAAGCTTAGACACTGGATTAAAAAAAGTATGCTATTAACAATGAATTTAGCATGTGCAGATGTGCGGTAAATTGTTATGACTTGAACAAAAATAAAGGAGGCACTGTTTTTAATGCTCAAAAAGTAGAAGTTCCTGAGATGTTGTTCAAGAGTATCTTTGAAGCCCTTATACCTCCAACACACTGACAACAAAACTGTGTACAGCACAATTGTTAAAGATGTGGTTTTAAAGATGCATCCTATAAAATAATTTGGGGAAATATGATGATTGATACAAATGTCATGTCTAGGCTAAATATGCTAGAGGTCAATGAGTTTAGCATAATTTTGCTAGCTTAGTTTAGGAACAGGGATGAGCTAACTGGCTCTGTCTAAAAATAACAAAGTAGTTGATAAAGCTTATTGATACCAGATGATTAAAAATATTTAACGTGTTAAAAAAACTAAATATAAAACCAAAAACGTGTTGTTTCACAGATTGTAATGAAGTCGACTTTTCTTGTTCAGCTAGCCCTAATGCTATGATCAAGCTAAGAGCTACACATAATTTTGTGTCAGGGACAAAAGGTTACAAAAACCATTGCCTGAAACCTGTTGTATTTTATGAGATCTGAGCGGAGGAATAGTCAGTTGGTTGCAATCTGCAGTCTCCCGCTAAACGCCACTTAATACTAGCCAGACTTTTGGGGGAATTGTCGGGCAACAAAAACAATCCTTAATGGTAAAACCACAACTGGGTTTTATTACGCTTGGCCAGAGCCAGGCTATTTGTTCTGCCGGCTGCAGCTTCATATTTCAGGCAGATTTATATATTGAAAGATGCAAACGTGCAGTTAAATTCAATACTCATGGCATCTCTATCTCTTATGCAGTATTGTGGTGATCCATCTCAAGGAGCATCTACTGTATAACATCTTATTGATTGTCCCAAGCACGTGCAACGGGCCATTTCCTTCACTTATCAAGCTGCCACATTTCTCAATTCGTCACATTGCAAGGTTTTGATGCTCTTACTGTAAATAATCATCATTATTAGCATGTTTACTGTTGCACACATGTGGCATCATGCTTTCTCCACATACGTGATGTGAAGTCATGAAGGCGTCTGCAGACTTTAACGCATTTGGCATTTATAAAGCTTCTCTAAAGTAATTTTGATGTATGGCATATTTTAAAATGTATGTTCTGTCATGCCTTGTCTTACTTAACGCATTCATACATTCCTTTTTATGTATCTCACATGTGTTCAATTAATTCTTCAGTAAAACATATGCGTCTTTGCTACTTCTTCCCTGCTTCTCTGACAGTTTTATTGATTGTCTGTTAGTGCTGATAATGTTTTTGCCACTGTGCTCATTCTCCCTCTCCACACACACTCATACACACACTCACACAGACCTGACTACAGTGTGTGTGTGAGGCTGTGATGAAGTTCTTGCTGGTGGCAGCTTTGCTGGAGGGCCAGCGAGAGCAGCTGCCATCCATCTTATCCGACCCCATCCTTCACCTCTGAGTGGAGCTGCACCCTGAAGACATTATGCAGCTTCGCTCTGTTAATGAAAACGTTTCCACTTGTGACGGGACAGTTTGTATTACTTCATGTGTGGGGGTATAGGAATGAGTTGCACAGGTGGGAAATATTGGAGTGCAAATACTTAATTATTGTACTTAAGTAAATGTTTCTGCTATCAGTACTTTACTCCACTACTTATTTTTCTGAGGACTTTTTACTTTGACTTCTTACATTTCTAACACAAATACCTGTACTTTCTACTTCTTACATTTTCAAAACAGGCTGGTTACTTTAGTTTTAATCTGTGTTTGGTGGCGTGATCATTATTATTTAGAGTCTTTGCCATTGCCGTTGTTCAGCATGGAAACATTCATTAGCTAACAATGACATTATTGTTCTATTAATATAAAGGGAGGTCAGGTACTCTTTAAAACAGCTGCTAGTTATGGGTACTTTTCACTTAAGTACATTTCAAAGCCCATACCTCTTTACTTTTACTTGAGTAAAGAAGTTTAGTCAGTACTTCTACTTTTACCAGAGTATTTTTAAACACGAGTATTTGTACTTCTACTTGAGTAAAGGATGTGTGTTCTTTTTGAGTTGACACCTCCTCCGATAACAATGCTGTCAGGGTGACTTTGAGAAAGCAAATAACTGATCCAGACCAAGAAGAAGTTAACATATCAGTAGGCCTTTTCCACAGAAGCCATTTTGACATATAACAGTAGAAAAAGCACATGTGCAAATTATAAAAGTAGTATGTTTCTTATGAGAAAGGCTAATATCTTCAAGGCAACAGTTAGATACTACCAATAAAGATGTCTGTTGAGTTTTTGGTAGAGTTGAAACTGCGGATAGTACGTTTTGGTTGAATAATCGATGGTCATTCACTCGGTCTTCTACTTTCAGCAATCAGACGATGGTTATCTCATATCCCTCTCTTAAAGGTGGGGTAGGTAAGTTTGAGAAACCGGCTCGAGATACACTTTTTGTTATATTCCATGGAATGCTCTTAACATTCCGATAGCAATGAATATCTGAAGTGCTTTGACAAAAAATCCATAAAAAAATGTCATCTGTGGAAGCCGTAGTACTGTAAAAAGCACGACCAATCATTTTAGCCGGCCCGGATAAAATAACTGGATGGCCTACCTGCCTGTCAGCCTTCCATCTGTGCACAAACTTATTGTGTGTATTTTCCATGGATGGTATTTTCCATGGATGATATTTTCAGATTCTAGCACACTCGAGCTGGTTTCTCCAAAATTACCTACCCCACCTTCAACATCAGGGTTTTACTAACGGACCAGATGACAACTTGAATGACAAAAAAACAATGATATTTTCATTACCTCCATGCAAATGTGCCCAATTTAATGTAAACTATGCTTTAAAAATTACAATAAATGTGTCTTATGTCAAACTACTATGTTGACTACTGTTGATTCATGAATTGATTTTACATAAATGTTTTAATGGAGAAAAAAAAATCAGTTTTTAAATGGCTTCCTTTTCATGTGAAAGGGCTTATTGACTTTCAATCTGCAGATTGTATTTACACTCTGGAGAAATGTGACAAACTTATTATTTTGGGATTTCAGACCTTGATCTTTATTAGAAAACTCCTGGATATTTTCAATAGCTTTCATATCATGTGACCTAAGGACTCCAAACTATTCAAATTGCATTTCTACACGGAAGAGTAGGAGCTCACCTCTTTCTCTTACATCTTAGTTCACCTATTCATATATTAATATTACTTTGCAACCATTAGTTTTAATGGAGATCTTCTCTTCAATAACTTCTGTGTCATGTAACACAATGATTGTAAATCCATTCAAACCTTTTATATGTTAACCTTAATATTGTATTTTTATAAAATGATATATATTTTCAGGGTCGATTGTACATACTTGTCTTATAAAATGCATTCAGACATTAAAAACTAGGGAGGATTTCTAATATTTAAAAAACATGTCTTGTGTATTTCTTATATACATTGCAGCACTTTACATGATGAATAAAGACACAGAGATGTGGTGAATATTTGGTTAATAAATGTCTTTATTTGGCTTTGAAAGGAATATCACTGCATGAGATAGCAGCATGTAAGTCACAGTTGTATAGCAGAGGTCTGGAGAGCCAGCACTCCTCAGGCTCCCCAGAAACAATTGAGATGAAGAAGGGGAAAACATGTTTTATTTTCACTTTCAGACATGGTTAAGGCAAGTTTTTTTTTAATTGAACACACAACAAGCAAAACATCTATCCCATCCAGCAGATATTCAAGCTCGAAGAGTCAGGCCATGCATTCATGCCCGTTGGTTGATACATTTGTCAAAAAAGAAAGCAGAGGAAAAGGAGAAATTAAGTAGTTTACAGCAAAGTGATAAGGAAGGGGTTAAGGTGAAAATAGCCCTTAAATGCTACTCTTTACCCGGCGACATCTGCCACTTCACTGAGGGCTGTCAGTGTCACCTTCAGCTGTCCGACACCTGCAGCCTCGCATCTACCTACGTTCATTTATCTAGCAAAATTAAACAAAAGCACTGTTCACGAGGAGAACGAAAAAAGGGCTTGGAGATAAATATGAATACTCTGACAGGGGGCTAATTGACAAATGAATCAATCAAAGAATCAAAAATATATATATTTATATAGCGTCAATTTAAACTTACATTCCCTGGTGGTGAAGCTGAAGGAAATACCCTCCAACCTCTTACAACACATTCATATATATACAGTTCTGAGCTCCGATTTGCCGTTATTGCCGTGCTGTGACACTGCCGTGAATTAAATAAAAGGCTTTAATGGTAACTGGTACATTTCGGTTTTTCGTGGTGGGATGCAGAAGAGTGAAAACATGTATCTTGCTGTGTTTCTGTGCAGAAGCGTTTTTTCTTTTTTGCTTCCCAACATTCAAGAATGAGCTGGTAGAGCTGTGATACAATCTTTTACTTTCAGTACTGCCAAACTTTTATATGTAAAAATTAAATAGCACCGTAAAAGTTGGACTGGCTGTGCGTTTATCTCAAAGTCTGTGTGCTGACTCGAGAAGGTTTTTTGATTGCTCTTACTGTAAATAATCATAGTGGAGGAAAAACCATTGTAGCATCATGCTAGCTTAAACAATCATGATGACCCTCTTCTGCCATTTGAATACTTGTTCTCAATCTAATAGCTTGTGTACTACTCACGTCTGAATTACAGAGCAAACAGAGACAGTTAAACTAGGAGGGCGTGATGCGTCTGGAGCGTGATGAAGAGTGTGATGTGTTTTTGGGAATGATGAAGATTTAGCAGTTTAGCTCTTGGTGGTCTTGTTGGTGGGGCCCTCCTCCTTCTTCTTCTCCTTTTCCTTCTGCTTGTCATCCTCATCATCTTCTTCCTCATCCTCTCCCTCAGCATCATCTCCCTCCTCTGCCTCCTCTTCGTTCTCGTCTCCCTCCTCTCCCTCTGCCTCAGCCTCCTCCTCTTCATCTTCAGCCTCCTCCTCTTCCTCCTCCTCGGGCTTGGCTTCAGACTTCCTGTAGGATCCGAGGTTGTAGCTTCGGGCCGACATGTAGGAGAAGCCGGGGTATCCGGACTGAACCATGGCGCCGCTCACAGTGCTGAGGCGGCACTCTTCACCTTCCAGAAGCTTCCTGTACGGACAGAACAAAAAACAATTCATACTTTTAGTTTGAAAAACACAAGAATAGATCAAAAATGGTCTTAATGTACATTATGTAATTTCAAATTCTGTTCTTGTACATATCATATTCTATTGACATGTATATAGAAGACTTCTTGCATTGTTGGAGGAGCTCAGGTCAGAAGAATGTCCTTGCCATTTCTACACTGTAGCTTTGTGCATATGACAATAAAGCCTTTGAATTTGAATTGAATGATCACCTAATAATCTCAGCATATTAGGTTTACAAAATAAAATACATGGAATGGAAAATATAAGTAAATAAATGAGAAATAAACGTCATATCTTGATCCTCACCCTCTGGTTAGATATTACACTTAATGTATGCATAATAAATAATATCCTATAAATTAATTTTCAACATATTTTTGCTTCTGATTTGTAATTGTTATTTTTTGTATTGTACTTTAAACTGTTTTTGTTTGTTTTGTGTACGTCCTGTTACTGTATCATTTCTTAAAATACAAAAAACAGATAGACAGGCGACAAGAGATGATGTTGACCTCTGGTGTCGTTGCTATAATTATCTCACTGTGTCGATCCTGAGGGATGAAATGTCACCGCAGTATCAGTGGCAACACCTCGGATGTCTGTTTTGGTTTCTTTTCCCGAAACACAATCCCAGATATATTATTGTAAGGTTTCACTTCATCTATCCGATTACAGCATACATTTATTTTGTTGATAGTTTACTGGGAATTGTGGAAATGAGAGACATGCAACAAGGATCATCACAATCAGAGTCCCTATGTAAGTTTTTAAAGGAGGCTTTGAATGTCTACTACTGTGGGGTAGTGGTGGTCTAATGGATAGTAAGGTAGGCTGAAGATCGGAAGGTTGCCACTAGTGTGCCCTTGAGTAAGGCACTTAGTCCTCTGTTACTCCAGGGAGAATGTCCCTGTAATTGGTCATTGTAAGTCGCTTTGGATAAAAGCGTCAGCTAAATGTAATGTACTCTGATTTTATGATGTCTTCAACCAGTGAATAATCAGATTAAATGAGTTAGTCTGTTTTAATTAAATCCCCTGGTTGTGTGCAGCCACAGAGAGGAGCTGATCTTTGTATTGAAAATGTTGTTATTGAAAGCCTAAACACCAACAAATATGTTCGTAAAGCAGAATATTATGTGAGATATTCTGCTTTTGTACGGTGTGGTCACATTTATCTTTGTTCAATACATTTTGACAATGGAGTTTCCACAATATGGGGTTTTTGGAAATGGTTGAATTACACAAGTCTGTATCCTGAAATCTAATTCTATAATCGTAGAAAACTGTTGATGAAGCTTTGAAACACATCAAAGCTAACTCCTCAGGTTAGTGTAATCACTGACCTGTAGGCAGCGATCTCGATGTCCAGGGCCATCTTCACGTTCAGCAGGTCCTGGTACTCACGCAGGTGACGGGACATCTCTCCCTTGGTGCTGCGCAGGGCGGACTCCAGCTGCTGGATGGTGTCCTACACACACACACACACACACATACACACACCGTCAGACACTCAGTCCACCGTGTCCTTGAGACTTGATGCACATATAAACGTCTGCCATGTCTGTCAGTTTGTGATAAAAGACCTTACAGTATATCCTACTTTGAGCCTTCTGATGCAGATAATGACATATCAATTAATAGAAGAACCGAATCCTTTTGATGCTGCTGCAGTTTTTATTGATGTGTATATGCCTGCTACAAATATGGTTTTCATATTTGTATTATTTAGTATTCATTTTCCGTCACATTTCATGCATTATTTTTTAAAGAAAAGTGTGCAGAATTTCTAGAATGAAAGGTGATAACATATAAAGTGTATTTATGTTTATTTTATCATCTTTGCTTTTTAATGACTGTTTTTAAATGCCATTTTCTTAATGTCTTTCATTTTTTGTAAAGCACTTTGAATTGCCTTGTGTTGAAAGGTGCTATATAAATAAACTTGCCTTGCCTCGCCTATAGTTATAATTTGTTCCTTTTTATAACTGTTTATAAGTGAACCTTTATGCCTCATATTTTTGCCATATCTCCCTCGCCTGGATAAATACAAACTATCCAAATGGGTAAAACACTTTTAAACGTACCTGCATATCTCCCATCTCGTTGTTGTGGCGGTCTTCCATCTCTGCGATCTGCCTCTCCAGGGCCTCGTTATGGCCCCTGAGGGCCTCGATCTCCAGGGTGCGGGCCTGCACCTGCCTGCGGTACTCGCTCAGCTCCTCCTTGGAGTGCTTCACGGCCTCCTGGTTGCGAGCAGCCGCCTCCGTCACGCTGTTGAACTTGGAGCGGTACCACTCCTCAGACTGGGCCGTGTTCCTGGCCGACAGAGTCTCGTACTGAGCCCGGATGTCCTTCAGCGCCGCCGTCAGGTCCGGCTGCTTCATGTCCATCTCCACCGACACCTGTGAAGGACAGAGGGGTTTATTTAAAGGTCCCCTATTACACTGTTTTTACATTATAGATCTCAGATATATACAGAACATGTCTCTGAAGTGTTTGTCTGAAACACCAAACAGATCATTGCAGCATCCCATAATCCCCTCTGTTTCAGCCCTGTTTCAAAAGTGCTGATTCTCTGTCTGTTACTTTAGATGAAAATAAGGAGCCACTCCCCACGCCCCTCTGAGAGATATTTGGTTAAAAAGAACACAGGGTGCTCTAGGAGGAGATTCAGGTGATAAGGTGGGGGGGGGGTTATCTTGGTTGGTGATTGGCTAATGGTTACACAAGCCTAAAAATCGTTATGATATCATAAAATGGCCACAATCTGATCAGCTCATTTTCAGACAGGTTTTTATATAAATGGATCAGGACAAAACGAGAGAGAATATTGTTTTTTTTCATTAAAATGTCTGGAAGAGCCCAGCTATAAAACTGTCAACATAAATCGTATTTCAATTTCTTTTTAGGAGTTGATAAAAGATAACTGATTGTGTTTAATGGGCAGATGATAGATCTATCTCAGGCCCCTGCATTTAATCAAAACCATATATTAGCAGACTTTGTGATATAAGTAAAATATCATTTGTTGTCCAAGAAATAGGTACAGTATAAAACAGTGATGACACTTGTGAAGTATACTTTTTGAAAGCTGCACAATTAAATGCGTTATTGTTCTATGATTACTGATTGCCTATACAGTAGATTTGTTTATTTATAAATTGGGAACTTGACTTTTTTGTTACTGTTATATGAAGAAACTGTAACACACAGGTTTGCTAGACTTTTCTCTAGAATGTCAAATAAAAGTAGCGTGATAAAAACAGTGATGTTATTTGTTGTTGCTAAACAATCAGGCACTGTTGTGATGTTGATGAACTTCTGTGCCAGAGGAAGAATGATCCATTCAGCATTTTTATTACTTCCACTTTGGGATTGAAAGATACATTATGTTGTGTGTTTGTGTGAACAAATGTCCATGCTATGCGAATCTAATGAGCAATAGAAGTAATCTGAATCGGAATCTGTTATAAAGTGCAATTTCAGAAATAAACAAGCATTCTATGTGTTAAAATGATGTATGACCGTCTGCAGATAAATGCTCAGCGCACACTCCCCTTCTGGTGACATGTACATAAATGTATAAGGTGTGTGTTGATGCTGCAGGACTGATGAATGGACTGCTGACTCGGGCTTCTCTGCAGGAGAAAACTGTGCCGTCAGTAGCTTACATCGCAGTAAAATTCCCTGCAGGCAGGAAGAGAAACCCTGGAGAAATCTACCCAGCAGGCATCTCTCCGCTGCATGACTTACTAATTTAACACCACTGCACATGCAAGGAATCGATTAATGCTTAAAGTTGCAGTAAAAGCTGCTGCCCTCATTCACTTCAATGTCTTTACACCTGCACCCTGATATATTACATAACAGCTCCTTTCCAAAAAGGATTTTATTGATGGTTTTGTAATTAGTACAACTTCAAGATCAAGCTAATCTAAAGTGTTGTTTATCAAACAGTGACATTATTTTCACTGTGTTGCTGAAAATGTGTCACACAAACAACTGCTGGTGGGGGTCCTGCATGCTGGGGCCCCCTTGGGACGACCACACCCCTGGATAATGCGCTTTTCCCCCGCATTTTTATCCCTCCCTCCCCCCTCCACCCCATTTTCCTCTCCTCTAAAGCAAATCGCCATTATTACGCCCAAAATATTAGTTAGCAACTATCTTACTGAAGCTTACTCAAAGATTACAATGATCTTTCTGCACTATTTACATTTGCAACATGCTACTTACATAATATCGCAACAGGGAACCGTTTTACGCATCGTTTCTAGCTACAAACCGGCATTAAGACATCTTAAAGTTTGAACGGGGGTGTGACGGTGCGCGTGGGACGCTGCAGGGACGCTCGAGATCTCAGAAAGGGAGGGGGGGCTCGTGGTGTTAAAACGGAACTGCAGTGCCATCAATTACAGAGTGCGCAATATGCAGTAAGTCGTGAATACATATAAACAGTTACAGACTTCTATTGGACTGGGTGGGCGTCTGCCAATCAGAAGGTCACCGGTTCGATCCCTAGCCCACACACTCAATATGTCAAAATGTCCTTGGGAAATATATTTCCCAAGGACATTTTGTATATATATAGCTATATGTATATAAGTATATATACTTAACCTCTATATTGCTACGGTATAAGGTGTATGGGAGTCGCTTTTGATTTTAACAGCTTAAAATAACACGTTTTGGTAGCAGGTTTTTGAATTTATGCGACACTTGCTCATATTTAAACAGTAAAAAGTTGTATTTTTTGCCCTGCAGTATTTGACTTACACTACAAGGTTATTTCTAACAGATCAATCTTTTTATGCAGTGACGTTTTGCAGCTTTATCAAAGGAATCGAATAAAACATATAATAACCTCTTAAAGTTGAACAGTTTCCTGCAGATATATTAAAGAAATATGCAGGTGTAACGGGTCTATGGTAAAACATGGCTAAACAGCTGACAGTTGTAATCTGATGACGTTTTGGTGATGTTTTATAGGAATCATACTGTGTTATTATAATTACCTCCCATGAAGTTTACAGTTTAAAAGTTGCCAGCAGCACTAGTGATATGTTAGCGAAGTCTGGAATTAGTCTTGGCCGTGTGACATTGAAAACGAATGAATCTGACCTAAAGCACCACCTATACCTGCACTTGAATGCAGTGTGTGTGTGTGTGGGGGGGGGTACCTGAGTGGCCTGCAGAGACGCCTGCAGCTCCAGCAGCTCCTCCTCGTGCACCCTCCTGAGGAACGAGATCTCATCCAGCAGTGACTCCACTCTCTTCTCCAGCTCCAGGCGCGAGATGGTGGCGTCGTCCACGTCCTTCCGGTATCCCTTCAGGGTGCTCTCCGCCTCCTCGCGGAGCTTCGCCTCCTCATCCAGTTTCTCCCTCACCCGATCCAGATTGTCGTTCATCTGCTCGCACTCCACGTGCATCTGGCTCTTCTCGTGGGTCATCTCGTCCACGCGCGCCCTCAGCTCACGGATCTCCTGCTCGTAGAGCTCGTGCAGGCGGGACGGCTCGTTGTGGCGCTGCCGCAGCATGGTGACCTCCGCCTCGAGCACCTTGTTCTGCTGCTCCAGGCTGTGCACCTTCTCGATGAAGGACACGAAGCGGTCGTTGAGTCCCTGCAGCTGCTCCTTCTCGTTGGTGCGCACGATCTTCAGCTCGTTGGTGACCGCGGTGGACTGCGCCAGGTCCATGGAAGAGTCCTGCATGGAGGAGAAGACGCGGCCGGGAGCAGCGCCTGTCCTGCGGTAGCTGGAGGAGGACACCATGTTGGGGGAGCCGTAGGTGCGGGGCCCGCTGCTGCTGCGGTACCCTGCGGAGGAGGAGGAGTGCATGCGGGACGGGCTGCTGCTGCTGCCCAGACCGACGCGTCCGGAGCGGGGTGCATCTCCGAAGATCTTCCGATAGGAGCTGTTGCTGTGGAAGTCGTTGGAGTAACTCATGTTGACTTGATGGTGTCCGGCTCAACTGCTGGTGAGAGAGAGAGAGTGAGTTGAGGAGTGTGTGGGAGGAAAGTGAGATGCGAGTGAAGTCCGGCGGGGCAGGTGCTTTTATAGTGAAGGCGCCGGCGCATCATTTGACGCAGAGACAACAGGAGATGAGGGGAAACCTGCAAGCTATAGCAGAAAGCCTCCACCCTCTGGGGAGACACGAAGTCACTCATGCAGCTCCTCTTTTTTTGCCATGTAGCTCATGCATCAACACACAATCACTATAAATGAAGTTTTGAATATAAAGGCTTGGACCTCAGAGCTTATACCACTTTTAATAAGTCATTAACATTATGATACAACATGTCATTGGCACAGTATGATTCCACCGGACTGTCTTATGTTACTTCAGACCATGCTGTCCACTGTCATTGCAGTTTTTTCTTTGCTGTCCCAGCAGAATGGCAAATGGGATCGATGCGTAAAGCTGTGTGCGTGTTGCTGCTGCAGTCTGCATCCTCCCAGACCTCCGCAATATCTGAATACGGGATGAGACTCATTACCTGCTGCTTCTTCACTCCCTCATCTTCACAACGTGGAAACATCAGGGACGAATTGGTATAAATGCAAGGAGTTTTAATTGTGACCTCTAGTTTGTCATCGTCAGATTACACAACAAACACATGTAATTATACAGATGAAAACAATAACGTTAGGGTGTTTTTGTCCATGCATTAACACTGCAGTGCTCATTTTAAGTATTTAAAACCACAAACAGCCTCCCTACATTAACTGTGACTTTCAATACTTGAACTACATTCTCTTAAAATGTGTATTATTTGTATAAATGACATCCTTCTCGCTGCATTGACATGACAAAACCTATTTATTATCAGAATTAGAATCAGGTCTAATGCCAAGTTTGATGCCACATTAAGAGGAATTAAGTTACTATATAATATGTTTCAAATGTATATGTATGTACACAGAGTGAAACATCATCATACGTTGGTTAAAAAAAAAAAGCTCTGTGTGCTGTTTAAGTGCTGCAGAGCTGTCGCTGGCCTTGGTCCTGATGCAGGCCGGACCACACCCCACACACACACACACACACACACACACACACACACACACACACACACACACACACACACACACACAGACACACACACACACACACACACACACACACACACACACACACACACACACACACACACACACACACACACACACAGGACTGCAGCCTCCCACCTCTAAACGCCACACACGGCGCCTTAGTGATGCTGTTCACACTGACAGTCTGCAAAACAATGAAAGTGTGCAGCACAGCCGGCTGCTGCCAAGTCATCCGAAAACTCATCGGACCAGCTCTGACTATTCCTCTGCAATCGGACTAAAGGGAAGAGAAAAAACACAAGCCATTTTAACTGTAGAAAACGCTTTTTTGGTGGAAATGTGTTTTTTCACAGCAAAGTCACCCTCTGTACTTGGACTTATTGGGAGAAACTAAAGGCAAGAACATCCCAAATATTCATTTAGGTCATTATTTTACGGTGTCTATTTGCCTCTGCAGATTTCTCTTAAATGTAGATATTAGATAATAGCTCATTTGTATATTTAAACATAACAATATAGAAAATATGTAATACCAAACATAAATTATCCCTAATGTTATATAATCAGTCTTGAATTCTTATCTTTAAACACTTCATTGAGTGTTATCATGGTGGTCCAATCTGTAGATTATATCCTTATAAAAGATTGGGAAATGTACTATTTGAATAATGTCATTACATATCATACAATTATGGTAAGCAATGTAAACAATGTCAATACTGAGATTTGAAGGAGTTTTTTGTATAGTTTTACTTCCACACATTAACCACTAGAGGAGGTTAACGCATCAGGAAACCAAATCCACACCCTCCTATAACAGTTCCAGTTCTACCATCTTTAAATCCAAGTCACTGCTTCCATTGGCATTTAGATTAGCAAGTTTATTAGGAACACCCAGCCAAAAGAAACTCGGTCGAATACAACAGCCCTGCAGTAATACTATTCTGAAAATGACTGGATGTAATGTGGACATGCAATCATGCAGTGAAGTAGAACTGTCTGACTGTCTGACTGACTGCCTTTTGTTTTTGTTTGTTTTTACTCCTGTTTTTCTCTGTAAAGCGACCTTGGGTCCGATGGAAGGCGCTATATATTATTATTAACTGTGATGTCTGGTTTATCAACAGAAAATTGGTAATTTTTTAGCAAACATTTCAGACAATGCCGTTTTCAGCCTCTAAGATGGGAGAATTTTCAGATTTTCTCTGTTTTATTAAATATGAAAGTTAACAGAATTGGGGATTGACAAAACAACACTTCTTAAGACATATTTCCTTGGACTTTGAGAAACTGAGACATTTTTCACTATTATCTCGCAGTTTTTAGAACACTTTTTAACTACACTGCACATGTAAAACCATGTGACAACAATAAAAAATGGTAACAGCTTTAAAATCTCTGTACATCATATTAATGGTGAGTGTGTGAATTATGTAAACTCATATCGAATAAAAAATAGGTTTTAATTCAATTTAAACTATTAAGAGAGAAAATAATCAATGGAAAATCAGTCAGTTACATTTTCCATTTTCAAGGATATTAGGCTGCAGGCATGTGTGTGTGTATGTGTGTGTGTGCGTGTGTGTGTGTGTGTGTGTGTGTGTGTGTGTGTGTGTGTGTGTGTGTGTGTGTGTGTGTATGTATGTGTGTGTGTGTGTGTGTGTGTGTGTGTGTGTGGGTGTATGTGTGTGTGTGCGTGTGGTGTGTGTGTGTGTGTGTGTGTGTGTGTGTGTGTGTGTGTGTGTGTGTGTGTGTGTGTGTGTGTGGGTGTGTGTTTGTGTCTCTCTGTGTGTGTGTGTGTGTGTGTGTGTGTGTGTGTGTTGTGTGTGTGTGTTTGTGTGTGTGTGTGTTTGTGTCTCGCTGTGTCTGTCTGTCTGTCTGTCTGTGTGTGGGTGTGTGTGTGTGTGTGTGTGTGTGTGTGTGTGTGTGCATGTGTGTGTGTGTGTGTGTGTGTGTGTGTGTGTGTGTGTGTGTGTGTGTGTGTGTGTGTGTGTGTGTGTGTGTGTGTGTGTGTGTGTGTGTGTGGATGACTCAGCAAGGTAATGACAGGGAGACAGAACTCCCAGATTTCTGATGATTTAAAGCTTTAGTTAAATTGAGGATTTAGATTCATAATCTAAAATATAATAAGCAACACATGTATTATTAAAGGTAAAGATAACACTTCAACGAGCCCTTGGGGGAATTCAAAAGCTCAGTATATATATGAAACTGAATAAAATAGCATTCAGTTTAATATACCGGTGTATATGCATGTTTCTGCATCAACAGGATCATGATAAAAGTGTAATGCTTATAAACAAACAGGACCACAGATGGCAGCTGTGAGCAGTCTCTACATTTCTTTTGCATGCAGACAGTGCCACTGGTTGGATATTTCCGGAATTACTTTTTGGTTCCAAAAAAAAACAACGCTAGAGGGCGCTGTTCTTCAAGCAGAGAAAGAGAGGGAGCTTTGTGTCAATGCAAATAATGGGAGGAGGGAAAGACAACCCTCTACTAACATATGATACATCTTGTTTATTCTCAAGAAAGAAAACCCACAAAGACCCTTAGATAGATGCAAGGTAGTAAACCATTTTTACAGCAGAGTTTCTGACATATTATAGTGGGGAAAACACAAGTTAACAACATTTGTGCCAATGCCTGCTTATTTTACCATTACATTGTATTTCCTTTAGTTGACGCTTTCATCCAAAGTGACAAAGGATGCCATACTGTACACCATAAAGCATTTTAAAACTCTCGGGCCCCAATGATTTAAATAAGGGCTGTTTGAGTTTTCGACCTGGCAAGTTAAAGAGGCCCTATTAGGGATGGGTTGTCCCTGTGGTGTGTTATATAGATTTTTGTGCATGTAAATGGTCTGAAAGGCTAAAATCCCAAAGTTCCCCGCCCCCTGCCTGAAACGCCTCCATTGGACTCCTTCTTTACTTCCGCAACACAATGACATCACTATGTAACACTGGTGCTTCTATTGGCTAGCGCTCCAACACATTGTACGTGATAGGCTAAGGGGCGGGATTTATTTATTGTCTTCTGTTTTGCGATTGTAGTAATGTGTTATTTATTATTTGCATGTACAGCACTTTGGCTCGACCAAAAACCGTTTTAAATGTGCTTTATAAATAAAACCTGATTTGATTTGATTTGATCTCTAAGCAGTTGACCAATCCCAACAGAGCCGGCCAGCTAACCAATCAGAGCAGACTGGGCTCTGGTTTCAGACAGAGGGTGGAAAGAGGTGCTGCAGCACAGGCAGTATGAGAACAATAAAGAGCTTTTTGAACATTAAAGCATGGAGACATGTCACAGTAGAGACACTACAAACTGATATGAACCTGAATATGAGCAAAATAGGGCCACTTGCCTTACTGTTGCCTTATTTAATTGAGAAACGGTATTTTTGGGCCAAATGATGTCAAAGACTGACCCGGAAGTTGCAGTACCACCGTTTGGCCACTAGAAAATGTTGCTTCAATGCTCAGCTCACATCCTGGGAGCTTGGTCCCCTCAACTAGACGGATTTAAACATAGAGACCCTAACCCTCCATCAAACTGCTTCTCTCACCTTTCTGCTGCTGCACCAGAACAACCCACACCCAACTCACTGTGGTTTCTCCTTATAGAATACACTGTTTGTACAGTTGAGCGGGCAGACAAAAAGCTATTGTGTACAGGTTTTGTAAATATTGGGAAATCTGCCGTTGTAGGCGAAAAATCAATCGTTTATTTGAATAGGGACAATGCACATTAATGAACACTTTAGACCAGGGGTGTCAAACTCAAGGCCCGTGGGCCAAATCCGCAAAGAATATTATATACAATACAATTGGTGTAATTGTTGAATATTTGGTTTCAATTATTTGCCCTAGACTTCTGCTTTCAGACGTAGTTATTTATGAAGTTATTACGAGAACTGATAATAATCCAATGCAGAGGCAATAATGTAATATAATACATTATTTAATATATATTATATATTTACATATGTATATTTATATTGAGAAGCCAAGAGTGTGCAAAGCTGTCATCAAGGCAAAAGGGGGCTAATTTGAACAATCTAAAAATATAAATCATATTCTGGATTTTTTAACAATTTGTTCTTTACTAGATAATTCCATATGTGTTCTTCTATCGTTATTTTTGTATTCATCTACAATGTAGAAAATTATTAAAATAAATAAAAACCTTCGAATGAGAAGGTGTGTCCAAACTTTTGACTGGTACTGTATTTATATAGTTACAACCGGCCCTTTGAGTGTAACCATAATGCTAATGTGGCCCAGGATGAAATTGAGTTTGACACCCCTGCTTTAGACAAATAATGCTTCAAGTGTAAATATGCCAGATTTGAGCTTTGAGCTAATTTCCATCCGTAGTCCCTGACATACAACATATAAGAACATGACATTTGTAAACATAAAAAATAAATACATGATATGCAAAAGAGCATGAGCAGCACACACAAGTATTTACCACATGGCAGTACACTAGCAGCAACGACATATTAAGTGCAAGAGATAGAGTCCTTCCCATTGCCAGTAGACGAGTTTGCCAATTTGGACCCATTTTTTCACTAGCCACATATCTTTCCTACATTCACACACTGAGATTGCATTTTCAGACAAACAAATCAGGAGAAAATGAACTTAGTTGGAGATTTATAAGCATGATTTGCTCCAAATGTTAACCATCTCACAGTCACGAGTTACCAACTAGATAAAAGAGAACATTCCCATCACTGCCACGTTCGTCCCAGGACTGAATTGGGATTTCAACATTGCCCACTTAAGACAAAGTCCAGATGTTACTGTTTTTTCTCCAGTGGGTAAGGGGCTTTGGATACATTTCAGTCAGTGTGCTGCACCTCTCATCATGCAGTTTGTATACCTATACTACATTCAGTTACTGAAAGGAAAACATTGTTTTGTGTATCATAATGTCTAGTCCTTGAGAGTCCTTATTTCCGTTCTTTCAAATATAATGACACCTTTTAACTCAGAAATGTCCGGATCTCCCTATACAAACCCCCTCTCCTTTGAAACCTGCTTCCCTTTGTAGCTTTGATGTGCCAGGTGTTCTGCTTCCTGTGAAGATCTTCACTCTGTGTCACGTACCGGCCACTCAGCTGCCTCGCTTTGTTCTTTCTTGGTTGCAGTGATCTTGTGTGATGTGAACTCTTCACTCCCATCCCACGGGATCCCTCTTTGCAGCATGCCGACGATCTCCTCCATCTGTTTGCATTATACACACTCGCACACACAAAGCATATACACACACACACACACAAAGCATATATACACACACATTCAAATATCTCTTTATCTGAGCTGTCAGCTGATGGAGGAGGATCGTGTTGTCATTCAGCCTCTTGTGCAGCATTGTTCTTATAGCTACTGCAGGATTTCTATTAAAGTAAGGCCGCAATTATAATATATTGTATTTTACGGAAGGAAACATTACCCCCAGTATGCAGATATGCAACAATGTCCCCTGCCCCCCCAATATATTGACCAACATTTTTTTGAATAGGTAAAGAAATCGTATGCTATGACATGCAACCACAATCGACAATAATTTGCACATCTGCAATGGAGAGAGACTTCCTCTGGAGGGAACACAGGGATTGTAGCCTTTGCAGACCATTTACATGCACTAAAACCTATATAACACTACAGGGAAGGGAAAACCCACACAAGCAGTATAGGGCCTCTTTAACAAACATATAAATGCTAAACATTGTGAAAGGTCAATTATTATTTATGTGGATTTATCATCTTTGTGATGTTTGTGTATTTGAAATTGTGCAAATAAACTCAAACTAAACTTAAACTATTTGTTCCCTTTTGTCACGAAGAAAGTCTTTCTGATTCTGATTATAAGAGGTTAAATCTCTCCGTACAAACTCAAGTGTTTTGTTAGTGTTCCCATGGCACACTGCATTGTGATTGTAACGCTTTGTGTGTGTGTCTGTGTGTGTGTGTGCGTGTGCGGTGCGTGTGTGCGTGTGCGTGTGCGTGTGTGTGTGTGTGCGTGTGTGCGTGTGTGCATGTGTGTGTGTGTGTGCGTGTGTGTGTGTGTGTATGTGTGTGTGTGTGCATGCAGGAGGCGTGTGGCGCAGTGGATAGAGCCTTGGTATGGGGATCAGATGGTCACAGGTTCAAACCCCACTGCAGTCAGCATGTCGTTGTGTCCCTGGGCAAGACACTTCACCCCAAATGGCTCCTGTGGGGATTGTCCACAGTATTGAGAATGTAAGTCGCTTTGGATAAAAGCGTCTAACAAGTAACATGTAATGACATGTCAGGACAGTCAGTAGGCATAGGTCAGAGTAAATGTGTGCAGGTCTCAGATAAAGTGCAGGATTTGACTAATCTGACAGGGGAGGCCCGTGACCCCGACACAAACAACGCACTTACTGACACAACTCTGTCAATAACATTTCTATACACACACCGACAGACAGACAGACAGACAGTAAGGCACACACACACACATACCAGAAGGTAGGTTGTGTCAATAGCTGAGCATGTAGTGCTTGGCTCGGGCTGAGCTGCAATGCGGTGTGTCTCGTGTTTCATGTGCCGGTTATACACAAGGTGTGTCTTTTAAGTGCTTCACAGTGGGATAGATAGATAGATAGATAGATAGATAGATAGGTAGGTAGGTAGGTAGGTAGGTAGGTAGGTAGGTAGAGATAGATAGATTGATGAGTTAGATACATACATACATACATACATACATACATAGAAAGACAGATGGATTGACTCCCTTTATTCTATTGTACTTATTGGATATACTTTAAAACATGTTTTTATTGTACAGCTTCTATACAGCTGGAAGTACACATTACAGTGGGATGCATCAATATAGGCAAATATATTCTAACGGTTTATACATCTAAACTGTGCTAAATCACTGTGCCACATCCATCTTTAACAGCACACACTTGGCTACCTATTTTTTAATACCTAAATGAGAGTAATGGACTGTGGTAGGGGGTCTCTGCTCCTCCTCTCTCAGCAAAGGGCTTCTTGGACTGAAAATCATGGAAGAAGCTTTGTGTCGATGCAAATGGTGGAGAAGATGTGTTTCCCACCCAGATTTGATGTGCTCATTTCCACATATCACCTGTTAGAGCTTAGGCCTCAGGCAAAACCCACAGTATATTAAAAAAGGTATTGGAGCCAGGACTCCCCACCACGTGAAAAATCGTTTTCCTGTGGCTCCCCTCCCCCTCAGAAAGCTCCAGAAGGGATGCTTGTGTGTGTGTGTGTGTGTGTGTGTGTGTGTGTGTGTGTGTTATTGAGCAGCAGCAGTCAGATGGCTGTGATCAGACAAACATGGGATTACTGAGAGACACTGGAGGTCTGGTGGGTTTTGAGCCCCCCATAGAAGCCTTGTTTCATCTGTGGTGCAAAAAATCTGCTTATTACTGGAAGTCTGTTCAACCTCCATGTGAACGTTATTCAGTGTGTGAGAATCTGGTGGGGGGGGGACTCCTCTGTTACAAACCTTCATTTGCTTTTAGAGAACAATCACTTTACAGGCTACTGTTTTGGGGGGATTATTGGAGAGAAAGGGCCCCACGATCTCTCCAGCTGAGGAGGAAGACACTCAGGGTGTTTCTCAATCGCGAGTAAAGCTGCTTCAGAGCCACTATTTCAAGCATACTACGTCATCGAGTGCCGCCGAAGTACTGTTCCAATCTCCAGCATACTTGGAAATCTACCGAGCCCGGCGTACTCCGTTTGGAGAAATATCGAGTGTGCACATGAGTAGACTCCGCGGTCTTAAAATCCCCACAATGCTTTGCGCACGGACCAATTTCCCCAAATCTGTGGCGGAAGATGTAAGGGGCGGGGCCTCTCATATGACGCACACCTGCACACTTGCTAGCGTGTTCCACACTTCGTTTTCCGAATGCCAGGAAGTATTCTTGACTCGCTTCTGAAGCAACATGCTCGGCAGACATGTGCTACCAAGCAAGCGTACTCGCGATTGAGAAACACCCTCAGACTCCATGGATGTTTTCTGTCTATTTGTAGTCTTTTTGAAGTCATTTTGTGGCTTTTTGTAGTCTTTTTGTGGTTATTTCATGTCATCTTAAAGTTGTTTTGTGTCTGTTTGTAGTTTGTGTTGAGTCTTGTTGCTTTTCTGTGGTCATTTTAAATTGTTATTGCTTTTAATTTGGGTGTTTTTGTGGTCAGTTCAAGTCTCTTTGTAGTTTTTGTGCGGTTGTTTTGTGTCTCTTAAAGTTGGGGTAGGTAATTCACTTCAGAAACACTTTTTGTTATATTCCATGGAATGCTCTTAACATCCTGATAGCAATGAATATATTAAATGCTTTGACAATAAATACATTAAAATAATTCATCTGTGGAAGCCGTGGCGCTGTAAAAAGCACGACCAATCATCTGAGCCGGCCCGGCTAAAATAACTGGATGGCCTACCTGCCTGTCAGCCTTCCATCTGTGCACAAACTTATCTCGTGACCTCATTGGTCCTGTGTGCGTTCGTGTGTGTTGGAGGAGCGGCTCTGTAAGGAAGTCTGAAGGAAGGGGCAGATTTTTTTCGGTTGTGTACTTTCAAATTCTAGCGCACTCGAGCTGGTTTCTCCATTCTTACCTACCCTACCTTTAATAGTCATTTTGTGTCTCTTTGAGAAGTCTTATTGTGTGCCTTTGTAATCATCTGTATCTCCCTGTGTCGCTTTGCTGTATTTTATGTCTTATCATGGTTGTTTTGTTTCTGTTCATTGTGTGTCTTTTGCAGTCATGTGTCCATTTGGAGTCTTTTGGTGAATTTGTCTTTGTGACACTTTGTAGGTGAAGGAAGTACAAATAAAGACAACAAGGTGTTAGGTAGGTAAACAAGGGTTTCCAATGTTTTATTCCTTTAATATCAATGGCAAATACAAATTGATGCTCCACAACTCACTTTAAAAGTTATTTTTCCCAACATTTTAAGTGTTTTCTTTAGAAGACAGTGTCCAAATTATCCAATTCTTAAAAAGTAGGTGCACAAAACGCCCTCCTTATTGTTCAACAAACAGACATTTGACCTTTGAGAAAGGCGGCAGGCGGCAACGATGTCCATGGAGCTATGACACGGTGTGTGTGTGTGTTGCATGAAAGCACCACGCCTGAGACAATGAAAGGAATGACCCTTGTGACACACGTCGATATAAATATATCATATACACTCATACATATATCATATATACTTCTGTTAGGTCGTGTTTTAAGGCATTATCAGCCACTTTGTATGCAGGGACATTAAATGTGCAACAACAAACAATATCAAATATACACATGAACACGAGTTTCTCCTGATGCTTAGTACACATCTTAAAGTGTTGTTCTTTAAAGACTCCACGCCTGCGTCCTGAGGCTGAGGGCACCGGGAGGGGGGAGGAAGGGTGAGGACAGTTACATGTTCTTGTGTGGCAAACCCTTTCAAATGTAAACAGTAGAGCTGGCTCGCAGTGATTTAGTTACTACTAGTTTGAATTTTAAATTAAAGAGTATCTTTGTCACACATTTCAAGTACATTTTCTAGATATCTACAATTGAATTTCCCCATGTTGAAAAATAAATTGTTAATTTTCAGATATATTCAACAGCATTTTGAATATGCAGTTATATTTTTGTATTTAATTAAATTCTGAGTAGTAACAAAAAGTAGTCGTTGAAGTGGTAGTAGTTGTAGTTACATTTTGTATTTTAGGTGTGTAATCTTAAAAATTACTTTACTAGTAAGAATTGTATTATATCTGAAATGCAATTCTAGATATCTAAATTGAGTACATTTTGACTTGTCAGAGCATGAGATATTTATAAATTAAGAATAAATTAAGATATCTACAACATCTCCATTTGTGAGAATTGGGTTGCAGATATCATTATTAAAATTGCAACTAGCCAAAATAACATCATAGATATGTTGAATTATAACACGTCAAAGATGAATTATAGATAAATCTGTCATTGACTTTGAATAGAAGTCAATGGTGAAAGCACAACTTTGACATTTCCACTAGAAAAACAATTTAAATAGCAAGAAATGAAATGCAGTTATTTTTTACAGACAGAATTACAATTTGGATATGTTTGATATTGGAAAAGGAATTGTTGATATCGCCAAACTGCTACTGGTTAAATGGGTTTGTCATAAAAACAAGCATTTTTCCACACACACACACACACACACACACACACACACACACAACACACACACACCACACACACCACACACACACACACACACACACACCACACACACACACACCACCACACACACACACACCACACACACACCACACACACACACACACACACACACACACACACCACCACACACACACACACACACACACACACACACACACACCACACACACACACACACACACACACACATTAATGCTTTAGGTAAATACATGAAGTCTTTGTCAAGTGGATTTTTTTTTTGCATTTGACTAGCAAACAGAGACGAAGCCTTACAATATAATTTTAAAACCACCCACCCACCCTCTACCACCCCTAAAAACGTCTCTCTGAAGACAGCGACGAAACACACTCACATACTGTTTACACATACACACACTGACAGATGGCATTTCAGTGAACACAACTGCCCACTCACTCACACTTTATGCCCCGTTACGTCTCCCCTTTAGCTCTCCTCGTAACGCGGCTACATAGCTCCTCTCCGTTTGAAAAGGTTTCCAATTTGACAACAAAACAAATATTAAAATAAGCAGCATTCCACACTCAAAACACTAAACAATCCTAAATCTATTTTTCGGATTCATGCTTTCAATGTGACTTGTGAGCGGTGGGTGGATGTGGGATGGAGGTTCCTTTGGCGTCGGGCTGCTACACTGCAGGGTTAGAGGACATTTACATTCATAAGACCCTCCCCTTTGCTGCCCGTGATGATTTTTGAACCGAACAAAAAAGGCGCTACATTCTCACGAGGCGGCCGTTTTCGTTTTTGGGTTCCTCGGCACGGAGATAACGCAGCTCTTGCCAGAAGAATCATCTCCACGCTCACCCTAGCTCATCTCTCTTTTATACTTTTTTTTTAAAGTTCATTTTTTAATAAATTATTCAAGTTTTTTTGTCATTTTATACCCCCCCCGTTTAAAAAGGGCGAGTTGGCTTTTTGAAAACAGCGAAAAAATAATGACCAATCACAAAGAAAAACATTTCATTTCCTATGAGCACCGTGCCGAATTGTGAACAAAAGCCTCGAGGCACAAGAGACGATTCTAAATACTCTAAGGATTGACTAGGCTGTGCAAACAACACTACACATCGGAGACTCTCACAAGTAGAATGACGAATTAAATATATTTCTATATATTCATCTATATATTTAGTATATCTAATAAATACATTTGTTGATAGACATAGAGATATTTCTGTAAACTATTTACATTAACATTTTTTTTTGTTGCAGAAACAATAAATAGCTATGAAGGCAAGGCGAAGGAGAGACAATCTGGGCTCCTTCATAAATAAATGGCAGGACCATCCACTCGTGAAAATAATCTCACCTGCCTGTCTGTCCTCTCTACACATGGAATGTTCTCTCAGTCGATCTTCCTGTTAACACCTGCTGAACGGGGCAGTGAAGAACAAGAGGAAGTCGTGTACTAAAATGTGCCAGCACCTGCCAACATGTAACCTGCATCGGGCCCCGGTGGCTGGCGTTTAAAAAAAGTTTCCAAACCGGCTAGTGACCCCCCTCAAAACGTGACAAACACACATTACGATAAAAGGATGCTGTGAAAACGCCACAGTCATCAGAGAGAGGGAGAAAAACATTAAAAACCCATCCCATAAACCCTCCCTATCACAATCTCATGCTGCACAAAGTTTTTTTTTTTACATTTTTGTACTCTCTAAACTGGCAGGTGTGGACAGAAAATCATAAAGTTAGGAGCCTGCCGATGCCTGGGTGCGTGCTAAGCGACGTATTGCTGGCGGCCCCAAGTCACACCTCACACAGGCAGCTTTAGTGTAGGCCAGAAATAATAATAACGCTCAGCTCATCTTGTAACAATACTGTAGTGGGGGGGGGGGGGGGGGGGGGGGGGGGGCTCCTTCAAGTTTTTAAGAGACAGCATTTGAAAAAAGATGAAACTGTTTTTGCTGTAAGTGCAAAAGTACCATGACGGGGCAGAAAAAGCCCTGCATCATGTCAGTGTCACACCTTTGGGAGGACGGGACAACCAGGAGCGATGGAGGGGTGTGTGTGTTTTAGTGTGTGTGTATGTGTGTTAGTATTTGTGAAATCTCATAAGTGCTTCCCATGTCTCTTGAGGCATAGAAAAGAGGCAGTGGGGCATTGTGTAGTAACATTCTCTGGCTGAAAGTTGTGTTTCTGACGGATGGACGGAGTGACGGGGGGGTGGAGTGTCTTTAAAATCCCACTCGTTTGATTGGTGCAGAGCAGAGCGGGGGACACCTTAATGACTGACCGCTGATGATGGGTGTGTCTAAAAGGTGTTGGATGGAGGTCAAAGTAAGGGGCTGGGGGGGTCTCAGATCGCATTTAGGGAGTGGTGAGGCATTCTGGGACGGGATTGGCTGAGGGGGTGGAGGAGGCGGGGCTTGGAGCCTATAGGCTGCAGGCTAGCTGCGTGGCAATCTCCTGAGTGTCCTGCAGGCGCAGCAGGCAGGCGCTGGAGTAGCCCTCGTCGCTGCAGCTGCTGCGCAGACTCCCCCGCTCGTCCCCCGAGTCGCTCACGCTGCTGGTGCTCCACTCCAGGTCCCCCAGCAGGTAGTCCGTCCCCTCCACGTCCACATCCAGGTCCTCTGCTCACAGGAGACACAGACACAACACGGTTAAAGGTCCCCTATTATACTATTTTTCATCAATATATTATAGGTCTCAGATATATACAAAACATGTCTCTGAAGTGTTTGGCTCCAAACACCAAACAGATCATTGCAGCATCCCATAATCCCCTCTGTTTCAGCCCTGTTTCAAAAGTGCTGATTCTCTGTCTGTTACTTTAGATGAAAATAAGGAGCCCCTCCCCACGCCCCTCTGAGAGATATTTGGTTACAAAGAACACAATGGTGCTCTAGGAGGAGATTCAGGTGATAAGGGGGGGGGGTTACCTTGGTTGCTGATTGGCTAATGGTTACACAAGCCAAAACAACGTTATGACATCATAGAGTGGCCAAAATCTCATCAGCTCATTTTCAGACAGGTTTTTATATAAATGGATCAGGACAAAAAGAGAGAGAATCTTTGTTCCTGAAACTTTCAGAATCTCTTTACACAGAGGGGACACATGGTGATGTAGAAGAGACATGAACAAGTGGATTTTGCATGATAGGTGACCTTTAAAGGGCTGGATGACCATTTTATTTATTAAAAAAGTCACTCATTTTAAACAAATAGAATACCTTTTATTGTAATGTTAAAGCTTTGTTATGACATTGATATTATGTCAGTGTCACACCATATCATTTGTCATTTGGATTATCTATGCTGTCGTTTTATTGTTTTTTATTCTGTCATTCATGTCTTGTTGATCCGTACATACTGTAAAGCCCCCCGAGAACAATATCTAATTTATGATATCAGGATATGTAAGTGAAATAAGATTATTTTTTATTTGGTGTTATACCAAAAAACAAACTCAAAAGTTGGTAAAAAGCTAATTTCTGGCTTTTTTCGTCATTGCATTCTTAATTTAATGCAGAGAGAGACAGCTGGGGGAAACAGTGTATCTGTTTAAAATGAGAGTGACTTCAACTCCAAACTTAAACTGTTAATTAAAGGTTTGTTTCAACCAAATCCAGAGTTGGTGATTGTTAGAAAAAATGTAAAGACTAGCAAAGTTAGGGTGGAAAGTTTTAACCCATCGCCTAACCTCAATTACTACTTGAATCTTTCCTGAATAAACAAGGCGTGGTGCGGCGTACAGTCAGGGCAGCTGATATTTGCATATCCTAAATATCTGTGAACGCAACCTAGTTTTCATCTGGATTCCCCTTCTTTATCTCTTCTCTCAGGCACAGTAGAGTGTGTGTGTGTGTGTGTGTGTGTGTTATGTGTGTGTGTGTTATGTGTGTGTGTGTGATGTGTGTTGGAGGAGAGCGTGTGTGTGTGTGTGTGAGTATGTGTGATGTGTGTTGGAGGAGAGCGTGTGTGTGTGTGTGAGTGTGTGTGTGTGTGTGTGTGTGTTATGTGTGTGTATGTGTGTGTGTGTGTGTGTGTGATGTGTGTTGGAGGAGAGCGTGTGTGTGTGTGTGTGTGTGAGTATGTGTGTGTGTGTGATGTGTGTTGGAGGAGAGCGTGTGTGTGTGTGTGTGTGTGTGTATGTGTGTGTGTGTGTTATGTGTGTGTATATGTATGGGTGTGTGTATGTGTGATAGTTACAGTATGTGTGTGTATGCGTGTGTGTGTATATGTATGGGTGTGTGTATGTGTGATAGTTACAGTATGTGTGTGTTATGTGTGTGTGTGTGTGTACCTTGGTCAGAGTCGGACTTGTCGGACTGGGTGGAGCCGGTGCTGTCCATGCGGGTCCTCTCCACCCCCAGCTGTTGGAGGCGTCTCCTCAGGTGCCTCCTCTCCCTCTGCAGCTGATCCATCGTGTGCTGCGCTCTCCTGTCGCTCTCCTCCAACCTCTGCAGGGAGCAGAACAACACAGCGGTCAAAACCCAACCCTTAAAGTAACCCTCATCACATCCAAAACAATCCACCTTCCTTCCCCCGAAACAGCACTTCACAGATTGCCCTCAAGCCTTCTAGTTAGAGGTGCACCGATAAACCTACCTGTTTTTAACCTCTGCATTATTACACATCATGACACTTTAAAGCCCCACACCTTGATATGGTCTCTGGCCTTCATCAGCAGGCTGAGGGTGGTGTGCCTGTTGGCATCCTTTCCTAAGGGAACGAGGGATTTCAAGCGCTCCAAACAGAGCCGTAGATTAGCCCGTCTGGAACAGGAGAGAAGAAACAAAGAGAGAGAAACATGATTATTGATTTATTTGCCGTCAGATACACACAAGCAGCTGAAGTTGAGCAGGCAAGTTCATTCTTAGCCTTGGAAAGAGTAGTTTGTCAAATCAATGAAGAACATTCTTTGGAGCCTTAAACTACATCTCATGCTTTCATTGCTGGAGTTTTCTAAGGCTGCAGCCACGCGAGGACGGTAACGGTCGTATCCGCTACAGTTCTCTATCATATAGACGGTTCGGCCACAAGAGGCCGACATGGAAACGCAGAAAACGATAACATATGTACTACAGCGTCTCCAGCGCTTTCGAGCGGTCTCGTGTGAACGGACACGTCTCTGGTGCCTATTGCGTGTGGACGGAAGACTTTTTTCATATCGAATTCGGTTCGTTTGCGTTACCGTTCTCGTGTGGCTCCAGTCTAAGTTGTATCAGGTCTTTCTTTGTCAAATATTACTTTTTGATGGATTTTCTTATATTTATTGTTTAGACAGAGAATCATCTGAATGTATTTAACTAGTCCCACTAAGATATCAAATGAGTAGCTTTTTCAAATCTTCATTTTTCGAAAATGTGTTTTTTTTGTATTATTATTGAAGGACCCTAAAAAAAGGATGTTGAGAATACACAAGCCGCGTTAGAAGAACTGTGCCAAAATAAAATACAACCTAATATTTCTGGAGTCTATACTCTGTCATAAATGCTGCTTTTTTTAAATGTCCGGATTTGGACTTTGAGGAACTTGGATGGACATTTAACTATTTTCTCCAATGTTAGGCCGAAACTATAAATGAATCAAACTATACAATCAACAGCTTAGTCAATAATGAAACTAATCGTTAGTTGCAGGCCTTCAATTAGGTATTTGTATTTAATCAGAGCCACTGTGCATGTGTTTTAGACCCTCTGCTTTTTGATTCAAATGCTAGAGTTACTTATTCATAAAGGAGGCAGTGAGTAAAACGTTTGCACATGTGAGGTTTCCTGAACTGCTGACGCTCTCCTGAGTGTTTCTGAAGCATCGTAACATTACCACATACTGTTGCTATGTAGGACATTTGAGTAACAGTGTAAAAGCGCTCTCTTGCCAAGCCAGAAATGTGCTGAAATCCAAAGATCAGCAGTGACATATTCTCAGATCAGAGCTCATTATTAATGTCAGCCGTCCACTAACACGGCTCACATTTACGTTTCCTCCTGCAGCCGCTCTGAGCTGGCAGTTGCTTCGGTCTGGTGGGTGTTCGCGACCACTTGACCCCGATGTTATACAACACACACATCTCCAGCCTCAGCTGAGTGTGTGTGTGCCCGAGTGAGTGGGCGTGTGTGTACGTCAGACTCTTTCTTGAGTGTTAAAAATGTTTTGGCAACTGAGAGCCTGCAGGATGAGCTATTCATTTATAGTGTGCTGCAACGTAATCCTGATTAGGAGTCTTTGCTTTGAATGCTCATATACATATTTCTTTGGGACGTTTTTAACTTCTCAGGTTTATAGATAGGTAAAACACATGGTAAGAGGGAAGAGTGATTTGACTGTGCAGAGGAAACGCACACATACATTCCCAGGCCCTTTCCGTTTTTAAAAACACACACACGCATATACAAAGCAGTGTTCGGCTGAAAGCAACTCCTCAGCTGAGTCCAAAGGGCATGAACATTGTTGTTACATAACATGGAAATGCCCTCGCTGTGTTTTCCTGACATAATAAGCAAAGCTGGCTAAAGTTTGTTGAACAGCACAGAGGGCCAGCAGCAGAATCAGGAAGTGGCACAGGTCACATGGTTTCTAAATGACAGATGAAGACTCGGGGTGTGGCTGTGACACACAGAGCTTTTTCAGCTGCAGGTTATTCTCGTTCAGTGTGGCTGCATTGTGTTAATAGGAGAGTGTGTATGTGACGAGGATCAGGTGAAGGCCAGAACTTACATTTCTCTGTTAACTACCAGCTGCTAGTTCACTTACTTTTGCTTCTTATTATAACCATGGTGGTGAACTGATTTGCTTTTAGTAAATGTGTGTTTTCCTCTTTATTAAATTATGTTAGCCTTCTTAATTTAGTCTTTCGTCTAGACTGTCTCTTGACTGAGGGACAAATAAAGGACTTCTGATTTCTTTTTAAATACACATGACTGGTGCGAGTGCTGACCCAGTTTGTGATGAAGATACACCTCACTTCAGACCACTTTGTCGTGCATGGATTCATTAATTCATACACGCCTTAATGCATTAGAAAGCATGAATTAATTCAGGTAGTACTTCATGAATTATCAGGAAGAATGGCGCTAATGCAAGAATGAATAGTTGATAGATACAACAACCAAAGTGTCTCAATCATCATGTTTATGACAAAGTTCCTAAAGCTGAAGCCAAGTTTAAGACTTACAAATGATTCATAATGTGGGTGTATTAACCATTTGTTGCATATGAATCAAAACATACCATATTTATATTGTTAAATCATTTGTTGGAGGAGTCACAAAGATGATCGCTTCATAAGCAACACATGGTTAATAAACCATTATAGACCACCAAGGTGTCCCTTCAAATCCAACATGGTTGATCTTTAAGCAGCCTTGCAAAAGCTACACCTAAGTGCAACTGAAAACTACATCTAGGGCAGCGTGATGCACTTTCCCCGAGCAGCAGTAAATCTCCCCACTGCCCCCCGCCCTTTTGGCCCCCAACACTAACTGGACGTGACCAGCTGGGAGGACTTCGCATGTAGCAAAGGTGTGTTGCCAGCTGGAACACACACACACACACACACACACACACACACACACACACACACACACACACACACACACACACACACACACACACACACACACACACCACACACACACACACACACACACACACACACACACACACACACACACACACACACACACACACACACACACACACACACACACCACACACACACACACAAACACACACACACACACACACACACACACACACACACACACACACACACACACACACACACACACACACACACACACACACCACACACACACACACACAGTGAGGGGTCTTATTGCACTCCTCTGGTTTTGCTAGCCTCCGCGAGTAATTTTCTATCCGCCCAACATGGCTCTCTATCATCAAGCGAGTGGTGGGAGAAAGTGGCTAAAGGCTATGAATGTTCTTAAGAGAGATACGCCGGGCTGTGGTCGTTACCGTGACTGACTGCTGGGCTCGAGGTGTTCCACACATGCAGAGGGATAAACCCCAGACACAGGCCTCAGTGCGATACATTATTCAGGCTGCTGCTTTGGATCAGCTAGCACAGGCCGGATGGAAGCACTGAATCAAAAATAAGGCCTGAGGAACAGCAGGCTTATTTTTTGGATTCATTTCAACCTCACAGCCTGTGGTATTATCTTAGCCAAAGAGTTTTATATTAAAAGTATTCATTTGGTGTTTTATAGCAGTAGTATACAGATAGCTTTGGGCATGCAGTGCCTTTAGCTTAATGCTAACATCAGCATGCTTTGAGAAGGTATGCTGTTTACCAACTGCTAGCATATTCATTTAAATCAGAAAGGAACAATTATATTAAATAATATTTTTATTTTATTTTAGTACTAATCGGGCTATTTTATTTAATATGGAATACCAATATATCTTAATCCCGAATAAGATGCCAAATTGAAAGGAGGAAATGTTCAAACATAAAATGAAAGAATGAAAAAAATGAAAAGATATAATTATATCTTTATAATTTATGTATTTAAATCATATTTTATAATTACATTTCCTTTTCAATAGAACATTTTAAGTCAAGCTTCAGAATTGAATCTTTCCTATTTTCCATTTCAGGCTTTTTTATTTTTGAATTGCCTTTTAATCTGTTAAACCCTGAGCCTGTTTTTCAGGTCTCAGGCTCGAAAATGACATTCCCAGAACAAATGACCATATCTTCCCTTCTAAAAGGGTTAAATTAATAATCTTTTTTCTCAAAGTAATGATAAACCTGTGAGTTGGATGTAGAAAAGTCAGAATCAATATAAATGTTTTTTATTTGAAAGAAAATTCAGATTTTACATAGTAAAAAACTGTAAATTATAGTGTCCGTCCAAAAGTTATTTTGTACTTCTAGTGAAGACTACCCTTGGATGATGGTAAGGTAGACTAAAAGCATTAGGAATCCAAAGTACAACATATAATAAGTACCCTGTATCAAGATTGATGCAAAACAAGTGACATTTGACCTTTTTAGAGAGATTTAGCAAAAAGAAACCACTTCTGGGGTCATTTGGGTGGATGTTCCATATCTCTGGCCCCCCTTGCTCGATTTTGATGGTTGACACCTCTTTCTGACCGTTAGAGCCAATAGAATCGAAGGGGGAGTCCCCCACACACACTCGTTGTGAAGAGAAAAGGTGAGGGCTTCGCGCATGTAATTTTGCATCAGAGTGAACCTATCTCTAGCTTTGACATCTGGAAACGGAAAAGCAGTTTTAATGCTTATGGATTATCAGAAATCATTTCAAAGGGACACAGACACATTGGATTAACCTATGGATTAACTTCAGCAGCATTTTTATCATTTTAATGCCATTGAAGACCACTTTGGAGAGACTACAGAGCCAAGGTAAAAATGTTAGCATTTTTAGCTACCTAGCGTCACCTGTTTTGATGTCCGTTTTTGCTTATAACGTCGCCATTTCGTATAATTCAGTGATAATGTGGGTGTCCAACGATTCTGTGTCACCTCACGATGTGAAACGATGTCATGGATGTAGAGAACAGATAAATAATAAGGTTTTGTGAGTGATTTTCGGTGCAGTAAGGTATTAGGATTTTTCGCTCGTTGCTAATTCAGAGGCTCAGTGTTAGCATTGTGGGTTTTATTTTGAAAAATAAATTAAAATGATCAGTTAGATGAGTTTCTTCCCGTTACATGGATATAAAACATTCATAGTTTATTAAATGAACATGCCCTCAGACACTGTTTCCTGCAAGATGTTGCGGCAGTGCCCCGGTACCGGGGTCTCTCGGGCTTAACAGGTTAACAATAACTTAGTAGCCTTTTCATGCATCTTTTTAATATTTAATATTAATCTGTTTTATTTGTTCTATGTCCTTTATATATGTTGCACTGTTGGATGAGCCTGTGACCTAAGCTTTTCATTACCATATCAACACTGTAGCTAATGTGCACGTGACAATAAAGCCTTGAATTGAATTGAATAATACCCTGATTATCTAAAAGGAGAATTTACATTCATCATGTGTAAATCCTTCCTCCAGATTTAACAGAGATTCCCTGATCTGATTATATGGAAATATTTTCAATGTTCCAATGATTATACAGACACTTTCCACAATTCACAAATATGCACACAGAGATGAGATCACTTCTACATACCTGTTCTTTTCCATTTCATTGTGCGTAGACCTGCGGAGATAAAACACACTTGATTAAAACACTCTGTTTAAACAGGTTTTCTCATTGTGAGCCATCAATGCAGTCCAAGGTCTTTCTGCAGGAGAGTGGGAGACAGAGAAAAGGCTGTGTGGGAGTTTATGAGCAGTCAGAACTGCCGACAAAATTAGATTCTAGAGAAAAAAATAAAAAGCTGGATATTCTGATGCTCGAAGGCTTGTTCTATGAAGGCTTATTTAAGGACCACACTCTGGTGGAGAGGCCCCCCGGTAAACATAGTAACAGTAACTAGAAACAGAAGCCAGGGACTGAGCCCTCCATATTGGCTGATTATCCACTGTGCATGTAGTACTGGGAGAGGTGGGGGTGGGGGGAGACACAGTGCTGAAAGTAAACTGAGATGGAGGTGTGCGAGTGGCCAGCATGACTCCTGCATTGCAGTGTTAAAGCGACACACTCACGAGAGAGCGTGCAGAAATGGGGTTAGATGTCGTTTTTGGAATGAAGGAAGTGTAAAAGGGTAGTGGGTTGCAGGAGTTGGTAGGGCTGTGCAATTAATCGCATTTTAATCGCAATTACGATTTTGGCCTGCCACAATTACGAAAACATAATCGAAAAAAACGATTATTTTGCTTTGCTAGGTTGTGAACATATTTGATCTAATTTATTTTTATTTATCATATTTATATATGTTTAGTAGCTTGTGGAAGTGCGCTCCAAAATGTATTGGTTTATTGGTATTTATTATTTTGACATTATTTATTTAAATTTAAATATATCATTTATTTTTGTATTGGTTTTTCAGTTGAATTATACGTTCAGGGTAATCAATAGTTAAAAAGATACTGTCCAAATTATTATTTGTATTTGTTTTAAAGTTCAATAAATGGAAGTTTTCAAAGTCAATGAATAATCGTATTTAATAATCGTGAAATCAATTATTGACCAAAATAATCGTGATTATGATTTTTGCCATAATCGAGCAGCCCTAGGAGTTGGGCATGAGGCAAAGATCAGCATGCCTGAACCCTCCTCTACCTCACCTGACCTCGTGATCCCCTCACCCTACAGTAAGTCCAAAAATAGCCTCTGCACCTTCAGCTCAGCTGGGCTACACACGATCACCACCCTAATCCTCACAGGGATCTGACTCACTCATGCCACTTTCAACCAAAATAGAATGTATAGGAAGGTTTGCTTTTCTCCCCTGGTGTTTCTCATTCACCAAAAGCAGGGTTAGTAACAGTGAAAATCTTACTGTGATTACATCTTTTTTATATTGGTTACCAATTCAGTCTATATTTACTGTACACTCTCAAACCAGAGTTCTTGATTGTTGGAACAGTGGAAAGATTTACACAGACTTTGGTAAGGTTAGGTGTTGATTACTTTGATGTAGTTTATGTTGTGTTTTGTTATGATCTGGGAAGTAAAATGACTGTTCCTGCCATTGGAGTCTGGTGGCTTTAAAGAGAGAAAATGTATAGTTTGTCTTCCATGTTATTCAATTGTAATAATTGACCACATTCCTGTTGATTTAATCTGCTATATATTCACTTCAACACGTCAGAGCTTTGCACTGGTAAAAGAAAAAAAGTGTTGGACCTGGAGTCAATAAAAGACAGATAACTGCAGGGTCATTTGTCCAAAAGACTAAATTGTACCACTAAAAACAGATTAAAGTGGCTTTTTTTGTCTAGACTAAGCTTAAAAATACTGTAGTCCCCTATCCTCTGATCAGCAATGATCATGTCTGTGTCTGTGCGTGTGTGCGTGCGTGTGTGTGTGCATGATCTTGTTTCAGTTTTGGCTGCTCTCTCCGTCAGTCGCCCCCTCCGGCCAGAGAGCATTCCTGTGCCGGGCAGACAGCCGCTGGTGACATAACATTGCTGCAGAGAAATTATCCCAGTTATTCAGGCTACATTCAGACTCAGGGACAACTCCCACCGTCTGCCCTAACCGGCTACACCTCCAACGTTCGCATCCATGACATGACGGCAGCTGATATTGAGTAATAATGAGTTGTCTAATGTGGATTTATTTATGATTGCTCTAATTACATATCACTCTAGTCTAGCTAGTAGCTTAGCCTAGCTAGTAATACCTCATGCCACAGGAAACTGAATCTATACAAATAAACTAAAAGTACGGTAGGTCAAACTTGAATCAGGAAGTGGGTTTGTAAACTGTGAAAATGCAAAGAAAAATGTCTCCAACGGACATTTTGGATAATACATTTGCAGTTGGCCTTACTTTAAATAAGAGTAAATTATTTGACTGTCATTATTTGCTCTTTCAAACTACTTCCTCTTCTTAGTAATGCAACCACATTCCACTATGTAGCAATGCACTTGTGCAAAGTGATGGACAAGACTACGAAACTGGGTACCCTGGTTCCTGAGACCTTATACGTCAACTAAGAGAAGTAACACCTCTCAAAGCATTGTGAAACAGCTCCTGGATAATAATGTCACAGCATTTGCGTAATTGGAAGATTATTTATTTTAAAACTCACGCATTTTAATTATATTAAGGCTGGAAGTCACACATTGTAAAAAGGGCTTGGCTCCACCAACAATGGCCATTTATAGATCAGTCAAGGGTAAGGCGGTTTCTGCACTGCCAAGATGTTAACACCCAGAGCCGCCCATCTTGAGCTTCACAACGGTACTTCAGAAACCAATGGGTGACGTTATGGAGAATCCATTTGTAATACTGAATTGGTAAAAAAGTAAAAACCTCAACTGAGATGCAGAATTTCAAATACGCTGTATACATGTCCAAAGAAGGATCCTGAACTAAGAATAAAACATATCTCACATGTAAATAGTAAAAAGGCTGCATTTATACAATGCTTTTCTGGTTATTGTGAGCACTTTGAGAGCTTTTGCAACAGTACAAGTACCAACTGCTTAATACCATGAAGGCAGATGATGCCATACATTACATTACGTGTTACTTGTTAGACGCTTTTATCCAAAGCGACTTACATACTCAATACTGTGGGCAATCCGCACAGGAGCAATTTGGGGTGAAGTGTCTTGCCCAGGGACACAACGACATGCTGACTGCAGTGGGGTTTGAACCAGTGCTCCCCTGATCCGAACACCAATGCAGTAATCCACTGCGCAACACTCCTCCCTGGTATACAAGATGCCACCTGCTCTTCAGGAGACCGACATCCACATGCGTTTAGACACCGTTGGCCGAGCCATTGGGAGCCATTTGGGATTCAGTATCTTGCCCAAGGACACTTCAACATGTTGACCCAAGGGCCTGGATATCAAATTGCCAACTTTATAATAGATTGGTGGAAAACCGCTCAACTGTCCCCCCTGAACCATGGCCGCCCATGTCTTAACTGCAAAACTCTACATCGATTAGGGCCTAAATTGGAATATCCGATTTAAACTGTTTCAATTTCTGAATAATACTGTAATAATAATGTCTGAATATAGTCTAAACCTTTAACCCAGCTTTGAATCTTTCCATACAATTCCCTGGACAAAGACCAACGCATAGGCTGTAATCTCTTATGGCGTCCTTCATGGAGAGTTTAAGATTATACTGGATGGAAAACTGAATTGCGTCTAGATGATTCATCAGTGCCTTTTATTCCGGCTCGGTCTACAACATGAATCCACCTTTAACCTGTATTTTCATTTCTGAAGCCTCGCCCAAGTAAACCACATCATCCTGAACAACAACACCGGGTGGAGAGCATGGAAAGACTCCATTTGCCAGGTCAACAAGGAGGACAAGATCACAGTATGATTTCCATAGTGCACTGTAGTTACTAGTGTGTTTGTGTAGGGTGGGGGAGGACTCTCCATCCATTTAATGGAGGAGCTGGTGCTTTCCACTGCTTGCCAAGAGTGAGAATAGAGCAGAAAATAAAGAAACAGAGGGGTGGAGGAGGTGAGGAGAGAGAGAAAAACACAAGTGGGAGAGAGAGATGAGGGGGAAGGGGGAGTCGGTACTACTGACAAACATACAGACCAGAATCACAGCGACTCCCCTCCCCCACCACTCACAAATCCACGCCATGGTTAAACAACAGAAACTGGAGGAGCTTCAACGTACTGGCTTGAGTGGCTTCACATATATAAGTGCCTGCCTGCCCTACATTTCAAGTCTTAAAAGCAACAAAATAACTTATCACGCCTGCTCAATTAATAGTCTTCTCTGGCAGAAATCCCCCCTCCCCCCTGGAGAGCAAAATTCATTCAGTCATAGTGCTGGTCTGCCTATTAATGATCAAGATCCAACATCACACCATATCGTATCATGAAGGCTGAGCACAAACTCTTATTAATTACAATTCTGAAGCCCTTTTATAGTAATATAGTAGTGCTCACAGATGAGCAGCTGGTTGCTTAACATAACCTTGTAGTTAAATAAATAAAATGGTCAAAGTCCTGGTAGGCTAAAAGGTTTTATGGCAGGAGGACAGACCTTCAGCAGCTCGTAGTCTACTTTACATGTTCTTCTCTAGGCGTGTCTAAAAATGTTTTGCCTGCTAAGCATGTTAAGACATGTCCTGAGCTGGAGGCAGGTGTGTTCCTGCTGTACTTCACACCCTGCATCTTTTAGTGGTGGATACGAAAGAACAATAAAGATGTATCACCGCCAAGCCCAACCGACTAACCCTGTCAACAGGCTAAACCAAATATTTGAGCGACACCTAGTTCCTTGTAGGGCTGTACCCGAATATCCGAATATCCGTTCGGGTTTCAATTTCGTTATTCGTTTTTATTTGAATTTATTGAAAACTCCAATATCAACATAAGAGCTTGTGCCTCTTCGGGGGTGCTAACACTTAACCATAAACGTTATCGTTTACTTTCTCCTTCTTTATATGTAGATATTACTTTTTCTCCGTTAATCTCCGTCACGTTGTTTCCAAAGCAACAACAACTTCCGGTCAACTGCGCTAACTCTCCTTCAAAATAAAAGCATGTCCATAAATAGGAAGCCAAGCCAAATTACACTTAAGACGTATACAACTGCAACGAAAGTAACAAACACAATGCAATATCCTTTTCAATTTCAAAGACCACAAATTGGGTTACATTAACAAATAACTATAAAACAACAATACTGTAGAATAACTAAATTAATGCCGTGAATAAACCGAAATACACACGTTGAAGCGGTTCGCTGCAGATTACTACGCACACCCCCGCGCGGGCCGAAAATTCACTGCTGATTACTACCGAATATCCGGAGCCCGAAAAATTGTATTCGGGCAGCCCTAGTTCCTTGTAAAGCGCAGTCTTCCCATTAGATCTGTAAATGTGCTTATTAAGGAATCATACTTCCAGTATTGCTCATTAAAGAAACATTGAAGAGGTTTTTCAGAAGGCATTGCCAGGAATTGCGTCACAAAATGGTTTATGGAAATGTATAGCTGCAGCCCACCCAAAGATCAGACTGTTTCGTTAATATTGCAGATTTCTTAAGATTCGGCAACCCTATCAGATTCTTTACCACGCCTATACCAGATTTTATATTAAAAATAAAATGACTATTAGTAATCTGATGAGCAGGGATTGTTGACATTGCTTGTCGTTATCGTGTGTTGCTTTGGTTTATGTAGTCTTAGATTTTATTTTTTTAAACCTCATCCTTTTGAGTAAGGTCTTCTTTTTGTTTCTATTTGGGTAGGATGGGGCCGGTACTCGTTAGGGCTGCTCGATTATGGCAAAAATCATAGTCTCGATTATTTGGGTCAATAATTGATATCACGATTATTAAAAACGATTATCCATTTACTTTGAAAACATCCATTGATTGATTTTTTTTTTTTTAAAGTATGTTTTTAACAGTTGATTACCCTGAACTTTAAGTATAATTCAACTGAAAACATAAAAAAAAAAAATTGCAAGCCAAAATCGTAATTGCGATTAAAATACGATTAATTGAGCAGCCCTACTCGTAGCCATGTTTGTGTTGGTTTCTGTATTTTTTGAACATCTTGTTAAATCTAAAAATGTTTGATAAAATATATATTTATGTACATTTAGAGAACAGATGTAAATGTGTACAATGAACGACAATGTATTCCTGTTAATCTAATCAACTAATTAGATAAATGCAGGAAATTAATTGATTTCTTTAACCAGAGTTTGGCAGTCGACTACAGCTTAATGTAACAATTAGTTAAATTGAAAGGATTCATCTGCAACTATTTTTATAATCTAATCATTCATTTAAAATAAATCTGTTTTTATTATATTGTTGTTGTTTTTTTTACTGTTATAAAAAATAAAAATAATTAAAAGGTGTCACGTTGGAATCTGGGAAATGATGGACGCTATTTCCCTTAAAACTTGTACAGACTGAAGAAATATTAATTGAAGAAATAATTCGCCAATGAACCAATATATAAGTATTGAACACTCAAATGTCTGCAGCGGTGTAACTTTAGATCAATGGGTTCTATAGCTGGATATTCTGTGCATTGGGTTATGAGGGTTAATAGACCTATACATAAACATAGTTCACATGCTTCACATCATGTGCTCTGTACATTAGACACACGGAACATATCCAACACATCTGAATGTCAGCCACCGCCTATAGGGACAGGACGGGGCAGTTCAAATGAGGACATCGCCGTACGCACGTCGGTCCTTGAAGACATTCACGGTGTCTCCATTATTTGAACAAACTTAAATGGATGAAAGCAGTTTTGTCTAGGCCTGTGGCGATAGCTAATTTTGTAGGAAAATGTATTGTCGCAAAATTAACTGTTATAAACAATATTATTGTCATTTTAAGTCTAAACACTAGTATAAATATTATAAAATAGCATAGAAATGCGAGAACACCCTTCCAAAGAATTAACATTTAAATCTTAAGACATTTCAGAAACAAATATTAAATGATGCTAAATAAATGATTGTAAATGGACTGTACTTATATATATATATTATTGTAAAATAACACCAAACAAAACAATAAATAACATGGGCTCTGTTAGTAATGTGAAATGTCTGAGCAAAGCGCTTGTCTTGTAGTTTTTGGGATAACACTATTCATGTTCATCCATCATTTAAAAAATGACATTCTTATGTAAATAAAATACGCATCTCAAGATAATGGGAAAAAATCGAGATCAGCAAAAATGATCAAGGTCATGTCCATATATATATATGTATTTATGTATGATAAGTTGGTTATATTTGAATTGTAGAGCTGATGCCTATATATCAGGCGTTGGGGCAGGTGTGTCAAAATTAAAATAATAGAGACCTCTTGTAGGGCTGCTCGATTATGGCAAAAATCATAATCTCGATTATTTGGGTCAATAATTGATATCACGATTATTAAAACGATTATCCATTTACTTTGAAAACATCCATTTATTAAAAAAAAAAAGTTTGAACAGTATGTTTTTAACAGTTGATTACCCTGAACTTTAAGTATAATTCAACTGAAAAAAAAATATTGTTTTATTTCGATTACGTTGCTTTCGTAATCGTTGCAAGCCAAAATCGTAATTGCGATTAAAATACAATTAAAGGTAAGTTTGAGAAACCGGCTCGAGATACACTTTTTGTTATATTCCATGGAATGCTCTTAACATCCCGATAGCAATGAATATCTTAAGTGCTTTGACAAAAAAATCCATAAAAAAATTTCATATGTGGAAGCTGTAAAAAGCACGACCAATCATTTTAGCCGGCCCGGCTAAAATAACTGGATGGCCTGCCTGCCTGTCAGCCTTCCATCTGTGCACAAACTTATCTCGTGCCCTCATTGGTCATGTGCGCGTTCGTGTGTGTTGGAGGAGGGGCTCTGTAAGGAAGTGGCAGATTTTTTCCGGTTGTGTATTTTCAAATTCTAGCGCACTCGAGCTGGTTTCTCCAAAATTACCTACCCCACCTTTAATTGAGCAGCCCTAACCTCTTGAGACATCCCCTCTGCAAATGTGAGCAATCAAAGCAGGAAGTGGGCCTTTCTGTTTCTGTTGCAGAAAGTTAAAACAAAATCTGGACGTACTGAACGTTAGGGTTAGACAAGGTAAGAGTTCTGTATATAAACTAGGGATGGGAATTTGAAAGCAAATGTATATTCGACCCCCAAAAAAACGGTTAACCGATTTTGAAAAATAAATAAATACATGTTCAAATAAGTATAGAAACCAAGTCGAATTTGTCAAATGTATTGAACTGGTGATCACAGTTTGAACAGGTGACAGCTATAGGCCTACAGCTTTCATGCTTAAAACATAACTTGGTTTTTAAATTAAAGAGGGATCATACACGAACAACATAACGGGTTAGGGTAACGTAACCCTATTACAACAGAGATCAACAACCTATAACAGGGCCTATGCACAGAATGCAGCTATTCAATACTCATTCTTGTTTAAGAATATGAGCATGTCTATATGCTCAGGGGAGAGGCGATTCACAATCAGGCCAGCTGTAGAGAAGACCCTCTGCTGGAATTTGGGCATAAGATGAGGTTTGAATCTGTGTGATCTGCGTGTAGGGAGGGGCAGCAAACGCGAGTGAAGTATAACCGGACGCGAGAGAGAGATCAGCACCTGCAGCTCTGCCCGCTGTGAGGGACCGGTGAGCGGAGCAAAACACACCTTTAGACCTAACACATTTAGCTATGGCACTGTCGTATACATTGAATTACTCCATTTGATAATATGTAATCAACTTAGGCACCCCTCCCAACAACAACAAAATAATAATAATACAAATATTCATAACTCATATTTGAATACCTGAATAATTTCGAATATTCGAATAATCGTTCCCATCCCTAATATAAACATATTAATATGCTTCAGGTCAAGTGTTCCGCATTCATTCCAGTACTGGCTGGATGATGGATGGTGTGCCTTCATACCAACATACCTGATGTGGGTTCAACCCGAGACTACAATCAATCTTAATGGGCTAACATGCATTAAGTGAGCTAGCTGCCACTCTGCTCTTCTGTAACTCGGGTACATCATTGCATTTATTGTACATGCATCAATCAAATGCCTCTCGACACACTGGGCAGTGTTTAAACCAGTCGGCCCTTCTATTTCTGAAGAAGGAAGGCATGCTATAGTATAGTGGGTGGCCATGTATGCCTGCTGTTGGAGCAACTCCCCTAATGTCACTGTTCAGACTTTATAACATATTATTTATATCTAAAATTAAAAAAAGGACAACTTTTCCGACATAAATTAAGCATAAATCTTTCTTTTGTGGCATCAATTAGCTGCTTCCTTCTGGTGTTTTCATTTAGGGAGTCTCAAGTGCAAAAACACGTGTGGATATAAAAACTAGGGTTGCAATTGAGGATTATTAATGATACATTTGACCATCATTTTTCATAACAATCAAGGTTTTGTCTACAAAATGTCAGAAAATAGTGGAACATTTTCATCCCAGTTTCTCAAAGTTCAAAGGGACATGATCAAATGTCTTGTTCTGTAAGCAGAAGTAGCAGGACATTTCTATATTTGAACTGCTGAGATCAACATGTTCCACCATTTTTGTACATACAAATATTTGGAAAATGTATATTTTTTGAGCAGCTTTAATAAACACACTTTAAGGTTGTTTAGAATAAGGTTCCACTAGTGCTGCACTTTCATAATTGCATGAAATCCAAGCTGCAATCTACTCCGGGAGCGTGCATTGATCTGTGGGGTGTGAGCGAAACATAAATCTGTCCCGATCTAATTGATTGATGGAATTCTGTGTTTGTGCAGAAGTGTCCATTGACTGGAGCGGTGAGGACGTGTTCCTTCACTGACATGTCTTCTGCAGTCACCTTGACTGACCCAGTTTGCCTTACAGTGTGGCCCTTTGCTTTAAGCCAGACTGATGTTTGCTGCAGTCAGTCAAATGCTTTGAAGAGGACAAGGGGGGCCTTAACCTAAAAGACTTGCGTGGCTACATGAAGCCACGTCTTGTTTACCAGAGGACCTTTTTCTGTTATGTCAGGCACAATTTTGTGGTGATTAGAATTTCATATGACTATGGTTTGATACATTTCTAATAGCAGAACCAAAAAAAATAATGTAAATGTGCACACACATCAAACATCAATCTTGCTGCACTCAGTGGGGACACACTTGCAGAGGGGGTAGTATAAGCGCCTTAATGCAGAGGTGAATAATGATATCACATGTTTTCTGGCGATGAGGAGCTGATATGCCTTTACCTGCTACTTGTGTTTTTCTTGCTTTTGCTTTTCCTTTTCAAGCTTTCCGTCTCTCCGCTGCTGATGAAGGGTGGCATGGAGGCATAGCCGTGTTCAGCTTCTGCAAGCAAATAAACAACACAGTTGTCACGTGTCCATATATATGGCAATGCAAAATATAGCTACAGTGAAAATATGCGAAACCGACAACAGTAGTACTGGAAAATGTGCCACATTTAATCTTAAGCTTATTGAGAATTCAGTAGCAATGTCTTGTGATTAAATGCAGCATGCAATGGATGGATTTCATGCAGTATCTTTAGACAGTATTTTCTCTCCTCAGCCTGGACAATGATGTCATCCTGAACTGGAATAAACCCCACTACCAAACCACAACAGAGGGAAAGGAGGGGCCTCCATGAAAACAATGTCTCCCTGCACATCTAACTACACCTGCACAATATGCTTCTCATTCATCAAAAAAAGGCAAATGCACGTGTTTTTTGTGCGTGCAATATTTCCCAAAAATGTCAGAATATTGATTAATTGATTGATGTGCACAATTTATTGCATTTATGAATGCATGGCTCCGATTACTTGGATGTAAAAAGAAATAAAGGGCTGCCTGCAACAGGATTGAAAATAGCTTGCATACATTAGCATGATTGAGGGGGAGGGGTGTGATTGTAATTGTTCTTGTACACAACATAGATTGTAGAAAACAATACACTTTACCTCGTTCCCTGCGCTCAAGATACTCGGCTGCTTCGATCAACATCTGCACCATTCCGATCGCCGCCATTTTCCACAATAACACTGATATTAATGTAACAATCCGATGAGGGATTCCTTGGATGTACACAACTTGCCTCAGGTTCTACCAATGCTCGCCTTTTTACACCCTGGTGGCTGTTCTAGTTATTTCTTTAAAAAAAGGCAGTTACTCCTAGAGCCAAACCGTCTTATTTTCAAGTTAAATGTACTAAAATCAGCACCATTCAATTAAAAGACAGGCTCTTTTTAATGACTGTTTAAACGGTTCAAGGGTTTAGTGTTAGGTGCCTTGTCAACGCTAACACTTTTAGCCCTTTTTTTTTTATCAAGCAAAGTGATTAATATCGTTGGTTTTGTAGTTCTTCGATGAAAAAAATAGCTTGTTGACAAAACAAAACGACTTGCTTGACTTATACAAATAAAACCGAGTATTGTTCCTTTTTGTCAAAACAAAAATGAGCTAACGTTAACACGATAAAAACTGCTAGCTTGGTTGATGTAAAAGATTAGGTCAATCAAAAAAAAACGACCGTTGGCCGTCAGTTGGTGTAAAAATGGATAAAAAAACACGAGCTAGTTGTCTTGAAAAGTTCAACCGACGAAGTCTTCTAACCTTATCGTTTCAGGGCTATGTGGCTGGTTAGTTCTGTGCTGGTTTATCGCTGATATGTCTCTCTGGAAACGCAGATAGCTGACTGACATCAACTGAGGAACAGTGAGTGTTTATCAAACTGCTTCCAAAATAGTGGCTTGTTGATCTGGACGTCAGTTAACTACTGTAGCCGACTTCACCACAAAGCTCCCGTGTACTGCGATACGATTGGCTACTGGACATAACCAGTCAAGCTCCTACTGGATATGTATGCCGTCAATCACCAACGCCTCGTCACCAACTGCCACTGGGCTCTTGTTCCGCCATTTTGGTTCTAATTCACATTAGCAAAAGCGCACGGTGTTGAGCCAAGATGGTGACAGTTTCTGCATTCAACAGTCGGATCCTGTGATTGGTTGTTTGCTGGTAAACTTGTATGCTATTGGTCGCAATGCCCACGAGCTAAAGTGACAACGCCCGCTCAATGACAGGCGACACGCCTCTCTGCCATGCTGGTTCGCGGTGTACGGTGAGGATTGGTTGCCATGATGTTGTTTGTCTAATTTCGTGCTCAGTGGTTTGCCGGAATCACATGCTCTCTTATTATTGGACTCTCAATGTCCTATCACAAAGCATATATTCGCGCAGGCGCACTGCCTAGTGAAACGTGATATCAGCCAAAAGCCTGCTTTAAAATCAGACGGATGTCCTTATTTAAAGCAGGAACAATATAAATACTGGACCTACTACACTAACGACGACTTGGGATAGGTTATTCTGCTGCATACTGCGTTCATCCAGGACTAAATGTAATAAATGGATTGCACACCACTCCATAGCATAGGCTTGTAGAAAAACATCAAATTAGGTTAAATATGGTGACAACTTGACAAACACACAAGCAAGCAAGCAACACACACATACCCAAGTATTTAAGTGTAGAATTAGCTGCATTTAGACATTCATCCACACTACACCATGTTATAATCAAAATGTACAATAGCTAAATGTTGTTAGAAAATTAAATGTTACCACACATCATGGCAAATGCAACAGGAACATTTGGCTTTATTTATTCTTATAATAAGAACTGCAAACACACATATTTAAACTGCTTTTATTTCAAATAAAACCGCCCAGGCACCTCAACAACACAAAGCTCCACATATTGTGTCTGCTTAAAATAATCAGTCACAGCCGAGTGTTGATAGGAGATTTAAAAAGTATATACATAAATGTTGCATAACACAAAACAAGAAATAGCTCAATATCATCCACAACTATAAAGAAGGAGTACGAAGGTGAGTTTCACGAGTTGTCGATACTTTCAGGCGATGAAGTCCAGTGGTCTGTTGAATCCACCTTTTCTGTTCATGTATTGCCTAAAAAAAAATATATATATAGGAAAACATTACATCACTGTTACCCTCGCAACACTTGCAGATTACATCATCGAGCACCAATAGGGGAGCCGGGATCTCTGCATAGAGACACCTGCAAAAGGTGATTGGCTAAAGTAACAGTGGATGATGCTGAGAGCGCTCTGAAAAGTTGACACTCGTACTCAAGACACCTTATCAACAACAGGGGCTCAAAGAAAATCCTAAAAATCATCACTATATATTACAACAGGAGCATGTGCAACTATTCTCAAAAACTGTCTGTTGCTAACAAAAAACACCTCAATACAAACCGGATTATTTATTTTATTTTGTTGTTGTTGACATACCTGTATTTTCTCTTCATGGAAGTATTGACAGCGAATGCATTGACTGATCCGTCAGTTTTCTTCCCCTGTTTGAAAGGAATCACATAAGACAGTGCAAGGTGTATTTTTTGACATATTAACAATATTAGGGGTTTCTTCAGTTTAAGGAGATAAAATACTTTTAAAATGCCAATCTTTTTTTCCCAAATAGCTAAAGTTTCTGATTTTAAAATGCTTTTTGAGAAAACTGCAAGTCATAAAACCCTACATCCTTTACCAAAGCATTTAATAAAACTTTGATTTAAGACATTTTAGTAATAACTAGGCCTTATTTTTAAATGAATGAATTAATGAATGTTATGCCTTAACACCCTGAGAATATGCAGGAACTCTATAAATGTAGTAGAATATGCTTGAATTTTAAATAGGAAGGTTTTAGAGAAAGTCAAGCATACGACTAGATAAATGAGACTTGGATTAGACTGCATTGGTCGTGAAAGAGTTTGCAAACAGATGTTTTGATATCGTTTTTGTATTGTTATATATTACCCCAAGTTAGCAATTGAAGGTTGATTGTTGTCCAGAAAAAGAGTCATTATAAATATCAATTAGAACATATTTCAGCACTTCATTGTCAAAGGATGATAAATGTTGCAATAGAAGCAAGACCACCGTCACATCATCAATAAAGCACAGTAGATGATATGTGAATATTGACCACTAAATAATCAGGATCTACCTCTAATGATACTGTGGGCATTCACCATGTGTTTGGGCAAATTCAGAGAATAACTACGACAAATTGGCAAGTAAAAAAGACAAGGACAAAACAAACACTGGCCGTTTCTCAATGTCGAGTAAACCTGCTGCAGAGCCACTATTTCAAGTATACTACGTCATCGAATGGCGCCGAAGGACTGTTTAAATGCATGTTAAATGCCCAGCATTCGGCGCCACTCCATGACGTAGTATACTTGAAATAGTGTCTCTGCAGCAGGTATACTCGACATTGAGAAACGGCCAGTATGTCTATCTTCAGTTAAGCTGTGGAATAAAAAACTGTATTTTGAACAAAGTGCGCCTCCTTGTGGCTGCACACCACAGGACACCCTGTGCTCTCACCTTGGTGGAGTTAAAGGAACCAAATCCCATCAGCTTCATCATCTCAATCTCCTCTTCGGTTTTGCCCTCCATGTCTTCCTCTGTGAAAACGAAAGGATGCTTTTGAAGTTTTGCTGAAAACCTAAATGTTTCTCAAAGCTGAAAGTCTTTTTAAATGCATGTCAATATAGCATTTAGGGGCACATTAACATTTGAATACCTGAGATCAGAATTGGCTTTGCAGCCTTTTCCTTCGGCTCTTTGCTGTCCTCATCACGCCGTTCGGAGGATGTGGAGCGATGGCGTCTGGGGGGAGACCTGCAGGGGGAACGAGGAAATGTGAAATATAACTGCAGGATGCTTCTGCAACTTAAAGGGAATATAATGGTCATCATTTGTGTAAGTCTAATACCTGGACCTAATGTTCCCATGTTTTGGTGTCTAATGGCGCATTTCCACTACAGCGCGGAGCTCGCTTTAAGCGTGCTGAGCCGTGCGGGGCCCGTTTTTGGTTGCGTTTCCACTTAGCGTAGTACCGGCTAGCGGGTACTATTTCACAGTTTTTCTGGCCCCATAAAATCGAGGTTCTTTCCGGGCCAACAACCAGGCTGAGTCGGGCTGAGTATGCTAAACTAGAGAGAGAATGAACATATTTGACCGTGATTTAATTGTAATACACGTTTCAAAAAGATGCCGAAGTAACAACATACTGATACCGGTTAGTAAAAACCATGAATTAATGCGTTGACAAGTCTGCAGACAGACGGCAGGCGAAAAACCTTTTAAAATGCGTGTTGTCTAAATGGAGATCGGCTAAGCTAACGCAGTATATGCTCCGACCGTCCACACTCACAACAACGGCCTATACAGACATAAATAAACCAGCGACTGTATTCGCCATGACACAGGCAGTCTGTGGTTTGTACTTGTTTAACTTTTGTCTAGTTTCTGAACAGATATGAGGAGCTGTGAGCTTGAGTGCTAACAGCTGATGTTGTTTTTCTGGGGTTCTCATTGAAGATGACGTCACGGCTCCGCCTACACTGCGTTACTATAGATACTACCCCAGTTCCTAAACTGTAATGGAAATGCGCCATAAAGTGAGCCAGTCCTAACAAGGCCTAGCCATACCGAGCCATAAGTGTCTAACGGAGACAACAATACAGGTTTCAATGCCATCGTTCAGCAAAGGACAACCACTTAAAAGGGTTTGCTTTTACCCCAGGCATACGTGTTATAACTGTCAAATCTAATTAGGGAAAAGGAGCCTACAGAGAAATATATCGCGGTGCAAAATGGCCCACATTGCGACACACGTTAAGTGGCCTCCTGTTGCAGTGTTACCGCAGCAGTAATACTGAACTTATTTCATAAATTGGCATTCACATTATTCATTAATACACACAAAAAAATGGGAGGATAGGATCATGGATGACAAACACAAAGTCTCATTAGCAGATACATGTGCTTGTTCTCAAAAGGCAAATAGTACCTTACATGAACTGCAATCATTCAAAACAAAGCTAGTCTTTGACAATTACCTAGACTCATATTTGTTGACAATATAAAACACATTAAGTCTCAAATGTAATATTTATTAGGGCTGTGCGATTATGGCAAAAATCATAATCACGATTATTTTGGTCAATAATTGACATCACGATTATTAAATACGATTATTCATTGACTTTGAAAACATCAATTTATTGAACTTGAAAAAAAATACAAATAATAATTTGAACAGTATCTTATAACTGTTGATTACCCCGAGCGTATAATTCAACTGAATAACCAATAAATAAAATAAATTATACATTTATATTTACATTTAAATAAATAATATCAAAATAATAAATACCAATAAACAAGATCAACAAATATTTTGGAGCGCACTTCAACAAGCTACTAAACATATATAAATATGATAAATACAAATAAATGAGATCAAATATGTTGCAGTGCACTGTCACAACCAAGCAAAGCAAAATAATCGTTTTTTCCGATTATGTTGTTTTCGTAATTGTGGCAGGCCAAAATCGTAATTGCGATTAAAATACGATTAATTGCACAGCCCTAATATTTATCTTACTTTTGTGTTAAAAATCTAAATAGCACACTGCAATCATAAAAGGAATCAAGAACCCCAGACATAAATATAATTAAAAAAGAAACGTGGCATCCCATCCAGTCTTTCCTCACCTGGATCGTCTCCTGTGAGGAGATCTGGAGCGACTTCTCCTGCGCTCACGATCTCGAGAACGGGATCGCTCCTTCTCCCTTCGCCTTCGCTCACGATCCCGAGAGGTGGAGCGGGAACGCCTTCTCTCTGCAGGGGAACGAGATCATATTAGCCGGGAACTGAGAAATGTAACAGGGCATCCACACAATAACAGTGCTCCACACACCATTAAGAGGTGTGATTTAAAAAGGGCTTAACCTCATCCATCTGTTGGCTCCATGCGTTTCTAATTAAAGTGTATGTGTAGTTTTCTTTTGCAAAGACAGAGTGAAATGTATGCCACACGTAGGACTGACAATTATAATGATTTCTATTATTAGCTTGATCAATCTCTAAAATGCCTGAAAGTAGTGAGAAATATCCATCACAGTTAGTCCAAGCTCAAGTCTTTAAATGTCTTTTATTTTCAGTTACTAAAATAAAATAAAAAAAAGCACTTTCATATGATATAAAACAGAGAAAAGCAGGACATTTCTATACATCTGAGAAGCTGAATTTTTCAGCCCATTTTGCATGAGCATTTAAGTTAATAATATTTCTGTTTAATTGGTGGATAAGAGTGCCTATTCATTCTTCATGCAAATGTATATTGTTGTTGATATAATACAGATATTACATTGTTTTCAGGACACGTTACCTTTACTCTTTACTTTTTCGACCTCAGGTAGAACTTGGCCGCCTGAATATGCAAGAACACATTAAAATACTGTACAGATATATAAGGTAAGTCTGATCTTAACCAACGTGCCTTTAAAGTGTATAGTTTGAAACCCGGCCCTGCAATGAAAGGTATAGAAATGCAGTCACATATTTTAAAATGATGTAATCTAAATTGACAATAACAAGCACAAACCAACTCAAATGTTTCCTAAAATGTGATGTTTTTACGGAACATCATGTAAAGATCAAAGTTCTTACATCACTCTTTAAATCAGTCGATGTGATTAAAAGACTGGACTCAGGTTGCATCTGTATTTCACAATCAGAAACAGGTCTATTGCCAGGTAGTTTTACACATACGAGGAATTGTTCTTGGTGTACTTGATAGACTACATAAAACACAGTTAAAAAAGATACAAAGTGAGAAAAAGAACACCCCAAAAAAATACATTTGTGTGCATGCATGTAAACATAGTAAGTGTATAGCTTGAAATATGCTATGTTTGCACGAAACTTCGTCATTAAATGAGATTTATTTGTATCTGTCCAGTATTTGATTCAAACAGAAGTATTACAAATTACATTTTCAATTCTAAATCAGACTTTATTTAGGAGTTAGGACACAACTCATGGAGGTCTAAAATAAAAGAATGATGATAGACGAAAAAATAAGAAAAATCGAGATTAGAAAAATAACTTTATCGTGATATAGCTTCTATAATTCTGCACTTTCTAGAACTTACTGTGAGCCTTCACATACTCGGACTAATTCAAAACCCATATGCATTAAAATTCAATATATGTATTACTCAGTTTTAATTAATTGACTATAACGTGTATCACATTGGAACCCGTTGTTATGGTTACATTAAGAAACATCGGATTATTAGTGTAGTAGTGTGTTGTTGTAAACATGCGACGTTAATAATGTTTTGCTTTCTAGTGTGTTAATTTAATTGTCACATTGTGGTAATGTCTGCTTTCTTATAGTGTGAAATAAGATAAAATGTGTTATGTTTGGAGCTCGGTAGCATCATCATTAGCATCATGCGTTGTGTTTACGTTAGCTAAATTAGCTTAGGTAGCTAACGATAACTTCTAAGAATTCTTACCTCGTCTTGGAGGAGTCCGACTCCTGCTCCTGCCCATTTTCTTTTGAATCAAAAGTGACCCTAGTAGTTAAAGGTATTACTGAATATAATACAATTAAAGGGGAGAATCTTTACCAAACTGTGGGTTGTTTTGTATGGCTACCACTTCAATGCAGGATGGTCTGTTGTCTGTTGCTATGCTAACTTCCGGTTAGCTTCCTGCATTAGAGCGCACTCTACCGACGTGGAGGAAAGTCGCCGCCTGTTTTAGAGCTATTGACATCAATGGTTCTCAATTTAAACAAAAAGGAATAACTAATTTTATATATAAATGCTATATAAATAAGGATGTAGTTTAAATGTTCAACTGTTACCATGAATACACAAAATATGTATACCGTGACACATGATATATTCATTTACATATTAGTATTTTTAAATGTAGTTCATTTAGTAATTTACTTATTCATGTAATCACACATGTATTCTCTTTTGTTCATTGACTTTTGATGGATGAAAAGGAAATGGATGAATTTGTTTTTCAACAGGACATTACACTATGAATTCATATAAAAACATTACAAAAATAACCGTGTGAAAATGAATGAGTGAATTAACTTGTATAGGAATAAATAAATATATACAAAAATGTGCAAATAAATGAAGAGACAAATAAAAAAATGTAATTAAATGTTTCACTTAATTTGTGATTTATATTGTATTGGGCCAATTAAGTATTAACCTACATAATGATTGCATTTTTATTTATTCAACCATTGAATTAAATTGTTATTTAAACTGTAGTTATTTTTCATTGTCTTCTCTTTAAAAAAAATGTTGTATGGTATTTCGTTGTTAAATTAATACAAATAATAGTACTTTGTCAAACAAGCAGAGAAAGAAACGTAAACCAGATGTCCAGTTGATTTTAAATCAAACTTGATCTTTAATGACTGATACATGGTCACCTTGCAACACTCACTTATACATTCTAATATAAAATAAATTAAAACCATAAGCAAACATCACACATCAGCATATCTGATAACAGCTACTGGTTACAACTGAAAATAAATACAACTGTTAAGAGGTATTTTGCACACATACACTTAAAAGAACATGAGAAAAGTGGAATGTTTAGTACCTTCAGTATCTTCTATTACTGGGTTTCAAACTGCATCGGCAAGCAACAAATTATTTATGCTTCATCCTTTTTCGGGTTAATAGAGGCATTTAAAGCGACTTGTGTTTTGTTTGCGAGTCAGTTTTTCTTTATTCTTCCCTGCTGCAATAACGTCAATAGGCTGATATTTTCACACAGAACCAGCAATCAGAGGAGCACAATCAGAAGCTATCAGTGTATTTCTACATGTACTGCACCTGTGCTCACAGAGTATACCTGCAACATCTATCTGATAAATAAAACCAAATAATGACTAGAAGATGCCTATGATGATGAACAAATACAACGTACTAAAATGTCAATATACATATGTCAAGTGCCTCTTACATGGATAATTGGTGCATAATTCAAGGGGTGTTAAATGTCTGCCGTGTCTTGCAAAGTTGTGGATTAAAAATCAATGGTATGAAACAAATTCTGAGTGCACAAGTAACTAAGTTTAAGAAAGAGTGTTTGAATGCCTATACAGTGAAGTTAAGTAATGGTTTGATAGCACAGCAGGTGAAAATAAGACGTGAGTAATACAGGGACTGAGTGTGTGTGACAAGAAGCATCAGGTTGTACCGGACCTGGGTCAAATACTGCGTGAAAACATGATCAGTGTTCTTTAACCTAAGGTGAGACACTACAGGCAAATATATCTTTCATATTACTGGAAGGGAAATATAAGAAAAACACATTTGTGTCTTTGTAGATTTTTACTTAATTCACCAAAAGTTAGCATTAGATGATGGTTCTTTTGCATATTTAAACCAACATTTCTTAATGTAAGTAACTGGAGGGAGTTTCATGTTGATGTCTTAAGTTATTTTTACCCTATTCTCCTGTAGTGTGTACAAAATGAATTTTACAGTGTATATCTTTGAAGGCAGTTTTCTCAAAATGAGTCAGAAAATTCCACTTCAGTAGCAATTACTGAACATTAACCAAACATTCATGCCTATGTTTATTCTGAGGGTTATTAAAGAGGGGTTTGTTCACACACTCTTCGGTTTATAGAAGGTTTTATTTAAAAAATGATGGTAGAAACTGATTTATGGTTTGGTACAAAATATAATTGTCTTATGTAAGTAACTGAGGAAGTATAATGGCGTTATCTATTAGTTAATAAACTAAGCCTGTTCACCTGCAGTGTCTCCCTTAAGATGGATCACCACTTAGATCGAGCATCAGTGTTACAGTAAAGTATTTGTAAGTGAAGTTAGTACACCGTGTCTGTGAAGGACATCTGAACTGACTCTAGATCTGCTGCTGTGGTTAACTCTGTCACACACTAAGGAGATGTTTCACTGTGGTATTTCACCGAGGTCCGGGGTCCCTGAACGCCTCAGGTCTCGGCCTTCTCCTTCTGCTTCTTGCTCTTCTTCAGGAACGACGGCGGCTTGAACTTCTTCTTCTTCTTGGATGGGGACTTGGAGGGCGAGCACTCGGGGGTGCCGCCTTGTGGTTTGGGCGGCGGAGCGGCGGGCGTGGAGGTGGTGTCGTTGGTGTCGTTGGTGGAGAGAGCCTTCATCCCTTTCTCAAGCTCCTCCGTCGTCTGCTTCTCCTCCTCGCCTCCGTTCTGTATGGCTGGAGACTCGGGCTTTGCCTCTTCTGCTCCAATACAAAAAAAACATAAAGTAATGAGCAACATTTACAGAGAGCCAGAGGTGGGAAGTAGTGGAGTACAAATACTTTGTTACTGTACTTAAGTACATCTTTCTGGTATCAGTACTTTACTCCACTACTTATTTTTCGGACAACTTTTTACTTTCTACTTCTTACATTTTGAACACAAATACCTGAACTTTCTACTTCTTACATTTCCCAAACAGGCTGGTTCCTTTAGTTTGAATGTGTGTTTGGTGGCGTGATCATTATTATTTAGAGTCATTGCGTGCCTATTGATTTGAACACGATCCGTGTATCCATCATTTCCTGGTCTTCTCTAAAGAAGAGGGACCAATGAAAACGTTGTCATGTTGCCGTTGTTCAGCATGGAAACATTCATTAGCTAACAATGACATTATTGTTCTATTAATATAAAGGGAGGTCAGGTACTCTTTAAAACAGATGGTAGTTATGGGTACTTTTCACTTAAGTACATTTCAAAGCCCATACTTCTTTACTTTTACTTGAGTAAAGAAGTTTAGTCAGTACTTCTACTTTTACCAGAGTATTTTTAAACACGAGTATCTGTACTTCTACTTGAGTAAAGGATGTGTGTACTTTTGCCATCTCTGAATAGAGCTGAGTGCAGCTGCAAAGCTACATGCTGGACATGTCACTGCAGATGAACATGCTTGCTTAAAAGGAATATTTCACCCACAAAATGATCTATTGAATTTCAATTATTCACCCTGGGTTACGTTGAATTTGGGAAGAAAACTTTGGTTTTTGTCAGCAGGATTTAACTAGAATTCATCAAGAATATTCTCATTTTTCTGATCCTTGTTTCCCGTGGAACACGTGAGAAAAATAAAATGTTCTTCACAAATTCAAGGCAACAAAGGTTACTGATGTACAAATGATTATTTTGGTAGTGAAGTATTAGTTAAATGGGTGGTGGGTTGTCATTCTCTGTACTTACTAGTGAGAGAAGACCAAAGCACCAGAAGTGTGCCCTACGATTCAGTCACACAGAAAAGGACAGACAGACAGACAGAGTACAACACAGTAGGTACAGATGAAACATGTAATGTAAATAAAGCCAAAATAACAGACATTTTGACTCATAACAGAAATATATTCTCCATTTACTTTGAGTCATTTTCAGGGCAATGCCTGCTCACTGGAAGATATACAAGTAAAGAAAGTTTTATTAGTACTTTTAACCTCCTCCTGTATTTTTCTGTTAGTTCAAGTCAAAATGTCTTTCATGAGAAACATCAATAACACATGGTAACAAAAACAGCCCATGTTACGCCTTTAAATATAACATGCAAACCTTTTCCAGCACTTTGCGCTTATATGTTGTTTTTATTTGTGCTGTGTTGAGGTTGTTTGTTTATTTAGAATTTTAAATTGTAGTCTGCGTTAAAATTTAATTGAATTATAGATTTTTTTATTATTATTTATTTAAAAACATTGTCTTTCTTACATTGTTTTGCTGCTACCTTAGGCCTTTATAGAACAAGCTCAAATCATTGCATTATGTTGAAAGGGCTGGCTGTTTTTACAGAGCTTAAACAACCTGGAATAAGATGGAGAACAGTCTAATGTTTACCTCATTTCTATTGATAGGGCAATTTAAATAAATAAGGAGGTTTAACACAGCTGTTTCTAAATTAAAAAAGAGGTTTAACAAAGCAGTTTCTGAATGTGTGTATGAACTTCTAATAAATAAATGTTACAGTAATGTGTGTATAAGCTGCATATACGATTGTTTTTAAGTGTGTACTGTAGGAGCCACAGGTGGGAAGTAGTGGAGTACAAATACTTTGTTACTGTACTTAAGTACATTTTTCTGGTATCAGTACTTTACTCCACTACTTATTTTTCTGACCACTTTTTACTTTGACTTCTTACATTTCTAACACAAATACCTGTACTTTCTACTTCTTACATTTTCCAAACAGGCTGGTTCCTTTAGTTTGAATGTGTGTTTGGTGGCGTGATCATTATTATTTAGAGTCATTGCGTGCCTATTGATTTGAACACGATCCGTGTATCCATCATTTCCTGGTCTTCTCTAAAGAAGAGGGACCAATGAAAACGTTGTCATGTTGCCGTTGTTCAGCATGGAAACATTCATTAGCTAACAATGACATTATTGTTCTATTAATATAAAGGGAGGTCAGGTACTCTTTAAAACAGCTGGTAGTTACGGGTACTTTTTACTTAAGTACATTTCAAAGCCTCTTTACTTTTACTTGAGTAAAGAAGTTTAGTCAGTACTTCTACTTTTACCAGAGTATTTTTAAACACGAGTATCTGTACTTCTACTTGAGTAAAGGATGTGTGTACTTTTGCCATCTCTGGTAGGAGCTGGGTATAAAGAGCTTTAACAATACTTTCTGCATGTGTGAGCTGTGTATTAGGGATGTAGAACGGTTGTTTCTAAATGTGTGTGTGAGCTGTGTTTAAAGAGGTGTAACACAGGTTTCAGAAAGCGTATGGAGCATGAGGGCAGATGTCAGACTTGGAGCAGCTGCTGGTCGGCGTGCAGAGCGTGAACGGCCTCACCTGAGAGAGGAGGGGGACTCTCTGTGGGGGAGGCAGCGGGGGGAGACTCCTTGTCATTTGCCACCTCCTCCCCTACTCACACAAACACACACAGGGAGGGACAGTGAGGCTGTGCAGGAAGTTAGGAGTTGTGAACATAGTGTACACCACAGACACAATGGGTGTTTCTCAATCTCGAGTAAAGCTGCTGCAGAGCCACTATTTCAAGCATACTACGTCATCGAGTGCCGCCGAAGTACTGTTCCAATCTCCAGCATACTTGGAAATCTACCGAGCCCGCCGTACTTCGTTTGGAGACATTTCGAGGCTGCACATGTGTAGACTCCGCGGTCTTAAAATCCCCACAATGCTTTGCGCACGGACCAATTTCCCCAAATCTGTGGCGGAAAATGTAAGGCGGGGCCTCTCATATGACGCACACCTGCACATTTGCTCGCCTGTTCCACTCTTGGTTTTCCGAATGCCAGGAAGTATTCTTGCCTCGCTTCTGAAGCAAGACGCTCGGAAGACATGTGCTACCAAGCAAGCGTACTCGACATTGAGAAACACCCAGTATGTTCAGGGAGCTGTGTGTAACCTCCAAAAATAAAACTTAGATAAGTGAACAATTCGTTTTTGAATATTTTGAAACATGTTGAACCTTAAAACATGAATTCAGAAGGGGTACAAATCATGCTTTATAGCACGAAACTGTGAAAACATTTGGTACAACTATAATAGAATATATAGTGTTGGCAGGAATTTTGTTACACACAGCACCTTTAAGAAGGTTAGAGGAAAATGTGCAATTTATCATAAGCGGAAGTGAGCTACCTTTAATATACATATAATACGTTTATATAGCCAGAAGTACATGAAAGAAAGAGGAGGAATTCAAGGTAACACTGTGTGAGTTACTAATATATAAAAAGGACAGTTTTTTGGTTGAAGTGTTCCTTCAAACTATCACATATGGGTAAAACTGAAACATACTTTGATCCATATAAAGCACAGGGAATTAACTTTTAATAGCTATATTGTGTTTCATTTATCCCCTAAAATATTCATATAAAACACAAGAAATTAAATAAAAAAATAGCAAAAAACTAAATAAATACAAATATATATATATATAAAGACAAGAAGTCAAATAAAAAAATGCAAAAAAATATTTAAATAAACGGAAGAAATGTAACTGTGTCCATTTTACAATATGTCACAGCAATAGAAATGTGTATATTACAATCTTGATAAAGTTCTAAGCCTAAGTGTAAACAGACAACGCAGTAACTATTATGCTTTTTTAACTGCAAGGTAAACATCTAAATAGAGTTTATAAAGTGGGCTGAGTCGTGTGAAATGAATCCTACCGTTGGTTCCTCCATCCTGTTTCTTCTGCACCTCCTTGCGGTACTCGTCCAGCTCCTGGTCCGTCAGCTGGTTGAAGGGGTTGGGAGGTTCTGGTTCTGGTGGGACTTTAGGAGTGTCCACAGGAGACTAAAAGACAAGCAGAGACAGAAAATGAAAGCTTTTAATACGACAGCTGAGGGAGGAGGACTCAGAGAGGAGAACAGATGTTGGTCTGCAGTTTACCGGAGGACTGTCGATCGTTATAACGCTGGCGAGGACTTGAGACTGCGGTCCAGCCGTCTTCATGTCCTGACGATTCTGCTGTCGGATCTGAAGAGAGGAACAAAAAGTCTTGTTTGTTTCACATAGATAGTATGCAAAGATAGACCAGAAGACAACTTTGCAACTATATTACATGAGACAGAAGCATAGACAAGTTTGAGAGGATCTAAAGTTGCAAATAAACTCAAACTGCACACTGCCTAACTTGCAAAAAACGGAATATTTGTTTACAACATTTCAGTTTGAGAGATTAATCAGGCAATCGTTAGTTACAACTGTAGTAGAATAAAATAAGTATCAGTGTTTTAGTTGCAAATGTCAAAGGTTACACACACTGCCCGACAACACAACTGTTGAATCAAAACAAACTGTAAGAGGGTAGTAGGAACATGTCACTGTGACACTGATAGCAATAGATACCCTATTAAGAAATAGCATATGAATAGAGTATGAGGCAATAAAAGAAGCAGTGAATAAACCCCGCTGGCTGCACCTGAATCCACCTGTCTGGTTTATTCTTGATCTGAGAGTCATGTTTTTCTCCACAACACATTAACAAGCCATCTTTAATATTGTGTGGCTTTTTTAGATTATCAACCTGATTTTTTTTTGTTGATAAAGCTTATACTTAGGGCTGATTAGATTCAGCCCCTAGTTTTGCTGCTATAGGCTTAGACTGTCGGGGGACACCTTACTTCTTCCTTCTCTCTGTCTGTACCTGTGTACTCTCATGTTCCGAATAACCCAGCTTCCCCCAAATTTCTTTTTGGTGTCTATATCTACGCCGGGATCCTGAGTCGTGGCTGATCCTGTTGCTGTGGTCCTGAGTCCTGGATCCTGAGTCGTGGCTGATCCTGTTGCTGCGGTCCTGTGTCCTGGATCCTCTATCCTGAGGTCTGGATCTGAGTCCTGGACTTCGAGTCGTGGCTGAACCTGTCTCTGAGGTCCTGCCTGACTCTCATCATACTACTTCCCTGATGGCTCCCACAGGATTGTTGACATCCTCGTGGATTCATCTTCTTATTATAGACACATGCATTTCCAAACATTTGGTCTACCTATGTTGTAAATATACACACGGCATCTATAGCACGTCTGTCCGTCTTGGGAGAGGGATCCCTGAGGTTTCTCCCATGTTCCCCTTTAAACTGTGGGGTTTTTCCTTTTTTGGAAGTTTTTCCTTGTATGATGTGAGGGTCTAAGGACAGAGGGTGTCGTAATGTCATACTGATATTCTGTACAAACTGTGAAGTCCACTGAGACAAATGTAACATTTGTGATATTGGGCTATATAAATAAACATTGATTGATTGATTGATTGATACAACTAGCCTTCATGTCCCGTTATATTTTTATTTATTTATTTACTTTATCTCTTCTGGAGGCTTACATTGTACACGATGCCATGCCTATCACCCACAACATTTCCAATTTGCAATAAAATGCATGATTATCGTAGAATTATAATTGTAACGCCCCAAAGGTTAAACTTCATAGTGCAGAATTGTTTTTTTGTATATGCAATTTAAACTCTGGGGCTTTAAACAGTAATTTTCTAGGAATCTTTTTTCTTAATCTAAGCAATTTGAGTGTTTTATGTTTGTTTTAAAGGTCTATGTCATCATGGAAATAAATGTGTAAATAGTGAGTGTGATGTTTCAGTTGATTCAGACTTGCAAATCAAGATTCTTGCAGTTTGCAGGATTACATTAGCCAAGTCTGAAAATAAGACGTCACCTTGTTTCGTGTGGCGATCACCTCCTGAGGGTTGGTGAAAAGAGGCACAAACTGGTTGGTCTCCATCTTGATGGCCGTGCTTCCAGATTGTGTTATCTCTTCGGACTTCAACCACTAAAGAAAGACATACAAAATAATATATCATAATCCACTTAAAATAACCAAATGGGCAAAGGTTTAGGACTCAACATGTCCAAAGTGTAAAGGATCCAGTCTGTGTGATTTAGTGTAAAGTCAATTTCTGCCAGTAATAGAAAAAATAAGAACAAAATTATCCTGTTAGTCACACGAGACGTGCTTTCTTGAAATAAAGAGATGAATGACTTAGTAATTAAAATGATTGCCATGAACAAGTGTCTACAAAAAATGACTAAGCATGACAAAATAATAACTTAGTTTCATAAAATAAGGCTTTATGAAAGGTTCTCAGTATTTTGAGATAAGTAAATCTTTATAATAAGAAACGTTCTTATGATTTTGCAATATCAAGTAATTACTTTGAGATATCAAGTCATGATATCATCACGTTGGCGGACATCATTTAGTCATTTGCTTGCTTAAAAAACGATTTTAACCCCTTACAAAGTAGGTTTTTGAAGCTTTGAAAATGTGGATGTTTTTCCACCAGAGGGCAGACTCTGATCCTCACAGAGCAGCGGCTCTCCTCTGCAATGCAGAGAGAGGAGAGAGGAGAGAGGGAGGAGGGAGGAGGGAGGACACAGAGAGGGGGAGACAAGCTCCTCCCACTGATGTAAGAGAACCAGCCTCATATTGTTTTTGTCTCAAAAGGACTCATCACTGCAGCTCTGCCTCATGTTTTCTCCAAGGTACATAGGAATACAAACACATGCTCTACAGTGCAAATCAACACCCATCAGAGTCAGAGAGAACAGTGTTGGTCTTAGATACAGAAACTCGTCGAATGAACATTTCATGTAACCAATTCATTTTTCAAATCATCAGAAAGATGTTAAGTTAACTACTCTGTTTCTCCTCCTTGCATCAGCCACGATCGCCAAGCTTTTTTCCTTCAGTCATCCCTTGAATCCCCCTCTGATCCCTCAGCTCTACAGCTCCTTCACTTCTTTAACCCTTCATGTCATTAGACAGTCTTTATCTCCAACTTTGAAAGGAAACATCTCACACAATCAATCAATCAATCAATCAAATAATCAATAAGCCAGGTGTCAGAAAATATCTCTACAACTATTTTGATAACAGGTCAACTACTGAGTTATTTTTAAAGCAAAAATTGTAGAAAATGCTGCTTTCAGCTTCTAAAATACAGATATTTTAGTATATTATTTTGAAATGAAGATCTTTTGGTTTCCGACAGACCACGCCTTGGACTTTTAAAAACTGGGAAGAATAAACGTCACTATTTTCTGACAATTAGGTCGATAATCTATTCATTTAGAAAATAATCTGCCAATTAACCGATTAGGGGATTAATGGTTAGTTTGAGCACTACTTGCAGCATTCATTAGAACTTTGTCTTTTCAAAAAATATGTAAATTCACAAAAATTGAGCTCAGATGTTGCCAATGACATTTTTATACCAACTGATTAACCCATTAATTAAAAAATACAATCAGTAGATGACTGGATGATTAGAGTAATCCTTAGTTGCAGCTATAGTATGCACTAAGTTGTGGAAGTTGCAATAACCTTACAGATAATGCATGTTTTAGTGCTCCAGCCTGGACCGTTATTTTTTTAAGTCTGGTCATCAAATTTCCTTTAGACAATTCTTGAACTCCCTCCATATTGTGATTTGTTCAATAAATGCGGATGTGGCAAAAGTGCACACATCCTTTACTCGAGTAGAAGTACAGATACTCGTGTTTAAAAATACTCTGGTAAAAGTAGAAGTACTGACTAAACTTCTTTACTCAAGTAAAAGTAAAGAAGTATGGGCTTTGAAATGTACTTCAGTAAAAAGTACCCATAACTAGCAGCTGTTTTAAAGAGTACCTGACCTCCCTTTATATTAATAGAACAATAATGTCATTGTTAGCTAATGAATGTTTCCATGCTGAACAACGGCAACATGACAACGTTTTCATTGGTCCCTCTTCTTTAGAGAAGACCAGGAAGTGATGGATACACGGATCGTGTTCAAATCAATAGGCACGCAATGACTCTAAATAATAATGATCACGCCACCAAACACACATTCAAACTAAAGTAACCAGCCTGTTTGGGAAATGTAAGAAGTAGAAAGTACAGGTATTTGGGTTCAACATGTAAGAAGTAGAAAGTACAGGTATTTGTGTTCAACATGTAAGAAGTAGAAAGTACAGGTATTTGGGTTCAACATGTAAGAAGTAGAAGGTACAGGTATTTGTGTTCAACATGTAAGAAGTAAAAGTAAAAAGTACTGATACCAGAAAGATGTACTTAAGTACAGTAACGAAGTATATGTACTCCGCTACTTCCCACCTCTGATTAAATCAAAAGTAATGATTCTCTGAGCCTCACAGTGGTGCGCTGCCCCGGGCTGTTTAGCTCCTGGTTGACTTTCTGGTAGCTGTTGGGGGTGTTGAGCCAGCGGGTCCTCTCCTGCTGCTGCCTCTGGGCGAACGGGTGCTGCCTCAGAGCCGGGTGCACCCCGTCGTCATCGAACTGGTGGTGAGCGGTCGCTGTGGCCGGCACCTCCACATCCCTCCGTGTCCGCGAGCGCTCCAGCAGCACCGGGAAGCGGTAAGCGTATCCTGTACGGTAGCCCTGGAGGACAAGAGGAGACACAAGATTCAGACTAACTGATTCAGATGCACCATTTGGAAAAAATAACTACTTGTGATTATTTCAAAGTCAAAGTCAACTTTATTGTCAATCTTTCAGTTTGTGTGTACAGACAGAGAGATTGACTGATATTGCAAATGTGCATCTAATTCCTAATATTGGTGGGATTGATTGTTTTTAAATTATCATTCTGATTATCATTGAAAAATACATTAAAAGGATCATGGTGAGATTATTTAAGAGGATCTGCTCATCAATGTTTCGTTATTAGTATTGGTATCTTAAGACATATTTATTATATCAGCCACTTTTCTAATGCATACAAAATACACTTTTACTGTACCAGATCATGTCAATCTGTCATCAATCAGGGGACAACAATTATACTGAGACTTTAACTTAATTAAAAGTAGTCTTATAATCCAACACACTATTTGTCAAAAGCTTGCTTATGTTTCCTTACAGTTGGATAGCTGTCCATTAGGTGTGGTCTGATGAATTCACAACATTTTGACTTTTGGATTGAGGTCGAAGACTACAGAAACGAGGGTCTGCACTCTGTGTGTGTGTGTGTGTGTGTGTGTGTGTGTGTGTGTGTGTGTGTGTGTGTGTGTGTGTGTGTGTGTGTGTGTGTGTGTGTGTGTGTGTGTGTGTGTGTGTGTGTGAGTTATTAAATAATGTATATATAGGACACGTTTAAATTATGCAGTTATAAGGGCATGTGAGGAAAGATGAACAGAGACCTTGTGTTACATTTTCATGTCAACACACATAAAACATCTTGCCCCTCATGGTTTTAAATCCGTCTAAATGTTGGACAGATTGTTCAGAAAATGTTCGGTTAATGTGATCTTTGCATGGCACTTAAAGGAATATATAACATTTTAGGAATTAGGCACATTGGCTTTCTAGAAGGGAACAACATCTGCTTACCAGCCCATCTTACACTGAACTTAATTACACACTTTATCTTGTTTGTTTCACCCCGACAAAAACTCAAATGTAAAATACGTTTATTTTAAGAGACCCTGTTTTTTGATTTTAAATGATAAAATAAGATTGTAGACATTGTTTGGGAGCTTTAGCAGAGCGGAAGCTTTTGTTACTTTCAGACAGAGCCAGGCTAGATGTTTCCCCGTGTGTCCAGTCTTTAGTCATTTATGTTTAATTCGTTTCAGTACTTTAGTAGCCTTTGTGTAGTAAAGTGTAAGAAATCATATCTGCTGATGTGAACTGAACATTAAATGCTGCCGCTTTACATTAAAAGCTTTCCAAACCGCAGGAAAGCTTTTAGGCTTTTATTGTAGAGCAGCTTCAGGAAATGGAGCAGAATTAGTCTCTGCACTTATTCTGAGTTCACATGATTGTGTTAAATAAAAAAAATGATGTGCATTGACCATATAGCAACGTATTGATTACATTTAGGTTGAAATACCTTAAAGGACTTTAGTTGATGTGAGGGTATAATATTTCTTTGTCTATTCAGGCATTTTCATATTGTCTAGACATTATATTTCTGCATGTAGTTAGGGTGGCCACCTCATTATTGCTGTGTTGCAGGACAGCTGGATTCATTTGTGCTTCATGTTGCTAAGATAAGGGTTTATAAATGTTTATTTTGATATCAGATGGAATACCTATCCGCTGTGGCGCAGCATTTTAATCTGCTTTAAAACGCAGTGGGCTTTGTGAAACGTTCAAGGTAACAGCACCGGACCTATTCCATTTTTAAATATAATGAATTGATTATAAAAGAGTAATATTTTGGTTGATGTCGTAATAGAAGAATATTACCCGAGAGAATCAGACCAATGTTCTCAAGGCAGAAAGATGTAATGCTCATTTACAGTAAAAACAGGAAACTCTATATAAAAAGACTTAGGGATAAGTATTTAGCTGCTAATATTAAATTGGTCTACACAGAAGGATATTTTGTCAGTGAAACAGTCTTTATGTTGCAGTAGAGGAGTGGTAGGAGACGCACTGAGCTGCGGAGAGAAAGAGCTGCAGAGTGAATCAGCAAACCTCCCACACAGCAAGGTACAAGAGGTAACTTTGTTTTATTACCTTATTTTATTGTAGAAAGGTTGTAACATGTTATTGTATTTTATTAATATTTCATCAATCACTTATTAACGTTTATAGTTTTTATTTGTTACCACTATTAATGGTATTACAGCCTTTAAATCAATTTTATTACAATTTAATAATTGTTTTTACCTTGCTCATGTTAAAGCTTGAATTGTGTTTTATTGTTTTACAGTCCTATATTTTTATTTTTTATAATTTTACACCATTAAATATATTTATTTATATTTGTATTATGATTAACTGAATTACATGTGAACAGAAAGTAACCTTTTTTAATGTATAATATATGTATTAATCTTCACTTTACACATGTTACAGTATGTTTATTTGAGTTCAGCCTACCAGGTTATCCATGGTTCTCATGAGGGCCTCGAACTCGTGTTCCCCGATGCGGGTCTTGGTCAGCGGTCCGAAGGTGGACCCGGCCCAGCCCACGGTGCCGGCCACGCTGGGTTTATGGACGCTTCGATCCAGCATGATCAGGTTCTGTTCTCCACCAGCACAGCACAGAGCTGACACCTACAATACAATAATAAAACACATTAAAGGTCCCCTATTATACTGTTTTTCATCCATTTATTATAGGTCTCAGTTATATACAGAACATGTCTCTGAACTATATTCAGCATATTCCAGACAGCAAATCAGCTTAAATGAGGGAATAGGCACTTTTATTTGGGACTTAATCCCGTCAACATTTCGTTTAAACTGCAGTCCTGTGCCTTTTTATGCCAATCAGCACATTGTTTACCTGCAATTATGATTATCTGCCACACTGTGTTAATGTACAAGGATGTACTCTTCCAATATCAGAGTACACATGATAACAAAGGTATCCCAACTGTAGCTGTGTACATGGCATATGATAGCTATGTGATTAACATGATGATTCAGCCTCTATGGAGATAGACATATGACAAGCATGATCATTTCTGACGTGGAGCTAATCTGTGGAGCTAATCTGAAGTAAACATTGAATACTGCTTTCTATTCCTCCATATTGTGACTGTGTAACTCCCTCTCTTGGATATCAGCATGTGAAGGACACTGTTCAGGAACTAGTTGATGCTCTGTATGTGAAGACTACTTCCATTCTTGAGAGGATCATAAATACATGGACCCTGATATTGAAGCTCAAGCCGGTGACGAGTGATATTTTTCTAACATGAATACAGTTTGGAAGAATTCTGCGCTTTAAGGACACGTCATCAATCTGACGTAAACTTCTTAGGACCTTTCTCAAGATTGAATTTAAGTGCAATATTGGTGAATGAGGCCCAACGACCTTACAGCCACACTGCTGCTCCTGTAGGATTACTGCAGTGTGTGTTTGGCACGCGACTCTGCTCTCTGTATGGGACTGCAGAGCTGCTGGCTGCGTTACAGGGAAAGAGAACCGAGAGAAGGGCAAATTCTGAGGTGCAGAAATGATGCATCTACAATATTATCACATGCCAGCTCACTTTCCCTCTCACACACACCCACATACATGCAGTGGCAGCTCTCTACGTCAGCTGTTAGTCAGTGCTGTGTGCGTGTGCGTGTGCGTGTGCGTGTGTGTGTGTGTGTACCTGGATCTGGCAGGCAGCCTGGATGTGAAAGATGGTGTAGAAGGCCTCCTCCACAGACTCCCCCAGAGCCACGATGCCGTGATTCCTCAGCACCAGAACCTACACATAACAGAAATGTAGTATTATTTCATGTTTGAAGATCAAATAAAGGTTTGTTAAATTGAGCTGAATGTCTGTCGTGAAGTCATAAAACAAAAAGGAAAAATCTTCAATTTAGTTTTGACTTCCCAAGACTACAGATGGACATTAGCTTAAATCTGTTATGGTGCATGACATGCTAATAACATGTTTTTTTAACTGAACATGGTGGTTTTTAAATAAAATAATGAAATAAATAATACAATGTTTATTATGTGTCGGTCATAAAATGGTGAAAAAATTGCGCTTAAGTTTTTCCCAAAGCAAAAATGGCGCCTTTTATATTTGTTCTATTTTTACTTTCATATAGGAAGAAAAGAATAACCGAAGAAACTTGCATTTAAAAAGATGTAATGAGAGAAATTGGACTTTTTTCCTAAAAAACATACATACATTTACCTATAGTTGGTGATTAATTTAAAAGTTCTTTGGAGGTCTTGAAAAACAAAAAAAGCTGCGCAACTTTAATTCAGGATTTAAATGAGAACTTTATTAATGAAGCTTCAAACTACGAGGTACATCCCTTAATTTATTCGATTATACAACAGCTGTATGTAATGGAGAAATGCAACCGTAGTATTATAAGACACACTAAGACCGACTCCTAATTTAGTCTCCAAGCAGCAGCAGCTTCAATAATTAATCCAGTGAGGAGATCACATCACCTTGAGTCTGAGCTTCATTCATTCATGAAGATGAACAACCCACATGGGAACCTGAGGCAACGATCCATGTGTTTCAGATTAAATGTCTTTGCTCTTGTGTTGCGCTCACCTTACAGGTCGGACCGAGGCTCTTCTGCAGCTCCACCCTGTCCTCCTCCTCCTCCATCACCCCGTTGTAGTCGTAATACGCCACATTGCCGACCAGCAGAGCCTCGTGGGACAGTGGCAGCAGGCCGGACTTCATCGAGGAAACCTGGTTAGAGAAGGTCATAAAACAAGCTCATGTTCACAGTGTCACAAAGTGCTTTACAAGCAAATCCCTGCTGGACAATGATATCATGTTATCAGACCGAACAGAACAAGGTGACGCTGCAAATGTTACAATGCTAATATGAAATAACATCCAACTTTATAATAAGATAAGATATACACATCGGTAGCTGCTTGCAAGAGTCTGCCACCTAGCCCACGCCATCATATGTAATATATAGTTTAGATGGTAGGCTTATTCTACTGTAATGATCAATTCAGTATAGTCACTATAGAAGCACCCAAGGAAGAACCCTACAGTATATACAGTATATTCCCCTATAGTCATACATTATCAAACACAGCTGTTAGCTGTTAGCAGCTACTGCATTCAAGCTCTATTCAGTTACCATGATGTGTTGAAATGTAATCTTGTAACATTTAGTTTAATGGCAGTTAAGCTATTTGAAGCTAATTGAATCTGGACGTGAGCATCAGAAGTATAATGGTGTCTCCTCTAAAACAGGTCAAACAGAGCTAAAGCTAATGCTAACTCTGTGTAGTGACTCACAGCAGCGGTGGCCGGCGTGTGGAGGTGGAGCAGGCAGCGAACGTCAGGCCGGGCGGAGTAGATGGCCGAGTGAAGGCTGAACTCCTCCGTGTCCACGCCCAGGTTGGTGCTCCCCTTCTCCACCACCTCACCCACGATATTCACCTTCACCTGGAAGCAAGCAGTTTGAAATGCATGTGAAAACACAGCCAACCAAACCACCAAAAGATTAACTTAAATACTATTACATAGATTCAGATTCAGGAGTCAGGCTCTCAAAAAGAGCTATATGTTCACGAGGCGTTAACCATGACTTCAGTGAAAAACATACCATTTATTTTACACATTTCCTACATTTTAAAGTGTGTGTGTGTGACTCACCAGATTGGATCCGGTCACCTCGCTGTAGGCCAGGCCGTGTGGCAGCACCAGGAAGTGTTCCTGTTCTTTACTAACACGCAGCTGTCAGGAGGAAGAGAGCATCAGTACAGACAGAGAGAGGGAGGGAGGAAGAGAGCATCAGTACAGACAGAGAGAGGGAGGAAGAGAGCATCAGTACAGACAGAGAGAGGGAGGGAGGAAGAGAGCATCAGTACAGACAGAGAGAGGGAGGAAGAGAGCATCAGTACAGACAGAGAGAGGGAGGAAGAGAAGCTATCAAAACCTAAGAAAAAACTGTGTTAAGGTCAAAAGATTTCTCTCTAATTTGGCCTAAATTGCACTTGAAATACAAAAAGCACATAAACAGATAAACCAACTCTTTTGCAAGAAACCATGTTTGCAGAAAATATATAAAAGTTATATAAAAAAGAAGCAAACCAGGAGTTAACATTTGAGTGGCTCCCCACTACTGGACACCGCGCTCACCGAATAAGGAACATTTTGTATGCTGTTCTCGCAACATTTCTTTTTGGCTATTCAGCAAAATGTATTTTCAGTTCACAATAACGATGTTAAGATAAAATATGGGTTTGATGTGGCTGTTTATTGCCGATATAGCCTCTTTAAAACTGAGCTAAGCGAGGTGTAATGTAAATTTGTATGCCCGCGCCGCCTATGAAGATCACAAGACACTATTATGAGATAGATTATGAGGAATGCGGCCCCCTATTTGAAGCATTTGGATAGTCATCACTCCTTTAAGACTGCTGCTAACTATATCAACAAAGTCCATTATATCTCTTTCAGCATCTATGGCACCAAACTAGCATGATCAACTCAGTTAGTCCCAGCTATGAGAGAAACTTCCAGAGAAAACTTCGGACCAAAGCGGATTTCATGTTTAGCTCTGACCACAAACTGCCAGAAAAAGATGTATTCTGAACACGTGACTAAAAAGCCGCACAATGAATGAAATGAAAATGAGAAAAAGATCAGGAATGAAATGTGAGAAGGAAGTGGTACTGACAGTGAGACACGTGCGGCTGATCTGGGCCCAGCCGTACAGATCGAACAGGCGATGGACGCTCGCCAGCTTGCAGCGCATCAAGCGCTCGCCCTTCACCAGGCTGCCGGGCTCCCAGATCTGAAGGTCGTTGATGGGGGTCACCATCATCATGTCTGAGGGAGAGAAGGAGAGAGTGAGGAAGAGAAGGAGAGAGTGAGGAAGAGAAGGAGAGAGGGGTGACGGTGGTCTGCAGTGGGGCTAAAATCACGTGTAGTGACAAATGAGACAATGGTCTGTACTGATTGTATGTACAAAGAGAAAAAAGAATGACAAAGAACACAAACAAACAATAACAACGACTAAAGTAATCCCCTACATTCACTGCCAGTGAGCCTCATACACACGATTTCTCATACACACGTTTATTTACCAGGAACATTGTTAAATGAATATATATGCATGCAATACATTTACATATACATATACGCAGCAAATACCTATAATCATACACATCTACTGTATACATACACACATACATATGCTGCAGATACGCTATATCAAAGCAGATCGTTTTACAGAGTGTGGAATGCATTTATGGCTTTTCATTAACATCAACATATCAATATTTCATTTTCTAACCATCATGCTTACAGTCAGTATTTTAAAGCTGTATTAAATATTCTTTAAAGTGCACATACTGGAAGGGGAGACGGGTAACGCGGCCGGAGAGCCGTGAGAAGACATGAAGTCAGCGAGCTGCCGGAGAGCCCAGAGGTTCGAGGAGCTGCCCCCCTTCTTCATCTGCTCCTGGATCAGCACGTCCAGCTCCTCCCTGAACGACTACACACACACACACACACATAGAGATCACATATATGTTAGGTATGCAAAGTTAACACTAATCATTTAAGTTTCATAATTATACTCAATTAAAATCAAACGAATGTCCTCCTATTTTGTTTGTGTCTACAATTTATTTTTTGTTGTTAGTCACCTTTGATTTCTGCAATTCACTAATGTTTTCTTATTTTAGTTTTTCTCCTAGTTAATAGAACATTAAACAAGTGGTCAAGAGTGAAGTCCACTATTATACGTTATTATTTAAGTAAGATACAAAATTGCATGAATATCATATGTTTATAATTGTATAATTCTAGAAAATCTACCGGTCCAATGATCCCAATTGGAGGAAGATATTGATACCACTTACTAAATAATGCCTTTTAATATTCCTTTAACGCCAGTACTGAACTCTGGAAAAACACATGTTAACTTTTGTAAAGTTTATCTAGCAGCACTTCCTTTCATCGCTTCTGAAGGACTTCTTTGCTGGCATCTCTGCAATTTTACAACATGAGCAAGAGTATTCCTACACAGCACAACAACTAAACGTATACATTGTTTAGAAGGGGTTACTTATACTAATAAAATAAACAATCGGCCTCCAATTTATGATAAAATTCAGATTCATCATGTATGTATTATTTTGTTCACCTTGGTCAGATGACTATTGCTGCATCTGGAGTTGATTTATCGTATTCTCTCCTTAATCCGTTTTTGTTTAAACTTTTAATAAAAAATAGACATATGTGAGAAAAAATAAAATGGTCTTTTGAACCCTGGATTTTGAACACAGTCCCTTCACTACAGCAGTAAGGGGCATAGATGGCAAAAGTACACACATCCTTTACTCAAGTAGAAGTACAGATACTCGTGTTTAAAAATACTCTGGTAAAAGTAGAAGTACTGACTAAACTTCTTTACTTAAGTAAAAGTATGGGCTTTGAAATGTACTTAAGTAAAAAGTACCCATAACTAGCAGCTGTTTTAAAGAGTACCTGACCTCCCTTTATATTAATAGAACAATAATGTCATTGTTAGCTAATGCATGTTTCCATGCTGAACAACGGCAACATGACAACGTTTTCATTGGTCCCTCTTCTTTAGAGAAGACCAGGAAATGATGGATACACGGATCGTGTTCAAATCAATAGGCACGCAATGACTCTAAATAATAATGATCACGCCACCAAACACACATTCAAACTAAAGGAACCATCCTGTTTGGAAAATGTAAGAAGTAGAAAGTACAGGTATTTGTGTTCAAAATGTAAGAAGTAAAAAGTACAGGTATTTGTGTTCAACATGTAAGAAGTAAAAAGTACAGGTATTTGTGTTCAAAATGTAAGAAGTAAAAAGTACAGGTATTTGAGTTCAAAATGTAAGAAGTAAAGTAAAGACTTGTCAGAAAAATAAGTAGTGGAGTAAAGTACTGATACCAGAAAAATGTACTTAAGTACGGCAACAAAGTATTTGTACTCCACTACTTCCCACCTCTGGTAAGGGGTAAGTAAACATCTTAAATGAATGCTCTCATTTAATGGTCAGCCTCTCCACGTCTCTTCATTAGCAGCAGAAACACAGAGTCATGCACTCAGAGAGGATCCAGCCCTGACTGCGTCTCAGAGCAGATTTATTGTGATGTGAGGACATTAGAGAAGGGGAAAGACTGAGGCAATAAATCACGCAGACACACAGCCTTCTCACCGGACTCTGGAGGAGGCTGGAGATGCGTTTCTTCTGCGGGGGTCCGGAGCCCGGGGTGGAGTGCTGTGGAGACGGGAGGCTCTCCGGGACCCCATCGCTGGGGCTGAGCTGCACCGGGGTGCCACTTGGGGTCGGGGACTTACTCATCTTCTACTGTTCTGCAGTGGATGTCTTACAACCAGAGGTCAGAGGGGATACCTGCAAATAAAGGGTGTCACTGTTATACAAATGCTGCTTGAAGCTGGACTGTGGGAATTTGATATTTAAAGGTCTCCTATTATACTGTTTTTCATCAATACATTATAGGTCTCAGATATATACAGAACCTTTCTCTGATTGGCTGAAACACCAAACAGATCATTGCAGCATCCCATAATCCCCTCTGTTTCAGCCCTGTTTCAAAAGTGCTGATTCTCTGTCTGTTACTTGAGATGAAAATAAGGAGCCCCTCCCCACGCCCCTCTGAGAGATATTTGGTTACAAAGAACACAATGGTGCTCTAGGAGGAGATTCAGGTGATAAGGTGGGGGGGGGGGGGGGGGGGGGGGCGGTTACCTTGGTTGGTGATTGGCTAATGGTTACACAAGCCAAAAAATCGTTATGACATCATAAAGTGGACCAAATCTGATCAGCTCATTTTCAGACAGGTTTTTATATAAATGGATCAGGACAAAAAGAGAGAGAATCTTTTTTCCTGAAACTTTCAGAGTCTCTTTACAGAGAGGGGACACATGTTGATGTATAAAAGACATGAAAAAGTGGATTTTGCATTATAGGTGACCTTTAAATGAATGTCCATCACAATCGAGCGCTTAAGAAACAAGTTCACATAATGCTGACCAAGCCTCTCGCTTCCAGGACAAGCTCTCTGTATTCTGCAGAGATCTCATGTCTGACTTCTACGAGGGAGGTGTGTGAGTCTCTGTTTCTGTTCTCAATAATTTCTTGTCGACATTGTTTGTGCAATCACTCTCATTTCCATTCGGGGAAATCAAAAGTTTGCCCTGCAGGTAGAAATAGATCTTTTTAAAACCTGACAGATTATTCTAGGTTTTTTGCCATGGACAAATGCTGTAAACTGTTTGCTCGGAAAATGCACTTCTTTGAGCAACAATTAGGGCAGCACAATATATACAAATCCAAAATAATGATGTTGAAATCCCAATAATGATTTTGCTTGCAATGAATATAACAGATATTAAAGTGTACTCAGTGCTGCCTTTCTACTGCCTTGAGTAAACAGCTTAAAAACAACACATTGTTCATTAAAGTTGAGGAAAGTAAATTATTTATAGCATTATTTTTGGAAGTATTGTAACATTGAACTGAAGAAAAAAGGCACCAAAAAGAAAAAGGAATGAGTTACAGTAGGGTCGTTTTTTACTGACACTCTTTCACCATTAAAGGAAAACCTCAGTGCAATATCACTGTCTTTCAAGTTATTCTTAGTTGACTTAAAAAATATATATAGCATTTATATAACAGCTAGTTGCCAGAGTTTGGATTCTGTTCCAAGTTGGTGTTACAGATGACATGTAGTCCTTTAAGAAAACAGAAAAAATCCACTTCATTCAGCTGGAGAACAGTCTGAAGATCGGCATGAAGGCACCTTATGACCAATTATAACCGAGAAAAACATATAAGATTGCGCTTGGCCACAATTATTGGTAGTAGCTTCAGACAGGAAGAGCCTGAGGTCACAAACCTCGTGATGAAACTACAGAAACAACAACAGGCTGCAAGTGTTGAGCTCTCAGTCGCTCCATCATGGACAGTTTGTACTTTGAATATGATCAATTCATCTGTTGCAGATGCAATATGTAATATGTATTAAAGACAAATATTTGACTCAATTATATTCAGAATGTGATGTGGCGAAAAAGTCAGAGTCTGAAATGTGTATTTTACAGACAAAAGGCAAATGAATGTGTTGCTATAAAAATGTATTTCCAGTATCGTGAACCATATCGCAAGATAAACTAAATTAGATATTTTTTGAAAAGCCCTATTCGTACCTAATTTGAAATTAACCAAGCAAACAGATTAGATTACATTATTATTATTAATACAAAATAATAGGTTAAAAGACATTACAAAGTCTTGTTTTCTTAGCCATTAGCTCCTAAAGCAGCGGCCATGATTCAGATCAATTCAAAAAGTAATTGCTATCAAAGTTAATACTAATAAATGTAAATGGAGGAAGTGCAGTATGCAGAATATTGTTTAATAATAAGACTATGATTCAAAGAGCCCACTAAAGCCCAGCACATCAAATATTAAATCACAATTATCCATTCAATCAATATTCTCACAATATGTACAATATAAAGTCAAATAAGTATGTTTGTTTATCTTGCATTAGCGCGAAAACAGAGTGGATAAACTAACTGCACATTAAGCCGGCTTTCTTCTTCTGTAATCTCAAAAGGCAGCATAAAGATATAAAAACCTACCCTCACATGAAGGATGCTGTATTCCTCAGGGCACAGATTAGTGGAAGTGCAGAGCTTTTTACAAAATGCAGCATTAGCCGACAGCAGCGCCAGAAACACTAACAGGAAGTGAGCTCGAGATGCAGCTCGGTAATTGGAGGAAGAGTAAAGAGTTACTGTAAGGATCTTTAGAGAGAAGCTGGCCACTCCCAGATTGAACACACACACACACACACACACACACACACACACACACACACACACACACACACACACACACACACACACACACACACACACACACACACACACACACACACACACCACACACACACACACACACACACACACACACACACACACACACACACACACACACACACACACACACACACACACACACACACACACACACACACACACACACACACACACACACACACACACACACACACACACACACACACACACACACACACACACACAGCTGCAGAGAGCAGATTAGGTCCACACACACACACCACACCCTCCTGTGCTACATCTTACTTGATAAGATGCATTTCTGTAACTATTTGTGCATCTCTGATCACGTGCATCGTCAAAACCTTTCATGTCTTTGACACTCAGGGCTCACTTTGAAGAGGCTCACTTTAATAGCACAAGAGACCAATGAGATCCATGTGTATCACTTATTGCAATCCACACAAGAACTCGGAGAGCTGACTAAACCTTTACAGGAGGTTCTGGATAGATTGTATGCACTTAAACTCCACAACATCAGGCTCACTGAGTTCAACATCACTTAACCGTTACATCAGCTATCCAACGTCAGCAATTTGCTAAAGCACTTACTCCCCAATCAAACATTGACATATACTGTAACTGTGTAGTTATGTGTTGCAATAAACTATTACTTTTATTATAGATTCATCTGCAGACTATTGACCTAATCAATCAATTAACGTAGGGGTCTACAACATTTCACAAAACATGTCCATCTCACTCTTGTTTTGTAAATCCAAAACATATTCACTTTAACATGATATAAGAAAAGCAGGAAATGCTGAAAAGAGCATTTACTGAAATGTTTGCACGCAAAATTACTTAAACAATTAATCAATTATTAAAATACCTTGTGCCTATTTTCTGTTGATAGACAAATCATTTCAGCTCCAGTCACTATTGATTCTTCAGTGATTACTTTCAGATAGATGCTTCTTTCCTTTTTCTTTGATGTATTTTTGCTTTTAAGCAATCACAAACTCTGATATTTATATCTCCATTGAAATGTATCGACATGTTTGTTTTGAACAGAGTTGCTAATTTTAAAATAACAGGCAGCAGACGGTCTATAAAGTGATATAGATATATAGTCTTTTACTCTCTCACAGTGGAGGCTGGTCCTCGGTGTGTTTGACTCTCGGGCCCAGCTGCTGACAGGCAGCAGACAGACAGCCTCTCTCTCCAGGGAGGGTCCTAATGACTGAGGGGAGACCTCAGCCTCACTTCCTGCTGCTCTGATCCTCAGCTGCACTGCGATCATGCTGCATCATAAGCTCCTTTCTGTTTCATAACATCTCAGGGAGTAGTGGATCTGATTTCCTGCCACTCTCTTCTATGGCTGCATTTTAAAGTCTGAACAGTTTATTGTAACGACTCGCATTGTGTGCATGTGGTCGCATCACAGGACGTGCAATGCCATAAATCAGGAGACAGGAAACACTTGCAAGGTTCTCATTTTCCAGGATTAATCTTCATTAACCTGTTAAGCCCCAAGCCTGTTTTTCAGAGTGTATCAGAGTGTATCAAAAAATCAAAGCAGGTTGCCAGCCACAACCTGAAGCTGAGCGAGGACCAAGAGAACAACTAGAAAAAAAGGAGGGTTTGGTTGTAAAAGAAACACAATGGCACTTGTATAAACAATTCGGCAACACAATGATGTTGACCTCATGCTGTAAGGATTCCTGTAATTTGTTCAGATTTGAATATATGCTTATCTGCAAGATTGGCAAAACCAAATATTTTATATGTTCAGGTAATCATGCAACGCAATGCATTTCTGTTAGAAACCCATCTCGACACATTTGGATAAAGATATGAAGATCTGATTTGTGATTACTCAAAAAATACATTAAAGGAGAGGTGTCATGGCCATTTCCACTGATCATAATTCCATTGTTGCGGTATACTAAAATAGATTTATACTGTGCATTTTTCCAAACTCACATTGGTTTCTCATACAGCATCTCTGTAAAGTGTGTGTATTCAGCAGTATTCACTCTCTCCACTAAACGGCTCGTTGTAGCTCCAATAGCTCCAGCCCCCACCCTCCCTGTGAGCTCAGTGTGCTCTGATTGGTCGGGACGTTGTGAATCGCGCTGAGCTCCGTGGAGGTGTTGTTTCCTTGTTTAGGATACATAGCGAAACACAGCCAAATTCATCCTGAGCACACACAAAGTCACAGCCGAAGTAAAAACAATAAGTGTAGCTTGATATTGAGTAAGAAAAAGGTTGATAAACGCTGTGAGAATGGGTCTGCAGAGAGAATTTCGCCACGATCCCAACTGTCTGTTATCAGCCTGCAGCCAGGGAGGAGAAATCAGCAGAGCTGCCTGCACTGAGTGTGTGTGTGTGAGGAAGTCCGTCAATCAGCGGGGGCTTAACGTAACGGCTCCGCGGACGTAACGTAACGGCTCCACGGATTGGTCCATTTGGTTCCGGGTACCGCATGACCGTATCGCGTCATAGCTCTGGGCGTGGCTACTGGGTATCCACACGTCACAATGCCCAGGAAGAACATGAGAAAGTTCCAACGAGGCGTTTTGGGGAGGTCTTTTCTGTGTTAGAGTTTTACTCCCTACAGGGTGTACTTTGAGGGTTTTTGACTCTGCAGACCGTTTACATGCATAAAAACCTTCATAACACACAAGGGGACGGGTAATAACCGGAAAAGCATGACACCTCTCCTTTAAAAACTGATCAAATAAAACAATCCTTTTGAAAAGTAAACACTTTAGATTAAACAGTGAGCAGCGCTGCAACCATTAGTCGAATCATTGATAATCAACAGGGAGGTATTACAACTATTTTGACAATCAATAAATCATTAAACGTGGCCACTAGAGAGTGGTCTTAGGACCTCTGTGCCCTTGACTTCCAGCTGCAGAGAGGCGGCTGGATAATCACTAAGAAGCTTTGATTGATTTTTCTTTGGGTTTGCTTTCAGGTTTATTTTATAATGTCTGCTAAGTGGTTCCTAACCTGTAAACTAGTGTTATAATAAAGCAGTATCTCTGACTGAGTAAGATAAAGGTTAATAAATGTTGTTGCTTTCTAAACTTACTGCAACTCATCATGTTTACCTCTTTATTTGTACACGTTATAATCCAATGAAAAATATGTTTAGACGCAACATGTTTTGGTCTATGTCGCACTAGTGAAACATGTCAATATTAGTATTTCAAAGTCCAAAGTGAAGTTTTTAAATGTCTTGTTTTGTCAGTCAAAAACCAAAAGATATTTACCTTAATATGATATACAATTTTAAAAAGCAGCAGTGTTCAAATTTGAGAGGCTGAAAACAACATTTTCTGACATTACTGCACGAGAAACTACTTCAATAATCGATCAATTATCCAAATAGTTGCTGATTAGTTTTTCTCTCTGACTAATGGATAAGTCGACTTATCCTTGTTAGTCAATTTTCAACAAAAAAACAACACATTATGTATTTGGAAAAGCACTGTATTATCACAGTATCTTCATTTTGGTAGAGCTTTCATTAGTAAGTCAACTTATCTATTAATCGATCAACCGAAAAATAATTGGAAAATATTTTGCTAATTGGAAATTCAGTTTTGAAGCCTCAAATAGACATTTTGCTCAAATAATATATTTGAGTTTCCTAATGACTAAAAACCAGACATTTAAAGATTCGGAGAAACTGGGATGAACCTTTTTTTGTTTGTTTACTATTCTCTGAAATGTTACAAACTAAATTATCAATCTAGAAATTAATCAGCAGATCGATCGTTACAAATACTCATTAGCCCTAGTAAATTAAAAGACTCGATATATGAGAGTCACTATTCAAAAAATGAATCACCTGAAATTAGATATGATACAGTTTAATAATATACATTTAAACCCACTAATGACTATGGACTTCTATACAGCTGCAGCTCAAATGAACCCATCATCATTGTGCTGAGGGAGATTAATATCTGTATAGGTTTATATCGATCATAGAGTCACGTGAGTGCAAGCAGGGCTCCATATTGTGCTTTTACAGCTTCATATTTCACCGTGCATGCAGATATCGTGTACATAGCTGCATGTTTGTTAGCATCCTCCACACCAGCTAGCAGCCCATCATGCATGGCTGCTTAGCAACATCCGCACGCGCTGCAGCATCAGCATCCGCTTAATGGCCACCAGCTAAAAAAATTAATGCAGCAGCGACGACTCAAACATTTCTCTCTAAATAACCGAGCAAATATATATCTTAAATATATATATATAATTCCAATAGAAGCAAGAGCAATGCACTTAATCATGGCCTGCATATCCACCCAGAACTATTGTACAAAAATGAACAAAAAACGACATCGCTGGCACGGTAATAAGCAAGAGTAGAGGCTGCATGGCTACACCACATATGAATACACGACACTAACTGCACAGATGAGACCTTGCGTTAGTCACGGGCCTTCATGTGCAGAGCGCAATGAAGAGAAGAAAGCAACAACAATGCGGAGAGCTGCAGAATACGCGATCTTAATCACAAGCATATAATAAGGAATAAAAGACAGCAGATGCACCGTATGTCTGACAACAGCACCGGCCAGTATGGTGTCTGATGATCGGCGTACACACGGCTCATACACGCTGCAGGGAGGATCTACGCCCAGCCATTTAACCATGCTGTTACACTAACACTGATGTTAGCAGGTTTACTCACCTCAGTGCATCCTCAGGAGCGCGTGTTCTCTAAGCGCGCGGCTCACCCACGGCCCCGAAGCCGTATACCTCAGGAAGAAAAGAGATGTGTGGTTAATTACAATTATAACGCCCAAACCGAGGTTCCTTTGTGGGGTTATTTCAGGGCCTCAGCTGGTACCAAGTCGGAGGATGTTTTTCATCGCTCGGTGCGCCTGGACCAGCCCACTGCCACGCCTGTCCACAGTGACACACACACACACACACGCGCACACACACAGGGCTCCCACTCTTGCATGCACCCACAGTGAGATTCAAGCTTTGCAATCCACTTGGAGTTATTGTGTTGGGAAAAAAACACGCACAGCCCAAGTGGATGTCTAATGCTTTCTCTTAAAACGTTTTTAGTTCGCGAGGCCCAGTGCAACCAGGATCAAGATATATGAGCTACATACAGGCGCCCCCTGCTGTTCTGATGGAGAACAGCATGGACACCGTTAGAAACAAACATATATTAGGTTTTTACTGTATGTATTTAAGTAGGCCTATTAGCAGACAGAAACTTAGTACATTACATTTAAAGGTACTTCTTAAACTTATTATTTGTACACTAAGTACTAAGTATATTGTGCTTTTAACTTCTCTTACTTACATGTATTTAGTAATCACTTGGGATTATAATGATACAAAATACAATCAACAAATAATTTATCATGAACTAGTAGATGTTAAATACAATTCTTTGCTCCCTTAGTGAAATGTATAACCTACCCTGGAGTATTTACTGTACAAAAAGCTCCAGCTGTTAAGTTATGAACATATCAATAAATATAATACAGTAATATAAATGACTTGTGTATAGAATAACTCTTAAATTGTTACGCCAATATTTTTGTTCTTTTACTAGAGCAGAATTTTGAAATCATGACGTTCACTTGCAGAGTATTTCTACACTGTACAAGTACTAGGTATGAGTACTCAGTCCACAACAAGTAAAAGGTTGAAGGTTAATTGAGTATTTCTATTTTCTGACACTTTTTACTATTTTACTTCCTAGAAAATATAGATTTTACATGACAAACACTGGAATAGACTACAATAAACAGGGCCGTCCCTCCCTACAGGCCGATCATGCAGACTGCGTGGGGCCTCACCTTGCGGAGGGACCGCGAGGGGGCCTCAACTGAGCCGAAAATGCGGCGCACCTATGCGCTTATGCGGCGCAATTATGGCGCATTTCCACGGCCTCGCTCGGCCTCGCTCGGTATGGCTACGCCTCGTTAGGACTGGCTCACTTTATGGCGCATTTCCATTACAGTTTAGGAACTGGGGTAGTTACTATAGAGTGGCGAAGTCCCTCCCCTTCCGGTGGACCTCCATGGGACTTTATTTCGGAAAAATTATGTATTGAGGTCAATGGAGAGAGAAAGATTATCTTTCGATCCCGTTTGAATTGAGCCACGAATTACACATATGATGTTTGTCAATTTAAAAGATAATTTTGCAAGTTAAAAAAAAAAAAAATGTGTCGTAACACTGTGAAGTAACACATTTGTTTGTGTGAAACGCTCAATGAACTACATCTCTGGTCAACAACACACGTCACCAAGATGGCCGTCACTACTGTCTTGTCAACAAAACGATTGACTACCCTCACTATCACCACAATGAAACACACAAGAATGTCATGCAAAGCTGCCTGCCTGCCTTCCTTTGATTCTCTCTGAACTGCCTGGTCGTTTTAATGTTTAATGTCAACCATTTGTGCAGATAGCATGAAGTAGAGAAGATCGCTAGCGTTAGCGTTAGCATTTGTCCCCCGGGATTAAATTGTGTATTATAGAATGATCACACCGGTGACAGTACTCTTCAAAGGGTTCACGAAATATGACTACTACTCAGGGGCGTCGCCTGAACCTGAAAACATTCGGGGCTTAGCCCACAGTGGCGGCGGCACTACAGTGGCATTTTTCACTGCAACACTCCCCACACGCACACACACAGTACACCTGCGACTGTTACAATGAAGGCTCGATAATCAGCTCACGGCATATAGGCAGGGGTAAAGTGGTATTTTTTATGAGTGGGGGGCTCACCTCCTCTAGGGGGGTCCGGGGGAATGCTCCCCAGGGAAGATTTGTTTTTAAATATTGAAGTTAAAGCATCAATCTGGTGCACTTTGAGAGCAAAATGAAGAGATCTATGGATACCTCTCTTCACCCATATGAAGCAGAACTGTAAACAGATGTACTTTTTCTTTATGGATATTTGACTAATCACTCTCCTTTTAAACTGTATTCTTGTTTTACTGCCATATAGTATTTCATAACTGTTTTTCCTTTATTCTCTTATTTTTTTTATAACTATAATCATCATATGAAGGTGTGCCGCGGAAATAATCTTTTGAATAATTTGTGACCAAACCGTTTGAGACCCACTGAAATAACTTAGACTAAAGTTAACTATCTAAACACTCAGAGAGTCCTTTAGCTCACCTGAGTCTCTCAGTCTGAGAGGAGAGGACTCTCCTCCAGCTCCTTATGTCCGTTAGTGCAGCTAGCTAACCAGATGCTAACAACACGGTCCATGCTGGTACTGGTACTGGTACTGGTCCCTCCCTCCCTCTCTCTCTCTATCACACTATTGCCACACACACACACAGAGCCGAGCTTGAATGACACAAGCACACGTTTATTTCCATGCAACTCTCTGATTGGTCTGGTGTCATGCCTCTGTTGCATTCACTGAACACGGGAAATTACTAGTGATGGGAATTATGGCTCTTTGAAGGGAGCCGGATCTTATGGCTCCGTTCCTTTCAAAGAGCCGTTCAAAAGAGCCGTTCAAAAGAGCCGTTTTTTTAAAAAGGGGGCGGGGTTACTAGGTTTATCTGCGAAATAATCACCAGGATAATGATTGACTGCATTGCCAGACCTAATGTCAATAATCTGCATTGTAAACATGACACAAGGTGGCGCCATATCCATGTCATTCATGTCAGTGAATGTACTTTGAATTTACCCTCTGCATGTGTTAAGTAAATAAAGTTGCCTTGCCTTGAATGAAATTCACGCAACTCTTAATATTAGTAGTGTGTTTTTAAGTGGCGATGGAGATTATTTGTTGACCCTGCTTTAAAGGATATTTTGCCTTTACAAATGGTGCGCTTTATCACTGCCTGGGTTTTGGTTGAAGTGCATCCAAATGCTGCTGCGTTTTCGCGTTTGGCTCATTTTACATCCGAAAAACACGTCGTCTATCTGTCCAGTACCACTTGTTATGACTTCTCTCTCTCGCGTATTCCGTTAAGACCCACCCCACCTAACTCCTCGTGCTGAAACCTACAAATCAGAGTAGGGGCGGGTCTTCACAGAATACGTTTGGGGAACAAAATCAAGCTTTTTAAAAGGCGAGTGAATTTTGGCAGGCAGTGAGTGCGGACCAACTTTGATTGAACGATAAGAAGAACGGCTCTCACCAAGTACGACTCGGTTCCCCTCGTTCGTACCAAAGAGCCGTTCAAAAGAATCGGCTCGTTCGCGACCGACACATCACTAGAAATTACAGTGCTGCCGTCCTCTCTTGTGTCATGATGAGGTTCACGTAAAGCACGGTTAATGTATTATATTATTGAGGGAGAATTGTCCGGGGCTACAGAAAAAACATTCGGGGCTAAAGCCCCGGATGCCCAGGCCAGGCGACGCCACTGCTACTACTCTTTACTGTTTAACATTTTGGGTTACTTAATGTTACTTCATGTTAAGGCTAATAAAAATGACAAGGCTGTAATGCTAACTAACGTGCTAGCTACTAGCTAGCTTGATCAAGCCACTCCTGGTCCTTTCATCAGACGGGAAGCGAAAGAACGAGCTAGACCCATTGCTGGTATAATAACAACCTGGTACTAAGCACACAGGCATCTTGTTAAAGTTATCTTATTTTAGCCAGCGCCATATAGATAGATTATATCTATATGGCGCTGATTTTAGCTATCTCTTTAGCTAGGAAAACAATTGTGACATCACTTACGCGACTCTGGGATTTGTAGTCTTTCTAGTTGCGTATTTTTCATAGTCTTATATTTCAACAGTTTTACGACAAACTGTGACTTTTTTTGACATGGAAATGATTTTTTAAGATTGACAAACATCATATGTGTAATTCATGGCACAATTCAAACGGGATCGAAAGATAAGTTTTCTCTCTCCATTGACTTCAATACATTATTTTTCCAAAATAAGGTCCCATGGACCGGAAGTAGATGGGCGTGACTTCGCCACTCTATAGTAACGCAGTGTAGGCGGAGCAGTGACGTCATCTTCAATGAGAACCTCAGAAAAACAACACAGCCGTTAGCTGTTAGCACTCAGAGCTCACAGCTCCTCATATATGTTCAGAAACTAGACAAAAGTTAAACAAGTACAAACCACAGACGGTCTGTGTCATGGCGAATACAGTCGCTGCTTTATTTATGTCTGTATAGGCCGTTGTGAGTGTGGACGGTCGGAGCATATATCGCGTTAGCTTAGCCAATCTCCATTTAGAAAACACGCATTTTAAAAGGTTTTTCGCCTGCCGTCTGTCTGCAGACTTGTCAAAGCATTAATTCATGGATTTTACTAACCGGTATCAGTATGTTGTTACTTCGGCATCATTTTGAAACGTGTATTACAATTAAATCACGGTCAAATATGTTCATCTTGTTGTAGTTGTAGCCCCCTTGCCAGCGATTCTCTCTCTAGCTTAGCATACTCAGCCTCGTTGTTCCTGGCCCTAGAACCACGATTTTATGGGGCCAGAAAAACTGTCAATTAGGACCCGCTAGCCGGTACTAGGCCAAGTGGAATCGCAACCAAAGACGGGCCGCTGACGTCACAGCTCTCTTAAAAGGGGCTCCGCGCTGTAGTGGAAATGCGCCATTAGTGTGGCGCGGCACGGTTTCGCCGCTGCGAGGCTCCACTAGCACCCCCCCCACCCCGAAACAGAGGGCCTCGCCATATAACTTTGCGTGTGGCCTCAAGTTGGCCAGGGACGGCCCTGACAATGAATGATTGATCACCCTTTAACAGATACACCATTAAACACAGTTTAAAAGTGGATCGATCAGTAAAAATAACCCCATTATTTAAATACGATTTAACATATTGATTACTTGTCATTTTGATACTTTATGTAAATGTCTCTGAAAGTGCATGTGACCTTTTTTTTTACCTGTGCAGACATTTGAACGCAGGGTTTTCAACAGTTATGGCTTTACTTCTTTACATTATTCTTCCACCGCACATTTAAAAAAGGATACTAACCTGGAGATGTGTGCCAAATAAAAACACGTTACAATGAGTCGTTAATTACATCATTTATCAAGCATTTTGATATTCAAGTTGTCTTTTTGAAGTAAGAGTAGTACATGTAGTTTTGCAAGGAAAACTCAAATGAAAACTTCTGAAATGAGAATCATTGGCAACCACAGCATTCAGTTATATGGACAAAAAAAAATAATATAAATACAGAAATGTAACAAAACGTCCGTCTTCTTGGTACAAATGTCTCCCTTTAAAGGACTTGATGACATCTCATTTAATTTAATATGTATAACAGTAGTCCTTGTAACCATTAATTGTGGCTTTTCATTAGACGGAATATAATAACTTAACAAAAAACAACCAACCCTTTAGACAGAATTTTAAAAACAGAAGCCGTCTTTACATTTTATTTTAGGGCTGCCAAGGATACAGTTTGTGAAATAAAAATAAAAACACATTCATATTTAATCAAACAAAATATATAAATTAAATACGACAAATAAAATAGTATTTTCTCCGTGAATAATCCTTTCTTCGTAAGCCCCCTAAAAAATAAAACAATAATTATTGAAAAATGTAACAGTTAGCACAATTATCAAATTCAGTGACCTGTTGATTGAAAGGTAAATCTCTAATGGCTGCTGGCTGCTGTCCCCCCCCTCCCCTCTCCACTACAATGCATTGAAATAGATGTTTTTAACACACCCTGACCCTCCTTTAAGTGCACTTTTATAAATAAGCTGGGTGCTACCTGAAACATTTAACCAGAAGAGGGCGCTGTAACACGTCAAATCTTTGGGATAATGAATTTTCCATTGTGCCCATGTGTTGTTAAGGGTAATTCTGTTTACAAGAGTGTTACCTCATTAAATGACCAGTCACACACTTGAGCAGAGGTCTAATGAGCCAGAATAACTGAACACAGCTGTGTGTGCAGGGCCTGCAAGTGTGGGAAGATACCATGATTTAACACGGAAAATAGAGGTTTGTTAAGGCAATGAAGGGAATACTTCACCTACAATATGATCATTTGAACATTACTTACCCTTTGTTAACTTCAATGTGTTTTTATTTTGTGTTTGTATACAGTTTCTCCATGGTAAACATAGGATGACAACATGGAGACAATTTGATTCAAGGTGAGCTGTTGGTATACAAATGATCCTTTAAGTAACCCACTGCTTCTTTTTTTTTCCACTGCAGAAATGTTGACAACTATTTGCAGAAAAGGCGCATAACTATGACTCTACTCTTTTCAATTGTGACAGTGAGCCTGTATGCACAATACCCTAAAACTGATGCAGCTAAATGCAATCATCATTCATTTCCTTCTGTGACATGTACACATATCTTCTGTGTCAATGAGTGTTTTTTTAAAGGTTTCTTTCATGCTGAATGATTTGTTTTCTAAGATTTGTATGAGCACATCCTTGGCAAACAGAAGATGTAAATAACTACTTTGCTACTAATTTATGTTAATTATATAAACAAATTGACACAATTGTCCTAGTCTTTCTTTGTTGGAGAACACCCCTTATTTGTACCGTCAATTGGAAATGAAATACAAATAATGTTTGTGTCCACATGGGGGCAACATTTGTATAAAATTACACCAACGATCATATTTGTTTCTATTACAATCCCAATTAATATGTTATTATTATAACGCCTGATATAACCTGTCCGACGTTTGCATGTATTTCAAAAAGAATCCTTTAACCCTGGAGTGTTAAGACTTCTTCTTGCCAACATTTTGCAGCAATCTGCATTTTAAATGAAGACATACTTATATACAGATGTTTCATCAATGTATTAAACATATCCAACCTGGCAGGTTTCCAATATTTGTCCAAGCCATCTGCTCTAGGGTTGAGACATCTGTTGTAAAAGAAGAAGGGGATAGCATTTTAAAAAAAAAATACATAGCTATATGGAACAAACAGCTTGGAGAGGAAGTACATTTTCCATTGAAATGAAAATGACACACACACACACACACACACACACACACACACACACACACACACACACACACACACACACACACACACACACACACACACACACACACACCACACACACACACACACACACACCACACACATACAACACACACACACACACACACACACACACACACACACACACACACACACACACACACACACACACACACACACACACACACACACACACACACACCACACACACACACACACACACACACACACACACACACACACACACACACACACACACACACACACACACACACACACACCACACACACACACACACACACACACACACACACACACACAGCCACACACACACACACACACACACACAACCACACACACACACAGCACCACACACACACACTACGACACACACACATCACAACCACACACACACAACCACACACACACACACACACCTACATCACACACACACTTTTTTTTTTTATCTTGATCTTACCCTCATCATCTTGATTTATCCAATCAGATGAGGAGGTACTTGTGAGGACGGTCTGAATGCCTCGTGACGGCTACACTGCAGACAATCAAATGCCTCGTGTTGATTGCCAGCGGTAATTGAAGTATGATCCAGTCAGATAATTTAAGGGAATGATAAATGTGTCTGATTGCTTATTGTTGAAAGATTCTGTATGTATTCCTACACAGTATGAATGTTGGCTGCATTGTGTTTAAAAAAAAAGTTACACCATTTGTCTACAACCGATGGTGATTTCTGCATTCACTATTTAATTAAGTGAGTGATCCGGCCTGAGACAATGTGCCGCCTGTCATCCCCTGGTTCACACTTTCATAGTTGTCACTTGATTAAATGCACTGGTTGCCCAACAAAAATCTTTAAAAAATAAAACATACATTATTGTTTATACACCTGTTTGCGACCTTGATGTGGCCGTCATTTAAGTGGCAGTTTATTTGTATTCATGTAGCCTTATGCTTAGTGTCATTACTCTACTCAGGAATGCATATTTTCATAATTCATGAATGGGTGTAGGCCTCTGTCCTCCTCAAAATGAACAAATCTTAATAAAATATATGCACATGGTTCTATTTCCAGCGATCAGCACCTCATCACAACCTTGGGTGTGCATTACAATTTAAGTATTTTATATATTTATTTTCTTTTTTCCTATGTACATTTTTTAACAAGTAATTTTTCTTTCACTTGCGTAAAATTTGTGTTAGGTAGGCTTACTTGTACTTTTACTTGAGTACGATACTCTAGTAGATCTACTCTTTTCATCTCCACTTATAGATATTTGTTTTGCTATTTAAAAATAGGGCAGTATAATTCAACCTGGAGCACACTGAGAAGGGCTTTGCTTCCCCCCCCCCACACTTCAGGCACTGAGAAAGGGGCAAGCATTTTGTGAGATCTGGCATTTTGTGAGAGAGCAGTCATGTGCACAGACTCTGAAAATGCATTAAAAGAAAACTGTTAAATATTTGTTTATGCCACAGATCCAAGCAGGTTTACGCCAGACGGGGAATTTATTCTGTGTTCTGTCCTGAGGGTTAAAATATAGTTATTATGCAACATAGAAATGCTCTTTTCATTAACTTATTAGTTATTTTTATTCCTCAAAAGTCATTAGATTGCAAGAAACAAAGTCTCTGAAACTCATATTGGTGCATTAAATATGCTTAAGTTTTACAGCCTAATGGTTTGTGTCCACCTCCAGGCACTCTCTCATCATAGGTTGCATTAAACAGAAGCAAACCACAGATTTATATTGTAATTCAAATCTTTTTTAATTAAGATGGAAGCAGAGTAATATTCCATGATTTTCTAAATGAATAAATAGATCCCTGATGCCAGGTTCTTGTTAACACTTCACATCAGACCCACTCATGATAGAGACCTGTGTGACGAATAAGACGACAACCTAATTAAGTGTTCAACCCTAGAGGGGAGAAATGTGTAACGTGACACATTATTAAAACATGACACATGTTAAGTCCCTCTTGCAAATGGCTCGTAGTAAGTCTCACATTTCTGATTTGTTGGATGTCTGTGCGCATACAACCCACATTGCAATAATTAGCCAGTTAAAAATAATAAAACCGAAACAACGGTGTTGTTATATACATATGCTGTACCATATTTATTTTGGGAAAGGACAACATGTTAATTAGGAAACACTGCACTTCATTTTTAGTTGGAATGAAATCTTCGAGATAACTAGAACACGTATTTAGAAATCTGTCTGAGAAGGTCCTAAAAGTATCCTTTAGTTTTGACGGAAATGTAAGTTATGTAATGATGTTTTACTATGAATACATTTAATAAAAGTTTCAAAAATGTTTGTAGTTACCGTCAACTATAGTTTTTAGTAAAGCAAATCAAATTCTGCATTTCAGACTCTTTTGAAAATCAGAAGAAATACAAAAAGATTGCGATTGGAGCAACAACAACAACAGTTTATAATTAGGAAAGAAAAACGAGTTACCAGAGTCTGATCGGGTGCCACTTGTATGAGGAACTGGTATCCAGGCACCACACAGTGCTGCAGCATCAGTCTGTTCATATCTCCGTCCTCTGTCACTGCTTCTGGGGGCATGCTGAACCCATCCTCCATTCGCTCCTGTCAGGAAAGAAAATAAAATATATTTTAAAAATGACCTTATACTATAAAATATCCATCTACTTTAAAGGGAATCATAACAATTACAATGAATTAAACTGTACGGCAAAACATTTGTTCATAAGTAAAACAATAAAAGCATGACAAATCTCCATATCAAAACATTAAATATACCGAAAACACCTTTTTTTTTATTTCACTGGAACAGCAGAAGTTTTGTTGTTTTTACTTTTACTCTAATGAAAGGTAGGGTATAGGTAAGAATGGAGAAACCAGCTCTGCCCCTTCCTTCAGACTTCCTTACAGAGCCCCTTCTCCAACACACACAAACGCGCACATGACTAATGAGGGCACGAGATAAGTGTGTGCACGAGATGGAAGGCTGACAGGCAGGTAGGCCATCCAGTTATTTTAGCCGGGCCGGCTCAGATGATTGGTCGTGCTTTTTACAGTACCACGGCTTCCACAGATGACATATTTGTATATATTTATTGTCAAAGCATTTAATGTATTCATTGCTATCGGGATGTTAAGAGCATTCCATGGAATATAACAAGCGTTTCTGAAGTGAATTACCTACCTTTAAAATGAGACATTAACAATTATTCTCAATCATGATTTTTGTCTCCCAAATTTAAATGAAAACGATCGACTGCAATATTGTAGCTTTCAGAATTTAAGGGAGGTATTTTGGAATACACTGATTATGGATAACAACCTTTCTTTAAAACAATCTGAATTGTTACTTTAAAGCTCAAAGTCAGCTTTTTACCTCAGACATAATCTTATGTGCAGGAGATAACATAAAAAAGCCAATTAAAAAAGGTGTTTCTTATTCTCCAGAGCTGCTCATTGTTTTTCTATCACAGATACAAGAAGACAGGTCAATTGTCAAACTGTTATGACAGCAAGGTGGAAAAACAAACACTCACATCATCCACTCGCCATAGATCACTTCCCAAGACATCAGTCTGGCCATAAGTGATTGCATTCTTGAGGAAATCAGTCCCACTGACAGTATTCTGAGAAATAGAAAATAAGTGGCAATGCTGCCCTTTGAAAATAACAGAGGACACTTGTCATTTGATAGAGTCCTGATGAACAAAGCACTTACACTGTCGGCGTCCTGCAAAACTGCAAGAAGCAATCTTATGTATTCTGTCGCAGCTTTGAGTGTGTCCACTTTACTGGGCTTTCTGTCTGGTCGCATCAGTGGCACCATGCGCTTCAGGCGGGAAAACATGGTGTTCAAATTCCTTATCTGCACAGAAGAGAGGCTGAAGTTTCACATTCATGATACTTAACCATGAATAAAGCAAAAACAATGGTGATGAATAAGAACATGCATGGACAATTTATCAGCAAACCGGCCCCTAGCCACTTGTAAAGAACAAGTCTTTTAGCTCATTTTGCATCTTTGTGTTAGTTATGTATGTACATTTGATCGACATTGACCAACTACAACACATATAACATAATATAATAACCATAATACTGTACAAAAAAAAATCCATTCTGCATTCTGAGTACTTTTACTGTTGATACTTGAAGTAAGTTAAGCCAATAATACTTCTGTAGTTTATATTATTTTGAAATGGACCTTTACGTTTGGTACTTTATATAGTAGTATATTTTGATGCTAATACTTTTAAAGTACAAATACAATGGTCTTAAAATACTCCATTACAAGTCAAAGTCCTTATTTCAAAAATGTTACTTAAGTAAAAGTGCAAAAGTATTAGCATCAAAACGTCCTTAAAGTACAAAAAGTAAAATATATCATTCTGCACAATAGCCAATTTCAGAGCCTAACGCCACTGATCTGAGTACTTCTTAAAAGTGAATTACCATTACAGGTAACGTTGGTTGTGACGTCGACAGCTAAGTAGCTACATGTCTAAGCTAGGGGTACGTGATAGCAACTGCTCACTTGACGTTAGCCTGCTGTCAAACACATTAGTAAACATTTTCCTGCGTTTCACACTCTTCCACTCACTCTCAGTCGTTCCTTGGCGTTGACCAGCTCTCGTTTCTTCACAGATTCAAGGAATTCCTCGGCCACGAAGTATACTCCTTCCCTTCTTCTCTTATACTTCACTATGTTGCTGTACCAAGGGAGGGCAGACTCGCCCGTTAAACGCTTCAAAATATCGCTCATTAATTCATCCTCTGGCACCTTCATTTTAGGCCAACATATGAGTGGCTTTTGATAATCTTCTGTTAGTCACGTTATGTTTTTTAATGTAAACGTCAAACGGCAGGAGAAGGGAGAGGTGCGGACACAACACACCTGTGCTTCATTATTAATTAGGGGAGGCTGTCATAGCAACATGATCAATTTAACGGTTTTAACGGTCTGTCACTATGAGAGGTGAAGGAAGTACTCTGATCTTGCTTAAGTGAACGTAGAAGTACCACAATGTAGGAATACTCAGTTACAAGTAAAAGTCCTGCGTTGCAAATGTTATTCAAGTAAAAGTACTAAAGTAATGGCATCAAAATATACTTACCAAAAGTAAAAGTAGCCTACTTATTATTGGCCTATTTCAGAAAAGTATACATTATATGTTTTGATTATAATTATTGATGCATTAAAGTGTTATCAAAGCTGGTAAAGGTGCAGCTAGTTTTAATAACTTTGTTTGCTGCAGGCTAGCTTGTGGATTTACTCAAAGTGTAACTAACATTTTATTTAAGTCATCATATTGCATATTATATCACTTTTCCAAATCTGCAAAGTAATTAACAATATTAAATAAATGTAGTGGAGTAAAAGTACATTTTTCCCCTCTAAATCGACTGGGGTAAAATTGAAAGTGAAAATTGTACTTCAGTATGTAGCCTAGTTACTTTACACCACTAATCACTATATTTAAGCGCTTTGAGCATCATAAATGTATTATTTAATGTATTATATGAAAGAGGCTAAGAAAGGCAGTGATGGAAGAATCACTCAGATTATATACTTAAGTAAAAGCACTGGTGGAAATTTAATTTGGAGGGTTTTGAGCGCTGAAACATAATACATAATCAAATTCTTGCAAAAATACATACAAATACATTCAGTATACTGTATATACATGCATTTTTATATTCACATGAAATCGTCCCGTCTGGTCCCCTTGTCTGTTGCTCTCTCTGAGTTGTATCCCATTTACCCCCAGAGTATTTCCCAAATGTCTTTTAGGGACTTTTATTTCTTTGCTGCAAAGATCTTAGGACAGAGGATGAACAGAGTTAAGAGGCCCCTTAAGCAAATGTGTTCAATTGAGCTATACAATTTAGATTTGATTGATGGATTGATTGACATCCCACAGAGTCATAGAGTAAATAGGCTGCTGTAATCAGGCGGAAATTGCCGTTTATCAAAATTCACAGAAAGCAATCAACAAAATAGGATCATAAATGCAGTCAGAGGAAAATCAGCTAAGCCTGGAAATAGAGAGAAAAACGACTCTTATGTGACGAATCAGCAAAAAACAAAACAATCTCTATTAACTTAAATCACTGCTATTCAACAGGACAAAACCTTGAAGAGAAAAGGAAATGTAAGCGAAACACTACCCGCTTATCATGATGCTATAATGACAGACATGTGTGTTTTTTGATTATCTTGCCAACCTTAATCCTTAATGCTTAGTGTTTGTGTTGCCGAGGATCTCATGGAGTGACGTGCCGTGTGAATTTACTTTAAAAACATTTCTTGATAAAATGCAGAAAGCCAGAATGAATGTGTAGATTTGGTTGGCACAGAAGCCATAGAAGTGCAAATAGAAGCGCATCAAAATCCACACAACAGCACGGCCACTTCCTTGTTTTCTTAGCAAAATACCTTTAAACCATGTCATTAAGTTACTGATGACAGAATTAGTGATATGTCTGTATACCTGTAAGTGTGTTGAACACATTTTAAAACCATGATAGTAAACAGGCGTGTTTTTGTTGAGGGGTACCTATATATACACACATATAAATAAATGCTATATTTACTATTATATCAAAAAATAATATAAGAATTAATATATAAATACAGAAATGTAGTGAATGAGTCAATATATAAATACAAAATGTACATATGTAATGTCACATTTTATTTGATATATTTCTGCACAATTATTTAACATAGTTATTTATTTTATCCTAATTTATTTTGTTATTCTTTTGATTTTATTTATTCAAGCATTAAACAGACATTAGTTATGTGGTTATATATTAACATTTGCACGCTAAAAGCCTCCATTCTGCCCTGTCTCATGGAATATATTTCATAATGTCTCCCTCCGTGTACTGTACTTATTGCGACGCATGTGTTCTACATCCTTCACAGTTATAGATAGCTGACAACTTTTCACAATTACTGTAAGTAAAGTGTTGATTGAATACCTGCATCCCTGAACCTTAAAGGTGGGGTAGGTAAGTTTGAGAAACCGGCTCGAGATACACTTTTTGTTATATTCCATGGAATGCTCTTAACATCCCGATAGCAATGAATATCTTAAGTGCTTTGACAAAAAATCCATAAACAAATATCATCTGTGGAAGCCGTAATACTGTAAAAAGCACGACCAATCATCTGAGCTGGCCCGGCTAAAATGACTGGATGGCCTACCTGCCTGTCAGCCTTCCATCTGTGCACAAACTTATCTCATGCCCTCATTGGTCATGTGCGCGTTCGTGTGTGTTGGAGGAGGGGCTCTGTAAGGAAGTGGCAGATTTTCTCCGGTTGTGTATTTCCAAATTCTAGCGATCTCGAGCTGGTTTCTCAAACTTACCTACCCCACCTTTAACTGGGTTATAATTGTCTTTTATTTGCTGTTACAAAATCATTCTTTGAACCTTTAAACCTGAACTGATTTATCTATGTTAATATAATTTGTTCCATTACTTTTCTGTATCTCTTTTCCTCTAATTATATATTTTCAATTAGTTTGCGTCTCGACTATCATAAGCTACTTATATCACTCTGTTGTTAATTACTTAAGAGCCTTATTTGCAAATGTAACAGCTTGTTAAATAAATTACTTTTTAATTTTGAAAGAACATTATGTTAATTTATATCATGATTAGGACACATCTCTTACAGCATGCTGCTGAATCTGAGAACATTTGAAATACTATATATATTTGGTTATATATAATAATTTCCACATGCCAATCATTGGGTTTCTTTGAACTCTCTGTATGGTTAAAAACCCAATCAAAAGTCTATACAAATGATCTTTAACAAGATATAATCTGCTACTGACTTGTTCTTCTTTTCTTTTAATACCTGTTCTTATCAGCAAAATATACTTTAACTATGACTAACTATAACTATGAATAGTTAAAGTGTAATAAAATCTTCTGATGTTATTCTGACAATCTATTTTCCAGCTAATCGAAACGTTTTTTTAAAAGGGTTTATTTAGACTATAAAAGTAGTATATTTTTTCAACAAATAACATGTAGAGGATCACTTGTTTATCACAAACATTCAAAATCCTCACATCAAGAAGTGGTTTTCATTGGACAGGAAGAGAGTAATGTAGAAGGGTTTCAAACACTTACTTACATTTACTTTTTTGTCCAACACTGGATATTGATACTACACATCTCATAGCAACTGCACGAGGAATGACTTAAAGCTCATGAAGACCTCCCAACCCTGGAAATGGGATCATTTGAGGAGAATGTGAATGAACCATTAACCTGCGGGAAAGGTTAGGATTACTTATCGACAGGCTTCATTTGTTTGTACACATACACATGCATTTTTCTGTTATACTGAGAGATATTTGCAAACAGGCTGCCAGGGAGCAGTTAGGGGTTCGGTGCCGTGCTCAAGGGCATATCTGCTGTGCCCAGGAGGTGAACTGGCACCTCTTCACCTACAACACTCTTCATCATCAGAGACACCACACATCCCGGACTCTCACTGTTTGACTCACTTCCATCTGGCAAACCGGTTCAGGACAATAAAATCACACACCAACAGACTGTCTATCTGAGAGCTGTGGCCTCCATCACTCCCATCCCTGTCCAACCTCAGAGCACATTACACACACACACACACACACACACACACACACACACACACACACACACACACACACACACACACACACACACACACACACACACACACACACACACACACACACACACACACACACACACACACACTGCAACCACTACTGTTTAGAGGTATACTTATGGCTATGTTATTAATACATATTTAGACTGTAAGTGTAAATATGCACATTGACATTGAATTGAATCTCGTTGCACTGTCATCGCTACTACCTCTGCTTTTACCACTCTTATTTATTTATTGTGTCTTTTTTTTACTGCAGTGAGAGTTGCCAAATACATTTAGTTGTACTTTGTATGATGACAATAAAGATATATTCTATTCTATAATGTTCTGATCGGGAAAACAATTGCATTGGCTGAGCTCATGTCCCCTCTCCTATGAATCAGTAATGGTTAATCTAATTACTCTTATTTTATATAGAGTAGCTTGTACGTATGAAGCTCAGTGTAACATTTAAATCAGCAAATATAATAAAGCATAATCAGTTTCTGTTTCTATCGTAAAAGTATGCTTAACTTTTTGTTTACTCATTCACATTTCTCCTCGAAGTCCAAGTCTTTAGGTTACAGTTTTTCTCGATTGCTAACACACTAAAATTATACATAAAGCACAATTATTTTAACTGACACTCAAAGAGCAAAACATCAGCTCAAATCTCCAAAACTCTAAACACGTTTTCAGCTTTTCACACAATTTGCAAATCAACATGGCACTTTTTGCAAACCACTGCACACGTTTCTCCACGTAAGACACAGGAATCTGACATGAAGTCACGTGTTAGCTGGTTTAAAACACTGATATTCAAAATGCCTCACACATGGACCAATGATCAAGAAACACGTTCCACCGGACCAAACACCTGATAGCATAATTGTTGGCTCATCAATCAGGATGTTAGCACTATAAAAAGACCACAGGTACAGAGTACTTTCTTACAGAAACAATGGAAGCCAACATGGAAGCAAGAGGAAGAGGAAGAGGAAGAGGAAGAGGAAGAGGAAGAGGAAGAGGAAGAGCTGGGCTGAGAGTGAGAGGAGGAGGAAGAGGTGGGGTGAGAGTGAGAGGAGGAAGAATGAGAGGTAGAGGTAAAGCTGGAGGGAGAGGACGTGGACAAAGAAGAATACTCTCTAATGAAATGAAATGTTATCAACCATGGTTTGACGATGAGAGAGGCTGGACAGAGGGTTCAGCCTAATCTAAGCCGATGTACTGTCGCCTCTGTAATCCGGACATTTAGACTTGAAAACACGTTACCAGTTTTTAGCTCTGCATAATTCATGATATATCAGTGCTTATATCTGTTGTGTGAAACGTATTTACTTCACTACTGTAATTGAATTGTTGGCATGTTGCATACTATAACTGTACAAAAATCCTGCACAATGTACTAAACTTACTTTTATGCAACACAGACACTGACCAACCCCTATATCTTTGTTGTTTATCTGAAGGACTGAGAAACAAAGAGGTGCAGGTGGAAGGCTAAGGATTTTCAATGAGGCACAGGAAGCAGCAGTTACAAACTGGGTTTTGGCAAACAATGCTATCACACTTCACACAGATCCGAAGCATAGTAATTATGTGCTGAGATGCATGTTACACAATGTTACTTTTGAATAAAATGTGATTTCTTTCAACAACTCATTTGTATTTCTTCATTTACTGTATTTCTGTAAACTCAAGCAACTTTCTCTGCAGAAACCTCTATGTACAGAGCATAGCCCATAACAGATGAAAGTGCTTTAGATTATGCTCAGCAGTGTGTAGTGTGTTATATTTGGTGCAAAAGTTTGCATTTGGTAAGTGTTTATGTAGTTTTGAGTGCAGTTCTTGAGAAATTAGGTGTTTTGCACTTTGGGTGTGTGGTTTTGTGAATTGTGTTTAGTGTTCTGAGAAACTGAGCAATTAAAATAGAAATGTGTGTTAGCAATCGAAAAAAAATGTAAATGTACTGTTGGGGAAAATACTGAATGTACTCTTTCAAGGATAGAGGAGAACATGATAACAAAGGTCCACGTGTAGAACAGTTTATAATGGCAGGATGCGATTAAAGAGCGGTTCACATAATGATTCAGCCTCTATAGGGAGTTATTCCTGGTTGTACCATATGCCAGTAGTATGTGATGACTACTTCCATGCTTGAAAGGATAATAATGAATCCTGTTTTGAAACTCAAGCCGGTGACGAGTGATATTTTTCTAACATAATGTCATTATCTCTCCTTTGAATACCTTTTAAAGGTCTCTTACAAAGTGCCCTAAAGGCAACATGTTTTCATAATATTTTACATGATCCTTGACTCAGGTGCAATGTGCTGTGAAAGTCTCCATTATGGCCTGCATTTCTGCCTTCTTTTATTATTTCCCATTATCTGGGCGAGCTCATTCCTTGCAATCAGTGCAGGCTTGCTTTCAAAAGGAAAATGAAGAAGCTGATTGTGGTTTATAATATTAGCTGATTTTGATATTAATATCAAATCAGTTTTCATTTCTGATTTCTCCGGGAAAACAAGACAACTTGCCCCCATCTAGTTCATACCTGTCAGAAACTCAGAAGACAAACGTAAACAAATCAGCCAGCAGGAAAACAATTCAACGATTTATTAAAGGGGACCTACAGTATCACGCAAAATGCACTTTTTGAGTCCCCGGTGTGTCAGGGAACTCACAAAGTGTCAGAAAACAAAACCCTCTCTCTTTTCCTCCGTACCACAATCTCTAAAAACGGGGGTACAACGGAGCTGATCCAGATTTGCGTCCGATATGACGTAATACCGGAGATGTGGGTTTTTGTTTTTAAATAACATTAGTGGTAAACACAAGCTTACAATATTTTCATGTCTTGTTCTATGACATGAATGTTTCAATAAATACCGCACTGGTGAATGTCTGAACATCTCTTAAGAACATTTATCAAGTGACTAAATGAAACTACAAAACATCATCACATCAACCACTAGCCACCGCCATTAGCTTAGCGCTGGTGACGTAAAGTCATGTAACTGTGCTGTAATTTCTTTGCAGCCTAACATTAGCTCTTTACTTCTGTCAATGACATTTAGGCTTTCGAAAATCCTGAAAATGCTGTAGACATGTGGACATTATCGCGCTGAACAGAAAATGTAAGTATCATCAATGTTTGTTTGCCAAACACGCTCCATCTCTGCTATAATACTAAAAAAACACCAGTGTTAAAACACCAATGGCGTTTTATCAAGGGAGCCCTTGTGATGCTTACTTCCAGGTTGGAAGCCAAAACTACGTCATCCCTGCAGCACTCTATAGACAGAAGTTGGAGACTGGTGACTTGCAGGAAGAAAGTTAGCAGACAGGAAATGCTGAGGGCTGTGAGGCTGGACATTTGGAGAGTTTATAGGCCCTTAGGTGCTCAGACAAAGAGTTCATCAGTCATGACTTTTCACTCACTTTCCGTTGTTCCATCATCATAGCAGCCTCTTGGACCTGCCTACAAGAGGCTATTTTCCAATCCACATAATGAGGAAATAAAGTGAGTCAGCTGATTCCATATTGGTTACTTTGTACTGTTAGAAAAGAACAGGGTTTGACCCAAAGCAGAGGAGCTAATGAAGAGGCAGCAGGAACAACTTAAAACTGCTAACCCTATTGTGGTATTACAGCAGAAAACAGGTTCCTTACAAACTGTTGTGGCAATCCATCAAAATAGCTGTTGAGATGTTTCAATTCAAAGGGATATACCGACCGACAGTCCTTGCAAGACATAAAAGATATTGATCAGAAATGTTGGCTGTGGTTGCTGTACGATATTCAGTTCAATAATGCTAAAACTACCACTCATTCCTGAAGGTGAATCCTCCACTCTCCCAACAAGAGAGGTTGTTTGGTAGCACTTTACTGTGTCACAACTTCCTAGGTTTTTTTCCATCAAATATTAGCCAAAATGTGATAAATGCAAATTTTTCTAAACCTGTATTTTAACCAACGAGAGACTATTAATGTGTGAAGTGAATTTGCACTGCACTGTACAACAGGGGAAGTGATTTTAGTAGGACATTATGAAAAGAAAATATCTTTGCAGAATGTCTCTTGCCCTGCGGTAGATAGAAGTTGTCCATTTGGAGGATGGCGTGTATCGGCTAGTTTTGATAGATCTAACTACCGTTGTTGAGGGACATGGTTTGTTAATCGATCTAGGAAAGCCCTCATGAAGCCCTCTATAGTCTTATCAATATAGGCTCTGAGAGGGCATTAAAGGCCTCTATCATCATCTCATACCTTTATCAAGTGTCTTTTGCCATTTGTTCATTAAAGGGGACCTATCATGCAAAATGCACTTTTGTACGTCTTTTATACATGAATATGTGTCCCCGGTGTTCCAGGGAACTCACCAAGTGTCAGAAAACACAACCCTCTCTATTTTCCTCCATACCCAAATCTCTAAAAAAGGGGCTGCAACGGATCTGATAAAAACTGATCCAGATTTGAACACTGTCCTGACGTCAGGACAGTGGCGCTACGGCTATTGGGCCAACTCCACCAATCAGGAGGAGACAGCCACGGCCATTGCCGTTCGAAAGCGCTGGAGACGCTGTAGTACATATGCCAGGCCTGTAGATGGTGCTGTTGCTCACTGAATCTGCCCCTGCACAAACAGAGCTATAAATTGTCAAATTGAGCGAAATGAGGCATGGCTAAAATGCATGATCTGTTTGGTATTTTGAAAAAAGTATAAATATGCCTTATATAGGTATGGCCCTACACTATATTATTCAAATATAGCATGATAGGTCCACTTTAAGTAATGAAAATATACAAATCTAAAAAAGATGGTTTGCTGGTTTATGAAAGATAATCATATGAAACGAAGTGACACGGACTTAGTTCCTACAAATGAAATGATTATTATTTATGTGATTTTTTTGTATTTACTGTTTTTTAGTTTGATAACTGTTTGGTGTGTTTGTGGTTCCTCTGGTTTTATTTGATTCACAATCACATGTTTAATGCATCACTAAGGCATGCTTCTTTGTTTTATTTATACTTTATGAATACAAATGAGTGCATGGATGGACACGTCTTTAAGTTAAGTAAAAGCCTTTTATTGTCATTATACAAAAAGTACAATGAGATTCAGAGTGCAACTCTGTCCCAGTGTGCAAAAAAGACATACATAACATTAAAAACACCGCAGTAGGACAGACAACATAAGCAATCATACAGGGGGAATAAATAGTTAAAAATGTTGATATAAAAATAGTATATAAAGTGCATTAAAAGTGTGTGTATGTGTGAGAATGGTTACGGTTATTGCATTAAGTGTGGTGGTTAAGCAGCCTGACAGCCCAGGGGTGGAATCTGTTTTTGAGTCTGTTTGTCCGTGACTTGAAGCTCCTGTATCTCCTCCCAGAAGGCAGGAGAGAGAACAGTCTGTGACCTGGGTGAGAGCTGTCCTTTATTATTTTGTTTGCTCTGCTGAGGCAGCGGGAGGTGGAGATGTGTTCCAGAGAGGGCAGGGGGCAGCCGACGGTTTTCTCTGCCATCCTAATCACTCTCTGCAGGGCTTTCTTGTCCGCAGCTGAACAGCCAGCATACCACCCCGAGATGGAGTATGACAGCACGCTCTCGATGGTCGCCCGGTAGAAGGACACCAGTCGCTGCTGGGCCTTCTTAACTGTTGCAGCGGTTAAGTTTAAAGACTGCAATTATCCATCGTGTTTTTTTTAGCTTATCTCTAACTGTTTATGCCATGAAAACAGTTTACAGGTGTTGGATTTTATATAGCAATCACATAAGAGACATTGTGTTTGATTATCTTCTCATGCTGCCTTGGTGATAAATCAAACACTGCATGCATCATGACACTCAGCAGGGCTGTTAACAGCAATTAGATGCATTGTTTCATCTAAATGCTTCTCTATAATGTCCTTTTTACAGTATATACCCACTTAAGGGAGCAGCAGGAACATGTAAAGAAAGCTGTGAAAAGTATATGGGGTGAGGGGCAAAATTCATGTGAAGAAAGAAAACTACAGGAGCACGTTATTATTTGTATTTCTGTCTTATATGCAGGATGTTTCAAATCAACATTTGTTGTCTTCAGATGATTTACTTTTAACACCTAAAAAAGATATTCTCTGTATGCGGCTGTTTAAAACATAATAGTACATTTCCCCTCTGTGGGACAAATAAAGGTATTCTGATAAATTGAATTCAAATGTACATTTTATGGACTTAGAGTTGATCTCAATGTATTCCTTTTTTTATCTCAGTCATCAATTAGGAAATAATATTATATTCAAATGACAAAAAGTGCTGCATTTTCCAGGTAAGATGAAATGTGCACTCTTTCAGATTTAATGATGTACATTATGCATTCAATTAATTAAAAAAGTTTTAAACCAACACAGCAAATACGTCAGTGAGTCATCCATTTTCAAACACGTATAGATTATCTATGTAGCTTACAGTTATCACAGATTCAAATATTTGTTATACACATTCACATGATTTATTATGTTTAAGACCTTATGTTTGTTTAATGTGAGTTTGTGGACTTTGGTATTGCGAAGATGTACTTTTGAAAGTGTTCTTCATCAGAAAAGGTACCTGTGAAGAACCCAAAGGAAAAGGATGAAACCACCCCGTATGATCCTTTCACTGAAGAGCTGCTTCTTCATGCAGACTGTTTTCGTTATGTAGCAGAATGGGACTCTCATTGCATTTTGTTGCTTAACCTTTCTTATAAAACAACAACCAATTATCCTGCTATCCTTGTCATATTACAAATCGAATTATGTATTATCTTTGTGCTAAGTTTCTACAGATAAAAATAAACTCATACAAGTGGAAATCTTGATAGGCTTAACAAGCGTCAGTGAGGATGGTCCTCTGTCCTATTCACTCTGCACATATACTGAGGAGTCCTTATTATTGTCTTATCAATATTCAAAGTACATTAAATTGCCTGGCACACCTAATTACGGTGATTTTGTTTTTAAATGTGTGTTGTTTTTATAAATATGTAGCAGAGATAGAAGAAGCACTCAGACCTTTTAGTAAAGTAATGCTATTAGAGTGGAGAATAAAGATGTATTTTGTATTCTACATCTTACCCTTTGATCCATTGAAGTCAGATACCCTGTGGTCACATGCCAGCCCATCTCTCACTAGACATAGCTTTAAGGATCATGGCTATACATAATGTTTCATCTGATACCTGGGCCACTGTTCATTCCATCAAGAGGGCTTACAGACCTTCAAGTGCAAATGAAAGTGCACAGACAGACAAGTTTAACACGTTTTTGCTGACCTGTTCCTTAAGTAAAGACAATTGAACCAGCAGCAGTGTGTTTAGGCATTACATCCTCACATCTTTAAAGGTGGAAACGTATACAGAGAGTAAAATAAAATGGAATAAAATAAAATAAAAACAATAAACAGCAGAAAGTCTAACTACAGTAGAAAGGACATGAAGAATACTCAATATGAATGTTCTAGATCAGGTTCTCAACTGGTCAGGCCTCCTTTGTAAATAGATCGCGACCCGAAATTTTGAACCACTCAAATCTATTCAACAAAAAATCGTGCTGTAATATACACTTTTCAGCATACAATATTAATTAAAGTGAAGTACAGTGCATATATCCCTTATATCCCTTCACAGAACTAAAGAATGCTTTTAAAAAAGGTTTAATGAGATGATGGCATTTTTTTTCTTCACTCACACATCTGCGACCCACTCGAAACGAGTCCGCGACCCACTTTTGGGTTGCGGACTATATAAATGTATAATATATATATAAAATAATGTATTATATTACTTTATTGCCTCTGAATTGGATTATTATCGGATAGGATAATAACTTAGTAATTAACTACGTCTGAAAGCAGAAGTCCAGGGCAAATAATTGCAAGTCTCTTCAGTGCATGTCACAAAACGATGGGCAACCTGCTTCTGTAAAGTGGCATGTAACCGTATAATAAACGTATTATATTCTTTGCAAGCTCTTGCGGGGCCACATAAAATGAAGTCGCGGGCCGGATTTGGCCCCCGGGCCTTGGGTTTGAGACCCCTGATTTAGACTGTTCAACAATAGTTTACAGCAGAAAACACACACATATATATATGATAGTATATAAATTACAGTTATGTGAAGTAGCAGTTGTGCCAACATGTCAATGTCAATATCAAAGGGAACGTGAGGCATAAATATAATTGAACCATTACAAGCAATGAAAATACAACATCTAACAAACATCCTCATTCTACTCACTCTCTGGTGGACCCAAGATAACAACACGGAATAAAAACTGTAATAAAAACAAATACATTTTTTGCAAAACAGTAATATTTAAGGAATAGCACCTAAACAATATAAAAAGAATAGAAGTTGTGAATTAAAAAAGCAAGTACAAATGTAAAATCAACTAAATGAACTAAAGTATCAAAAGTAAAAAGTAAATAAACCTTATAAACATACCGTTATGAGTGAAGTATATATACTTTTTATTCACACAATTCGCCAGTTCTGTGTATCACTTGTTTATTTAAAAATAAAAGTGAAATAGTTTTTAATATCTCCTTGATAAGCACATACAACTCCAATGAATTATATATAATAAAACATTTTCCATGAATTTAATGTTTAATGTATAATGTTGCAACTGTGTAATTAAATGTAATGAATTAATAAATGTTTACAATAAATATTAATAACAACGGAAAATATTTTTGTAAAAAAAACGAGGTCACGCCGTGCCTTCTCTGCAGCCAATCAGCGCCATCCATTCGTGATGACGTCACCAAACTCCCAACTTCAGGAAGTTGGAACTTTCTTTATACGAGTCGAGTTTTAACTGACGTTTCAGCGATAAATTAACTCGTTTTAGACAAAAAAACGAGCAGCAGGGGGATTTATTATTGTTTATTTCTTTGTATGATATAAGGAAGTAGCTTTGTGGATCAACTTTGTTCGAGTCGGAGAAGCAGCAGGACTTAAAACTGACTGAAGATGTTAGCATCGAGTCTGTTAGCTAACTACTGTACAGAGCTACATGATGACCAGGCTCTTAAGGTGAGTCCTGCTGTAAGACACTTTGATTTATACTGACAGCACCTGAATGTGTTTTCATACTGTGAGAAAGTAAAAACAGGGGTCCATCAGGTAGCCCCCCTCCTAGCATCAAGGGTGGGAGAAGTACTCAGATCTTGTACTTGATTAAAAGTATAGGAATACTCTGTTACAAGTAACATTCATGATTCACAATGTTACTCAAGTAAAAGTAGAAAAGTATTAGCATCAAAACAAACTTAAAGTACCAAAAGTAAAAGTAATCATTATGCCCGTTTCAGAATAATATATATTATATGTTTTGGTTATAATTATTGATCCATTAACAAACGTTAAATACTTTATGTACTGCTTGGAAGCATGGTAATGTAATACAGTTGTAACTAAAGTCTGATTTAAGTGTTGATCATATGGTTTATCATTAATCTATTTCTGCAAAGTAACTACAGGTCCTACACAACTGTAGTGAAGTAAAGGTACAATATTTTCCTCTGAATTGCAGTGAAGTAGAAGTACAAATGGAAATATTCAAGTAAAGCACAAGTACCTCAACATTGTACTTAAATACAATACTTGAGGAAATGTACTTGGTTACTTTACACCACTGCTGTCTCAAGCATGTTTAGTGTACAACTCAGGCCTAACAGAGCGTCATAGAGCGTCATAGGCGGCGTGTGGTGCAGTGGGTTGTGCGTTGGTGTTCGGATCAGGGGAGCACAGGTTCAAACCCCACTGCAGTCAGCATGTCGTTGTGTCCCTGGCCAAGACACTTCACCCCAAATTGCTCCTGTGGGGATTGCCCACAGTATTGAGTATGTAAGTCGCTTTGGATAAAAGCGTCTAATAAGTAACATGTAATGTAATGTAATGTCATAGAGCACCTGTGAGCTCAGAAAAGGCTGCAAAGCAATGCCTAACATGCCCGCCTAAATAATAAAACAACAGCCAGTGGTGGAAGCAGTTCTCACACTTGCTAAAGTCAAAGTAGCAATTCAATAATATATGGTTGGTAAAGCGCTATACAGGTACAGTCCATTTACCAATTACAATAGAATAGTACTCGTTCGTCGTTATAATACTAATCATAACACTTTATTTAGCACTTTTCATACAACACATGCAGCTCAGAGTGCTTTACAAATTGACACATCACAAGATAAAAACAAACAACAAGAAATTCCCCTCAGATTATTTGTTAAGAACTTTAAAAGGTACATGCAGCAAAATATAACATTTGATCATGTTAAGGAGGTCAAATGTATGATGATAAAATAAAAATAAATAATGGTTTCTCTCTGACAGATAAGACACAAGACAACTGAGTCGATGCAACAATATAAAACCCCGTACAACAAAGTGAACATATAGGTACAACAAAAATACAAATAAAAAGATTAAGACCTATAAAATAAATAAAACAATATAAAGGTAGGTAAATAATAGAGACTAAAAGAACATTTAAAGTGGGGGGTTGCTAGCAAAAAGCTAAAAAGATGTGTCTTTAGCTGGTGTTTATGACCCTGCTGATGGATATCGTAACCAACAATTATATGTCAATGTATATACATTTTTTATTATTGTTTTGTATGAGCTGACAATCTTAATCTGTTAAGTAACAAAGAAGTGGATTGAAAAGTACAATATTGGTTTTGAAAATGAAGTATAATGTAGCGTCTTGGCCATTTTGTACTAACATAACAAAAGCAACTGGACAGATTGTTTTTGAATAATGATGGCATTCACCTATTTGCCCTGCTGATTGCCTCCATTTTGTACTAACATAACAAAAGCAACTGTACTCCTTCCCTACAGATTCTTTTTGAATAATGATGGCCTTCACCTATTTGCCCTGCTAATTGCCTCCATTTTGTACTAACATAACAAAAGCAACTGTACTCCTTCCCTACTTTTTGAATAGTGATGGCCTTCACCTATTTGCCCTGCTAATTGCCTCCATGTTGTACTAACATAACAAAAGCAACTGTACTCCTTCCCTACTTTTTGAATAGTGATGGCCTTCACCTATTTGCCCTGCTGATTGCTATCATTTTGGATTGGGGAAATTATGTTTTTTCTGTGTTCCATCAATTGTCCTTTTATTCATACAACCATTACCCTTTGCCCTCTTGTGGCTACTTAAAGGTAGGGTAGGTAAGTTTGAGAAACCGGCTCGAGATCGTTAGAATTTGAAAATACACGACCGGAGAAAATCTGCCACTTCCTTACAGAGCCCCTCCTCCAACACACACGAACGCGCACATGACCAATGAGGGCACGAGATAAGTTTGTGCACAGATGGAAGGCTGACAGGCAGGTAGGCCATCCAGTTATTTTAGCCGGGCCGGCTAAAATGATTGGTCGTGCTTTTTACAGTATTACGGCTTCCACAGATGACATTTTTTTATGGATTTTTTGTCAAAGCACTTCAGATATTCATTGCTATCGGGATGTTAAGAGCATTCCATGGAATATAACAAAAAGTGTATCTCGAGCCGGTTTCTCAAACTTACATACCCTACCTTTAACTGCAAAGTCAAATAAAGGAAAGGAAAAGTAGCTTGTCACTCAAGGACACTCATCTGACATGCTGTCACTGTGTTGTGAAATTCTGTTTGGAAGTTTTCTAATATCCCCTCTCTCAATGGGCCTTAGAAGTCTAAATGCTATTTATTGATATATACTGATTAGTAGGCAAACATTTTAGATTCATTGTAAAACAGTAATCTACATTTTGCATTTAAGTTAAAAGAAAATAGAAATAGGGTTGTAACAAAATACAGGTTTAAATGATATTATGTTGTATTAAAATGTATTAAATTATACCATGTATAATTGATAACTTCCTTATGTATGAGAATTTCTCTAACAATTCTTTCTTGAATTAAAAGCTTAAGAAAATCAAGAAATGGTCTCTTGTTCTTGTAGTAAACTGTTAAACTGTACTGACTGATCCTGAGGATATATGTGGATTACAAATATAAAAGAAGGGAAAGAAAACATTGCATTTGCTTTTGTCTGACCCATATTTAGTGTTCTTACACTCCCTCCGTTCCCCTAGCTTTCCCGCTGTGTCAGGAAAAACAGGCCTGTATACCCGGCCTGTTTTGAATGTCATATCTTAATTTGGTCATGCGTTTTCTGTTCTTTGGTAAACAAGGAAGTGTTCAATGTTTTGCTCAGACACATAATCAGACCATGGGGCCAAGTGCCCTAGAGGGAAAAGCTGATAAAATACATTTGAAGTCTATCATTGTAACTTTTTAACGCTCAAAACCTCAGCAGGGTTCAATTTGGGGCTGAAATAAAGCAAGCTAAAAAATTTGTAAAAGTATTTTCAGACTTATATGTATATCTATAAACTAATGCACTACATATACAAAAGCAATGACGAGCTAAACTGAAGCCTAATCAGGTTAAACTGGCACCTGAAGAAAAGATAAGACAAGATAAGAGTCAAACAGCAGCAGATGGACAGTTTAATTTGTTATTGTTAATTTGTAAATTCCACATGTACATTTTCTACTTTTTTTCTTTATTTCTAGTGTTTTTAATTGTTATTGTACGATGCCATGTCTTTTATGCTGCTGCAACACAAACATTTCCCAAATTGGGATCAATAAAGTACTATCTTATCTTATCTTATCTTATCAATAAATAAACCTTTAAACAGCAGGATCAAATGGACGGGCTAAATAAAATGTCTAATTATTTTACATAACATATATGATATTGCTCAGGATATGATAAAGCACAAGAATAAATACACTCTGCATTTTATTTACTCATGTTGTTGGTGATAACTGTATGCATTTTAATCTGGGCTCATGTCACATTAAAAACAAGAGCTTTATATACTAATTACTACCCCCCCCCCCTTTAAATATCTACTGTATATTCTATATTTTAGACCTTGGGTGCAAAGGTTGCCCCCCAAATATGTTTTCAATTTCCTTCACTAAATGTAACAATGCCTCTTCTCTCAAATGTTTCAGGTGGACAAATACCTGCACCACTTCCAGCTGTCAGATAAGACTTTGATGGATCTGTCAGTGAGGTTTCGGAGAGAGATGGACCGAGGTCTGAGCCGAGACACCAACCCCACCGCTGCCGTCAAGATGCTGCCCACGTTCGTGCGCTCCACTCCTGATGGAACAGGTAACACTCGTCTCATAGAGGAAATGTTAGTATATATATATAATGTTAAAGCGTCAATCTGAGGCGTGGTTCAGAATTGTTTCAATGTTGTTTCTGTGTGATAATATTCACCTGTACGATATTTAATTAACATAAGATAAGATAAGATAGTACTATTGATCCCAATTTGGGAAATGTTTGTGTTGCAGCAGCATACAATATATGGCATTGTACAATACAAATTAAAAACACTAGAAATAAACAAAAAAAGTAGAAAATATACATGTTGAATTTACAAATGAACAATAACAAGATATAGTATAAGTATGTGACAGATTAAATATTAAACTGAATATATAGATGTAACATGTCCAGTGTGATTGTATTCCAAGAGAACATAGAGACCAGTTCAAGATTAATACAATTTTTTTTACATTACAACACAACTGTAATACAACGTTTTACTGTTGTATTATATATTATATTACAATGTGCACAGGTGCATGGATTTATTGCAAAGTAGGTTTGTTTTGATTACTTTTTTCCCATGAGCACGAGCATGGAACAAGTCAGTGAGCTAATTGGTTAATCATCAGAAAATGAATTGTCTTTTCTTTTGTAAAATCAATTAATCATTTAACCCTTGTGTTGTGTTCGAAAGCTGTTACCGTTCATGGTGTCCGCGGGTACATTTTGACCCATGATTTATCTCAGTCCAAAACACTCAAATAATGACTATCATCCAATATTGTTTTAACTACATCATAACTAACTTATTATGCATTCATAACCGTACAATCCTGTTGTAATTTTATTTTATGGCCCCAAAACACATTACACCACATATTTAAGTAAAACATGTGATTCAATTCACTCATTATATTCCCTATAGTGAAGACAGTGGATCATTACGTTATCTGACTATAATAGACTCATATTAGAATACAATCTCCCCAAAAAAAGTTTTAAATTATTGTTACATTGGATGAAGGGGGTGGGGGAGGGGTGTCTAAAGTCAAAGATGAATCTTGATTGGGACAAATTTGACCCCGAGTGACCCAAAACAAGTCTGCTGGGTCTTCCCAGACCAGAACACCAAATTATACACTTTTTTTTTAAGAGACCTTCAGACTTGGCTAAAATGTCAAAATCTGTTTTGTAGTGTTTATATAGCTGTTGTGGAGGATATCATGAAGCCATGTTCCGATAAAAGTGTAGTTATTATATCATTTTAACTTGAAACGGGTCACGGGAGACCCGAACACAACATAAGGGTTAAGTTCTTTATCATGCAAAAATGACAATTACATGCCATTTTCTAAGGTTAGACATTGGGCTATTGCTATGTTTTTTTTAATTAATTTTTTTATAAATGTTCTTGATTTTTCTCAGACATTATCATTTATTATTAAGTCCAGAAAACAGTGTTCGTAATTTAGAAAAAAAGTTAATTGCAGTACTACTATTCATGCATTACACATTCCTGTCGAGCGTTTCGCGTAGCTCCACTAATCCACAAAAAAAAAAAACCCGCTTTCTAAACCTTTTATAAACAAGGAACTCCGATAAAAATGTGGATTCTGTGTGTTTATTGTTTTGTGTTTTGTTTTTCTTGTTTTGTTTGAAGAGCAAGGTGAATTCCTGGCTCTTGATCTCGGAGGATCGAACTTCCGGGTGCTCCTAGTCAAAGTTATGGCTAACGGCAAGCAAGAGGTGGAGATGGAAAATCAGATTTATGAGATTCCTGAACACATCATGAGAGGCTGCGGCTCTGAGGTAAGAAGCATTACACATATATATATATATATATATATTAGGGTGGTCCTTAGTGCCATGTAGTGTTAATTTCGTTGACTAAAACTATGACGAAATATGTTCATCAACGACCTTTTTTCCCATGACTAAAACGAGACGATGACGAGACGGCATCGACGGCAGTAAACAATAACTGTAACGAAATCAACATGCAATATCGTTGACGAAAAGTGACGAGACGAAAATGTAGTATAATAAATAAAAACTATGCCAAAATCTCTCTTTGCTTTCGTTGACGAAAAAGGAGGAGACGAAATATTATCAAAGATAACGTTACATCTCTGATAGTCAGTTTTTCTCCCAGCAGTTCTTGGGACTGGAGCAGTGGTCGCGTTCATCAACCTTGAAGTTTAGCCTCAGTAGGGTGGTCCTTAAAATTGAAAGTGGGAAAGTCTAAGCTCCAACCCCCAGAATTCATTCTATTAGTCAAGAAGACTCTCCTGGTGAATGTTTTCCTCAATCTGACAACATGTATCCCTCCCTCATCGACCTGGGCTGCCACACCAGCAGCCACGGTGCTGCCACTGAGGCTAACCTTCCAGGTCGATGAGGGAGGGGTACATGTTATCAGATTGAGGAAAACATTCACCAGGAGAGTCTTCTTGACTAATAGAATGAATTCTGGGGGTTGGAGCTTAGACTTTCCCACTTTCAATTTTAAGGACCACCCTAATATATAATTATTGTATTAGTCAATTTATTGAACATGTCAGAAACAAAACATACAACAATAATAATAATTCAATCAGGAGAGACGGTTTTGATGTAAGAATACATATTTATTGCCAGGAATACACAACTGAATGTAATGGAGTTTTGGCGATTAGTCAAAAGATAATTGGACAATTGTTGGGTTCTTCCTAGCAAAGGGGTATTTATTTTAGGGTTAGGGTTGTCCTTTTCATTGAATTCCTACATTTTGACTATTATGTGTAGGTCCTTTTTCTCTGGTTGTAATCTTTGACTACCCTGTATTTAACATTTCATGATCAGCTCAGCTGTTCACAAAAGCTACATTCACCATCTCCAAAAACACAGATTCTGCCCGCAAGTGATGTGACGGTTTTTGCACTACTGAATACTAAATAGTGTTAATATTTACATTAATTATGTGACCGTCTATGTTTCCTGTAGTTATTGAATTGCTCTTTTTACTGCACTGTTAGTGTACAGTTTTATTATTATTGTGCTGCTGTGTTTATTGTATTTTTGTTACTCTGGCACAACAATTTTCTTCGGGATGAATACAATCCTATCCTATCTTATCTTATCTCTTGTCATCTCACTCACATTAATCTTTGGCAGATATTCAGTAGTGTTTATTCCGTTGGATATAGACTCCTCATCATTTCAACACTGCTTTTATCATTTTACAAGCGTAAATGCAAATAAAAAATGTAACAATAGGCTATAAACAAACTACATAACATTAGTTCACGTCACCACCACTAAGCTAACAGTGGCGAATGTTTGCTGTGATGACGTTTAGTATTCAGCCACTTGTCAGCAATTGAGACAAAAGGAAGCTTCAGACATTTACCTTAGGGGTTTTGACTGTGGTAGAATAAAAATGTTGATATTACTTAAGCTTGTGTTAACCAGAGACAAAACTGATCTAAAAACCCAATTGAATTTGAGTAGAGGGAACCGGCTATGATGCTAAAAGTGCTAAAACGCTGACTCATTCCTGGGTTTTAAGACTCATTCCTGCAGCTCTGCATTAAACAATAAATGAAACAGTAGCAGCTGTTACAAAATGAACATGAATTTGCTACATCAGCTATAATGAAAAGCCTGCTAATGATACCTGATGGCTAATTATTAACATTAGTCTGTGCCATTTGAAGCGTGATTTTGGCTATTTTCCAACAAAGGTGCATCACTCAAAATCTCCATGCTATAATGTATGATTTAATCTATGAACAGTTTCCCACATTTAATGCTTTCAGTTTCCTGATTTTTGGAGTTACAAATAAAAGCAACTTTGCATACTTGACCGCGCCCTCTGCATTGTTTCAACTAACAATTCTAGCGCACTCAAGCTGGTTTCTCCATTCTTACCTACCCTACCTTTAAGTGTCAGGGTTGTTCAGTTACAATTCAAAGAGGTCTAGTTTAAGAAAATGTAAAAGTACAATTCAATAACTTTCTCTGTTAATTTTCACATTGATTTTTAAATATAAAGTAGACCTCTACCAATTTAACGTAAAAGAGGGGTTGCATTTAAGCAAATGTATAACCGCAGACTTTGGAAAATGTGCAAATAAAGTGCTTAAAGGGGACCTATCATGCTAAATGCACTTTTGTACGTCTTTTATACATGAATATGTGTCCCCGGTGTTCCAGGGAACTCACCAAGTGTCAGAAAACACAACCCTCTCTATTTTCCTCCATACCCAAATCTCTAAAAAAGGGGCTGCAACGGATCTGATAAAAACTGATCCAGATTTGAACACTGTCCTGACGTCAGGAAACTGCACATTCAAGCTGCAGCAAAGAGAGGAAACCTCTCAAATGACAGTCGTTACGGTTGTATCAACTCAAAAAGTTGGTTTGTTTGTGCATATATAATTGATCCTGGGCAAGGGCAACCTCTTATGGCAAGGTACAGTATAGTCATTTCAATCAGGAGACACTTATTCCTCAGTGAAAATATTTTTTACATGTGCAAAGAGGGTGAGAAATGTAATTAGACTCCATTGAGAAATCATATATTTTTGATGAAGATCTAAATAGAATATGAAAAACCTGCTTGGTATGGTGATGAGAACAATACCGATTCGGATTTGATGACAAAGTGGTGTCATCAAATCCAGTGTGCAAATCCAGAGAGTGCACAATGTTGCACTCTCCCCACTTTTCCCACTCCCAAGAACATGGACGCCAAGACACAGTAAGCGTTTGGTAATTTTAATTACCCAAATGTATACACACACAGGAGTAACAAAACCACAAAACAAACAAACCTTTTAACACAACAACCTTACCTAACGAATGAGACAAAAATAAACGTACAGGCTTCTTACCTACTCTAACATTAAACAGGAGAAAACGAATTAACCAAAGAAAAGGGTTTTGCACTCCTGAGTAAAAATAAAGTGTGCCTGCAAAGACAGGTAAAGTAGCTTACTTTCTCAAGTCTCACAGCAAGAAGAGAAGGAGAAGGTATACGAACACAGCACAACAGGACAGATATAAAGGCGCAACAGTGTTGGGAATAGAAGTCGAGTCAGACCGAGACTGCCCGGCTGCAGCTTAATATGCTCCCGTCTCCTCAGGTGGACCAATCAGCATGCAGAAGGTAGCTAATCAGCTAACGGGCACCACCTGCTTGCTCACACACACACACATACACACACACACACACTCACAGACACAGGAGGCACAAATGACCTAACGACCCAGGGTCGTAACAGTGGACTTCTGATGAGCTTCATTGCAGCACTGCATATAATGACTGAAGGTGAATATGGTATTTAACCTAAAGACTTGGACTTCGAGGAGAAATGTGAATGAGTACCAAAAAGTTAAGCATACTTTTACGATAGAAACAGAAACTGATTATGCTTTATTATATTTGCTGATTTAGATGTTACACTGAGCTTCATACGTACAAGCTACTCTATATAAAATAAGAGTAATTAGATTAACCATTACTGATTTATAGGAGAGGGGACATGAGCTCAGCCAATGCAATTGTTTTCCCGATCAGAACATTATAGAATAGATCTTTATTGTCATCATACAAAGTACAACTACATTTCTTTGGCAACTCTTAAAAAATAGACACAATAAATAAATAAGAGTGGTAAAAGCAGAGGTAGTAGCGATGACAGTGCAACGAGATTCAATTCAATGTCAATGTGCATATTGACACTTACAGTCTAAATATATATTAGTAACATAGCCATAAGTATCTCTAAATAGTAGTGGTTGCTGTGTGTGTGTGTGTGTGTGTGCGTTTTTTTTTTAAAGTAAACTTGCCTTCTTCCTCTCCCCTCTAGCTGTTCGACCACATCGCTGATTGTCTGGCTAACTTCCTGGAGAAGTTGGGCATAAAGGATAAGAAGCTGCCTCTGGGCTTCACCTTCTCGTTTCCCTGTCAGCAGACCAAGTTGGATGAGGTGAGTGATTTAGGCTTTCTTCATTTACTTGAATTGAAACTATATTTGATCTCTAAGTAAAATGCAGACTTGACCAAAAGAAGGGTTGTTACGATCCATAATATCAACAGCAGACTCATTGTTTACTATGAAATAGCATCATGCATGATTCTTAATGGAATCAGGTTGGAAACATGATATTACATGAACATCGTTCTTATGTGTATATGTAGGTACCTAGGTGTCACCAAGTGAGGTATGGCAATGTTGTGTTCTTTTAACTTTAGCCCGTTTGTCACCCAATCAGTGTTAATTGTTGAGATATGAACAATTAATCGTATTTTAATCTCGATCTTGGCTTGCAACGATTACGAAAACAACGTAATCGAAATAAAACGATTATTTTGCTGCATTCCCTTTCGCAATGATGCTCTCAATTTGTATTGCGTTATATATCCTGCCCCCCCTCCCTAAAAGCCCTCTCGGCCAGGTTGTGTTGTGACTTGCAGTCTGTTGAATAAATCCATATAAACACGTTACAACGGAAGCTTTAGTTGCCGTGTCTTTATTCTCCGGTCTCTAGCGTAGTTAACTTTCACTAACCTCGTCAAACTGGAGCCTCTTAGCTACTTCCGGTTTCCGGGTAAGGGGTTACCAAAATAAGAGTACTGCGTGTAGCAGTATAATTAAACATTACAGGTTGTGAGTGACATTAGTTATCATATTATATATGTTTAGTAGGTTGTGGTAGTGCGCTCCAAATTATTTGTTGATCTTCTTGATTTATTATTTTGATATTATTTATTTAAATGTAGATATAAATGTATTTTTTTTTTTTTTGGTTTTTCAGTTGAATTATACTTAAAGTTCACGGTAATCAACTGTTAAAAACATACTGTTCAAATTATTTTTATTTTAAAGTTCAATAAATGGATGTTTTCAAAGTCAATGGATAGTCGTTTTGAATAAGCGTGATATCAATTTTGACCAAAAATAGTCGTGATTATGATTTTTGCCATAATCGAGCAGCCCTAACTACTCACATCTACTACGATTTAAATGACACTTTACAGCATAGCTGAAATAAAATGTGTTCTGCTCTTTAGTGCTTATTTCCTTCTTTACAGAGTGTTTTGGTTTATTGGACCAAAAGCTTCAGAGCATACGGAGTAGAGGGAAAGGATGTGGTCAGCCTTCTGAAGAAATCCATCCAAAAACGAGGCGTAAGTGCAAAAAATCCCAGTTTCATGGTATATTTTGGAACATATCCATACATTACGTTCTTCTTAGTAATCCTGCCTTTTTTCTGTGTGTCTCTTGTGTGTTGATGTCCCATGCAAATTATAATATGGATACAAAATGTACATCAAGTTATATTTATATAATTATTAGGGATGTCAGAACTGTCAGGGTTGGGGTAAAAGGTTCAAACCAAAAGTGAGCTTTACTCAAAAGCTGATAGAAAACAAAGAGAAACTAACAAACACTAACCATGGGACACAAAGAACAGGAACATCGTCACGAACAGCCAGGTAACATCGACAACGATCGCACAAGAAGCTCAAGGGAAGACTAAACGCAAATACACTAAATACACACAAGGCATCACAAGACAAGACACAGCTGGGAGGGGAGGTGAAACACAATCAGACAATCAGGCAGTGAAAACTAGGCAAGACAGGAAGTAACAGACATAACATGGGGGTGACACTTTTAAAAATAAAAGTGGAAAATATTAATAATAATAATACATTTTATTTGTAGGCGCCTTTCATGACACCCAAGGACACCGTACAATTTGTTAAAAAAATAAAACGCTAATAGGCAACAGAACATGATAAAAACACAAACAGGAAATCATGGAGGAGACAGTCAAGTGGACACAAATGAAACATATAATGGGGAGCACAGTGAGTAGGCAGATTTGAACAGGTGGGTTTTTAATTGGGATTTGAATATGGTGATTGTGTCTGACTGTCGGATGTGCGGGGGGAGGGAGTTCCAGAGTCTGGGTTACAGCATAACCATGACAAGAAATACCAATCATTTTGCATTTGGTCAGCGATGCTCAATATCACAATTAAATCATTCTCAGCATTCAGCATACACTCCTAAATTAAGTTTGCATACCGGGTTTTGTTTATAAAATTAAAAAGGTCGTTATTCTTTCTTCTAATCTATTTTTGTATTGCTGTGAAAACTGTTTTCGTGTCAGTTGGACTGTTTTTAATTCCCCCTCTACAAGAAGCATCTTCAGGGTCTCTTGCTATGACCCTGGACCTGTCGGACCCAGGGTTCACAGAAATGGCAAAGCTCTTTTAAGATGTGGTCCACTTATGGTAAGATTAGCAAATGTCATCTCCACACGACAAGTTATTTTTAGACAGCCTGAGATGTGAAGAGCCCTGAGAGAATGAATTATTCATAGTTCACATCTATTGATTCTCTGTGGCTTTCCAACTATGACCTGACTAACTCCTGTCATTTCTGATAAGTGGACTCTTATCGGCATGTTCAGATGTGCCGGCCACTTCTGCACGAAACTGTAATCTGAACTGTGAATGCTTTTCAGCGATGTTATTGATCCTAAACAGCACCCACAATGACGAGTGTGGCAGAAATGGCAAAGATCACGTACAAATGTTTCTAAAACATTTTTTAGTCCTAAGAAAAGTAAATGATCTCGCCTGCCCACTTAAAGAGATTTTACTAGTAAAAACGACAGTTTAATTGTAAGATGCTAAGAAAACACTTTTGTTATGTTGTCCAAATCTATGACATGTTTATCTGCCTGGATAAATACAAACTTATAAATAATGGGCAGATATTGTTTATAAACTTTATATCATGCCACAGTCCAGCAAAGGATATCAGTGAAGCAACATATCCAATCCTATACATACCACATATAAACACTTCCCAAAGTATGCCATATTTAATGTACACAAGAGGAAGTGATGTTTTACTGAATCTAACTACAGCTGTTATGATATTCATGTTTTCTTGTCACACACTATCTCTCCGGCCTGCTGCTCTGTGTCACGTACATGCATCCTTACATTTCTATTTATAGTGCAACCAATGAAATGGTAAATGGACTGTACTTATATAGCACTTTATCCAGTCTTTACGACCCCTCAAAGCGCTTTACATACTACATGTCATTCACCCATTCACACCCATTCATACAGAGCAGTGTACCTTACTCTAGGACCTAACATTCACACACATTCACACACCGTTGGCCATCGGGAGCAACTCAGGGTTAAGTATCTTGCCCAAGGATACATCGACATGTTGACGGCATGGGCTGGGATCGAACCCACAACCTTCTGGTTGAAAGACGACCGCACTCCCACAGTCGCCTATTATAATCAAATAATAGTTTGTTGATGCTCACTTGCTTGGCTTGTGTGATTATGTTAACAGCTTGATCAGATGCTACGTTGCTCCAGTGTTTTTATGCTCTCCAGTGACTGTTTCCAGTCACTTTTCAACAAGCTTTTATACGTGTAAGTGTTTGTATTTGTTATGTTCCTCATTATAACATCACAATTCACGTGTAAGTCTGTTTTTGTTTGTTTTGTTGTATGTAAAGCATGTATGCCCGCATGTTGCCCTGATCTTCCTCGCCTCAAATCCTGCATTTGATAGTTTCTGGCTCTTCATGATTGCATGTTATTTGTTGAAATGTGTTCATCTTTGCTGTGCATACTTTTTTGCAATGTAAGATAACATCCAGCTGTTCTATGATCATAAGAACTGTTGAATAACTTCTTGCCCCTTGTCAAAGCGAAAACTAATAAAGTCTAATTAAATCTCACGGCAGGACTTTGACGTTGACATTCTGGCTGTGATCAATGACACAGTGGGCACCATGATGACCTGCGGCTACGACGACCACCACTGTGAAATTGGCCTCATTGTGGGTGAGTTAAGTCTAAAGCAAGTAACAAGGAACCATTAAGGCCAGTAAGCTCTTATGCCAGTTAGCAGAGCATTTGGATACTGGTGCTGAATTAATCGACACTCAATTAGCAGCGTTTTATTGAGCGGTGCAGCGATGACGTATTTTTGTAGGCTGACATGACAGACTGGGCTCCTTGACACAAAACCAATGGTATTTTCCCATTGCGTTTTGGACTTTTGCTTAAAATGAGCTCCGTGGCAAACAAACGTGTATGATACTTACATTTATTCAGTAGGATAATCTGCACACATGTTTGAAGTGTAAATGCAGTCGCCAGGAGTTCAAAACGTACAACGCTAGCTAAGCTAAAAGGGGGTTGATTTTCTAATTTCTGCACTTCTAAACAACAGCCTTTTTGAAGACAGATAACATATTCAGAAATTCAAGAATATCAGTAAATATATTATTTACTGAATTGTTTTATGCCTTAGAAGAAAACGTGAGAATCTCTAGCTTGCATTAACCATAGACCTTATTACGTGATCCTAACCTTAAACCCGATTACTTTGAGACGAGGGAATAGGACTCAAAACTGCAGCACTCTATAATACAATTCATTACATATTTATATTTATAATATTCTCCCATAGGTGTTAAATTGGGTTCAGATGTAGTGTCAGGAAGGCACTCGATTTACATAATGTTCCTACTCATTAAACTGTTTACCACGCCCCGTATGGATCATATATGCATTCTAACAGCTTGTTTCTGCATTCTGTTTCCCTTTTAATGTGTCTCTTGTCCGCATACAGCACGTGCTGCATCTACAATTAATTGTTTATGTAACGTGTATAATTGGAAAACAAGCACAATGAGGGTAGGAAGGTGTAGATGCTCAGTCTGTGTCTCGGAGGAGATCCACTGTGTTAATGTGGTAACATGTTATTTATTTTTATATTTCAAACTTAGTGCTTGTATCAAATAGGAATTCACGTCATTTAACAGTAACATGCATACTGTAGAAATGCTCACACCAAATGGAGCGGCATTATTCATGAAAAGGAGAATAAGAATAGGTTTTTCTCCCAACTTGGATCAGCTAATTATCTCTGCACTGCAGGGCCTATCACTGCTGGGAAAGTGATTTTACTTCCCAAGCGCATGGAGTTATCAATTATTCTTTAAAACTGTCAGTAAGATCACATCCCCTGCTGCACAGGTGTCTCATTATCCAGAGACAGTTCAGCACATACATCCCAGGGCTTCAGTTAACTTTGAAGGACTTTATATTGTTCTGGCAGCAGTTAAAATGCAACATCACATCCCATAGCAGGTATCTGTTTACTCACACAGGGATCAAAATGAGCTGCAAGAATTCCTTTAGCTAAAAGAAACCACTGGACCTTTTGAATCACTGTCTGTTAATTTGACAGGGACTTGTAACATAGATGCCTTTTTATTACTGGAAATGCTAATACAAACCAATAAAACTATACATACTTTGTAGCTCTCTTCACGACACAGACACAGGTCTTATTGTTAGTGGCCTTAAAGGGAAAGGGTGATAATGGTTTTAGTTCGATTCAAACATGAATGATTTACAGTCAAATGTTTTGTCATTCCTGGTCTAACTTTTGGTTGGAAACGACTCTGTAATTGTAATGCTAAAACATTCCTTTCCTCCAGGAACCGGCACCAACGCCTGCTACATGGAGCAGATGAGGAACCTGGAGCTGCTGGATGGGGACGAGGGCCGGATGTGTGTGAACACAGAGTGGGGCGCTTTCGGAGACGATGGCGCTCTGGAGGACCTGCGCACAGACGTGGATCGGGAGATAGACGCAGGATCTCTGAACCCTGGCAAGCAGCTGTGAGTCTCTGAGCGCATCTGATTTACTACTACATGAAACATCCCTCAGTAGTGAATGTCCTCAAATCAATGGTTCTTTAATTTGATATATTTAGTATTATAGTATTATTATGACATGGTGTGCTCATTTTCAGATTCATATCAGTATGTAGTGTGTCTACTCTGACATGTCTCCATGCTTTAATGTTCAAAAAGCTCTTCTCATACTGCCTGTGCTGCAGCACCTCTTTTCACCCTCTGTCTGATTCCCGTTTTATATGCATGTTAATTTTTATATAAGGAGACATTCATATTTAAATATACAACTTGTTATTAATCAGGAAGAGTAGAAATAGAATAGTTTCCACCCTCAGTGACACTGACTTGGTTTGATGAGCTGAATTGACTTTTATAATGGTGCTAATGGTTAATATTGGCCTGTAATTTAGACATGAAATGTATAAGACCACACATACTTAATCAGTTAATGTGGCTATATGATTCCAGTCAGTGTTTACAGAGAAATAGTTCGATTTCCATCTCTTAATGGCAATATATGATTTTGCGTGCAAATACATGCACCATGGATTGTTGAAAATCTGTCAAATGTTCTTACTTTAATGATTCTTACTATCTGTAGATCCATATTTAAACAGAGACACATAATTAATATCATGCAGATGGTAATCAGTCTGAACACTTGGAGAGAGCATGTGCAGCCACAAGCTTTGTATTGAATAAGAAGTATTGATTAAGGAAATTATTACTAGTTGATTCAGGACATGGTTTTATTAGTTGTGTTTTTTGCAGATTACAGTAAAAAAGTGTATATATGCACACCGCAGTTAAAAGACTGCAGTTGTGACTGCAATATAAAGCATACAATCATGATCAATAAAGCTGCAAACCCCCTTCAGCCCTGCAGTCCATATAAGAATGGGATGGACATTTTGAATTTAAATTTATATAATACACATCAAACGGCCAGATGTAACTCTCTCTTATTCAGACTAGCTCAAGTATGTCTTAATATGGCTCATACGTGCACTTAGGTTTTTCATTTCATTTGATTTGTTCCATTCACGGTATGCACAACTTAATGTATAATAATTGTTTACAAAACATGTCTCTATAAACACACCATTGACCGAAAAGGAGAAAATAATCTTATATTACCTGCCCTTTCTAAATAAAACAAAAATAAATAGAAATAGATGGTCTGTCCTTCATAACAGTATCGTAGGATAATAAGAGAAACACAAAAACGTACTACAAAAAATACTTATTTCCCACTTGACAGTTAAAGGTAGGGTAGGTAATTTTGGAGAAACCAGCTTGAGTGGCCCGGCCCGGCTAAAATAACTGGATGGCCTACCTGCCTGTCAGCCTTCCATCTGTGCACAAACTTATCTCGTGCCCTCATTGGTCATGTGTGCGTTTGTGTGTGTTGGAGGAGGGGCTCTGTAAGAAAGTCTGAAGGAAGGGGCAGATTTCTTTCGGCTGCGTACTTTCAAATTCTAGCGCACTCGAGCTGGTTTCTCCATTCTTACCTACCCTACCTTTAAGTACAGGTAAAAAAACTGGACATTGCACAAGCAGTTTCAAGTGATGCTGGGAAGTGAAGGTGCATCTTGATATGGCACACGCATCACAAGAACACTTGATAGTAGCTACTGCAGTATAAGCAGTATTGCAAAAATGTCTACAGGTGGACACTAGGGCTTTGCAAATACTCTTTTATTGCAATTTGCAAAGCCCTAGTTTGAAAGAAACTCTTATGGATGTGAGGATATCTTTAGCGTCTCTTTATTGTGTTGCTGTGCAGGTTTGAGAAGATGATCAGCGGCCTGTACCTGGGGGAAGTGGTGCGTCTCATCCTGGTGAGGATGACCAAAGAAAAGCTGCTTTTCCAGGGCAAGACTTCAGCAAAGCTCCTCAAAACAGGGAGCTTCAGCACCAGCTTCATCTACGGCATCGACACTGACAAGTACGTACGTGTGTGTGTGTGTTTGTGTGAGAGAGTTTAATTTATTTAAAAAGATAATTATAGCGTCCTACCAGAAATTGGGAAGTCCTGATTCAAGTTTTTTTTTTAATATCTGCCAATATAGAGTCCAGTGCACACTTCTTGTACTTTAAAGTTATTACAATAGTCAAGGGAACACACACACACACACACACACGCACACGCACACACACACACACACACATACGTACACACGCACACGCACACACACACACACACACACACACTCACACTCACACTCACACTCACACTCACACTCACACTCACACACACACACCCCTTCAGCAGCAACAACAGTGTGTCAGATTAACAATCACTTATTATCAGATTATTGCGTCATGTTTTCTATTTACATTTCAATTCATTTCAACCAATAAGGTGACTGCTTTTATTCATCATACAATTGCAATATAGACACAGATGAGACAACTCCAGTCTCGTTTCACTTCATATTGCTCATATTTTGTGCATTTTTAAATCTCTCTTATCTTATCTAATTGTTGCCTCATGTTTTTAATATAATACGCCATTTAAGGCTTAAACAATTTTAAACTTAAAACTATAATTAAAAACATTAAAACGTAAAAATAACTGGTAACAAGAAATATAATTATACTATAAATGTACAACAAGAATATGACAAATTACTCTGGAAAAATAAAATATGTGTAAAATTTAAAGTGGCAAAGCTTTTCAAAATAACAGTAAACAGTAAAGGTTATATTGAATGTAATTTGTATTCTACTTTCAGCTTTTTGTCTTAAAGGTCCCCTATTATACTGTTTTTCATCAATATATTATAGGTCTCAGATATATACAAAACATGTCTCTGAAGTGTTTGGCTCCAAACACCAAACAGATCATTGCAGCATCCCATAATCCCCTCTGTTTCAGCCCCGTTTCAAAAGTGCTGATTCTCTGTCTGTTACTTTAGATGAAAATAAGGAGCCCCTCCCCACGCCCCTCTGAGAGATATTTGGTTAAAAAGAACACAATGGAGCTCTAGGAGGAGATTCAGGTGATATGGTGGGGGGGGGGGGGGGGGGTACCTTGGTTGGTGATTGGTTAACGGTTACTCAAGCCAACACATCATTATGACATCATAAAGTGGCCAAAATTCAGCTCATTTTCAGACAGGTTTTTATATAAATGGATCAGGACAAAAAGAGAATCTTTTTTCCTGAAACTTTCAGAATCTCTTTACACAGAGGGGACACATGTTGATGTATAAAAGACAGGAAGAAGTGCATTTTGCATAACCTTTAATGTTTTTTTTAAAGCACTTTAAATTGTCTCCTGTAAAAAAGACTCTCATTGCCTTTCCTGCAGGGAGGAGGAAGGTGTGGAGCGTGCAGAGGAGGTGCTCCGGGGCCTAGGTCTCGACCCGCTGGTGGAGGACTGCATAGCAACACAGAGGGTGTGTCAGGTGGTCTCCACGCGGTCCGCTCACCTGTGTGCTGCTGCTCTGGTGGCTGTGCTGAGACAGATCCGGGACAACAAAGCGGCGGAGAAGCTGCGTACCACTATTGGAGTGGACGGCTCTGTTTACAAGAACCATTCAGAGTGAGTGTTCCTGAACTCAATACAATACAAAGGGGTTTTATTGGCATGACCACATTTTAAACATAGTATTGCCAAAGCATTCCGCACAAGGCATATAACAGAACAAAACAAAAATCAACAGTAAACATAAATGTCAACAATACATGTGGCACAACAGCATAACACAAAACAGAGCATATCAAATATAGATATAGAATCGGAGGATGAAACCCTCTTTAATTGTCACACATACCAGAGTTCCCGTTAGAATATTTTTTCGCCGGTCAAAATGTCCGTTAAAGTTGAAATCTTCCGGACAAAAGTAGAAAAGTGCCGGTCAAAGGTCTTCTTTGTTATTTATTGAGCTTTAAAACAAATTGATATAATTCGATATTAAACAAACTAATTATAGTAGATTAACTACATTATTCAAAAGTGTACAGTAATTTACAATAACACGGGAATAAAAAACGCTCTCTCCCTCTCCTGACAGCCCGCCAATATCATGCAGCTCGCGGATCAGTAAGGACCCGACAGTAAAACTAAACATATCTATAACTAGTTTAGGTAGTTTGAGAGGTAATTAAAATAGCTACGTGTGATATTCTAACCTGAAGTGTGTGTTTTGTTCCGCTCGCCGCTGCAGGTGATCATGCAGAGCTGCATGTCGACTCGTCAGCAGCAGCTGATCTCTCTCCCGTCAGATTAGACTTCACTCGCGTTTATGTCCATATCGATCAGATCTAGTTATATCTAGCTAATGATATGACTACCTGCTTATCAAGACACCTAAACAATAAGCGTCGCTATGCAACCGGGTGAGGCCACAAAGTATAGCGCAGCAGCATTATGCATTTGTTTACATGCCCACCGGAACCCCGAGCCATTACCAACAGATCAACGCACAATCAAACCATACAGGACATCTCTTTCTCCACATTAAGTGTTAGACATTAGAATTGACTATTCTTGTCTGTCACATAAGTGGCGCAACTGAAGCGGTATTGCGCTAAAGGGGAAATTATTTTGACCGGACATTTTGACCGGAGAGATTTAGATTTGCCGGTCTTCAGCATATTTTACCGGTCATAGTCCGGTAATTACCGGCTAACGGGAACTCTGACACATACATGCAGACAGCACACACAGTGACATTTGACCTCTGCATTTAACCCATCCTAGTACTAGGAGCAGTGGGCAGCTATTGGACAGTGCCTGGGGAGCAGTGGGGGGGGGGTGTCCAGGGCCTTGCTCAAGGGCACCACGGCAGGGCCCAGAAGGTGAACTGGGACCTCTCCAAGTAGCAGTCCACACTCCATGTTTAGGTCTGTTCGGGGACTTGAACCGGCGACCCAACGGCTCACAGTCCAAGCCCCTACTGACTGACTCACTGCCGGAAATGAATGCATAAAAGGGATTTCAGTATTCAATAGGGTATAGAGAAGCAGGAGTGATTGCTTCTCAGCTGAATAGAGTTGAAATTACAAGTGGTCACTTTAATGCCAAACAAAGAACACGGAGAGAGTGGTGGTTCCAAGGATGAAGCCCTCCATGGAATATAAAATAAACGCACGGTTGCACAACTATTGTGGGCTAATAACATCCACTCTCACACTGTGGGTAGTTTAAGTAAGGTATTATATTCCTAACTCAACTTCCTCTGCTTGGAATGAGCTCTGTTTATGCATTTCAAGGAGTATAAACAACGTATAATTATGATTTTCTCTGCATTTAAACTAAGGGATGTCAGGATTAAAAACAAAAGAGAAATTGAACAAAATGTATCTCTTTTTTCCTCAGGTTTTCCAGGAGGCTCCACAAGATGGTACGGCGACTCGTGCCCGACTGCGATGTGCGTTTCCTGCAGTCACAGTGTGGCAGCGGGAAAGGTGCAGCCATGGTAACGGCGGTCGCCTATCGTCTCGCAGTTCAACACGCCGAGCGTCAGCGTATCCTGGACACCCTGCGTCTGAGCCGAGAGCAGCTGCTGGATGTGAAGAGGAGGATGAGCGAGGACATGGAGCGAGGACTGTCAAAGCAAAACCATGAGCAATCCAGCGTCAAGATGCTGCCCTCCTACGTGAGAGACACTCCAGATGGAACAGGTAGCTCAGAGTGGAAGATGGAAATAAGTGTGGGGAAAAAGTGGAAAATGCTCCCATGATCATAGAGTTAATCATTATTAATTAATGTTCTTAAGCTTTAAAGGCTAAACACTTACAAATAGGATTGTTTTTTCATGCACTATTTTGCTATCGAAGTGGAAAGAACACATCCAAAATAAACATTTCATAAACACAGGTGTTTATATACTAACTTATTATACTAGAACTAATATTTTTGATTAGTTAACTGTTAAGTAAATGTTGCCTAATCCCTTATTTGCAATATAATATAATGTATTCAGCCGGGGACGTTTCATGGTGATTTCTATCAGTTACATTTGTTTATCGAGTGATGCAAAGATATCAAAATCCCTCTGTGAAATCCTTTAACTTTTAAATGTCACAAAAATGCAACAAGAACTTTAAACCTGGCTGCATTGTTCAGTAAATGTCCACATATTTTTTTTATAGTGATATCTATTGGGTAAAAACATTATCTTATTTACCTGAAGTGTCCCCCCTTAAGAGAAAAACAGACCACTTGACTTGTTATTCATTTTAGTATTTTGCATAATGCTGTTATGTTTGTGTTTGTGATTCTCATCCTGATTGTGTTCCTCAGAGCACGGGGACTTCCTGGCTCTGGACCTGGGGGGCTCCAGCTTCCGGGTGCTTCTGGTGCGAGTGCGCAGTGGAAAAGGACACAATGTGGACATGCATCACAAGATCTACAGCATCCCACTGGAGACAATGCAGGGCACAGGGGAAGAGGTTAGCCATCCCTAAAGTACTTTGAGTATTTCCAGAGGTGGGAAGTAGTGGAGTACAAATACTTCGTTGCTGTACTTAAGTACATGTTTCTGGTATCAGTACTTTACTCCACTACTTATTTTTCTGACGACTTTTTACTTTTACTTCTTACATGTTGAACACAAATACCTGTACTTTTTACTTCTTACATTTTGAACACAAATACCTGTACTTTCTACTTCTTACATGTTGAACACAAATACCTGTACTTTCTACTTCTTACATTTTGAACACAAATACCTGTACTTTCTACTTCTTACATTTTGAACACAAATACCTGTACTTTCTACTTCTTACATGTTGAACCCAAATACCTGTACTTTCTACTTCTTACATTTTCCAAACAGGCTGGTTCCTTTAGTTTGAATGTGTGTTTGGTGGCGTGATCATTATTATTTAGAGTCATTGCGTGCCTATTGATTTGAACACGATCCGTGTATCCATCATTTCCTGGTCTTCTCTAAAGAAGAGGGACCAATGAAAACGTTGCCATGTTGCCGTTGTTCAGCATGGAAACATTCATTAGCTAACAATGACATTATTGTTCTATTAATATAAAGGGAGGTCAGGTACTCTTTAAAACAGCTGCAGTTACAATATGGGTACTTTACTCAAGTAAAAGTAAAGAGGGCTTTGAAATGTACTTAAGTGAAAAGAAGTTTAGTCAGTTCTTCTACTTTTACCAGAGTATTTTTAAAACACGAGTATCTGTACTAGGGGAAGAGGAAAAGCAACACACACCAGTTGGAATTGGTAATAATTACAAGGAGTTTATTAAATAGTGATATAAACAAAATGGAAGGCAAGCAGCCTGGAGCAAACAAAAGGGCCAAAAGGGCGCAGGTTTAAATGAGCAACCAACAAAAGGAGGACTCTAAAAAGAGAGCCTAAGTAAATACAAAGAAATAGATACTAACAAACAAAATAGCAACAAAACAACCCTCACTATCAAAGTGGTACAAACTAACAAAAGGAGGCTATAATAAAACACAGCCAAGCTATAGGACAACACTAAACTAAATACGGACCACACGAGTTAAACACAGTTCACAGCTTTGTCTATGATCGAAGAGCAAGTAGCGAGAGGCGTCTGTTCACACATCAGAGCCTCCCGACTGATAGTTGTCCACAGGCTTTGTAGTCGTCTCCGGAAGGTGTGCGCTGGATGTGCGCTGGGATTGGAGTGTGTCGGGCCCGGCATGCTCCAATCACATCTTCGGAGGCGGGCCAGGAGGTGAGCAGCCAAGGACATCAGGGCAACCGCACAGCTCATTTACAGAAAACACAGTCGAAGCAGAGTTAACAGGACCGGAGAGGCGGCGGCCGTAACACCCCCTCCCTTAAGACAAAAACCCACATGTTTTGTGAAACCACACACACTAACAGTACACATATGCAACACAACAACACATCTACCTAACAAACACAATACACATCACTAAAGCCTGGACAGAGCATCTGCAAACACATTCTCTGAGCCCTTTTTATGACGGATGTCTAATGTGGTAGTCCAGCACGATCAGGGCCCATCGCATGAGACGCTGAGTGTGATTGTACATGCAAGACCAGAATACGACAGAATTGTGATAAATAAACACAACAACTGGCCAAGAGCTGGATCTCAAAATGCTGTAGAGCTAACAACAAGGCAAGGACCACTATCTGATAAACTAGCAGGCGCTCTCGGGTTACCGGGAGAGTCGGACTGTTGGGAGGCTTGTCTGAGACATCAGGGCAACCGCACATCTCATTTACAGAAAACACAGTCGAAGCAGAGTTAACAGGACCGGGGAGGCGGCGGCCGTAACACTGTACTTCTACTTGAGTAAAGGATGTGTGTACTTTTGCCATCTCTGAGTATTTCACATAAGTGGTTACACTGAGGGACCTCTGCCATGTTTGTGAAGTTTAATCATCTAATGGTAAAAGCTGGTCCTCTGATAAAAGAGTGTTATAAATAGTGCAAATCTGAATGTAACTTATCTATGTCGAGTGCATTATTACAAGCAACATATTTTATTAATTGTAAAGTATAAAGAGTTTTGTCTGATGTAATGCACAACAGTGGAACACAATAACACCAATTTGTTACCTTGGCCAAGGAGGACGTTCACAAAAAATCATCTAGCTTAATTCACAAGGAGGTCAAAGATACACAGATACATTGTATCGTCCGGCAGTGGCTCAGTCAGTAGGGGCTTGGACTGGGAGCTGTAGGGTCGCCGGTTCAAGTCCCCGACCAGACCTAAAATATGGAGTGTGGACTGCTACTTGGAGAGGTCCCAGCCCACCTCCTGCCCTGGTGTGGTGCCCTTGAGCAAGGCACCGGACACCCCCCTTCCCCCCGCACTCCCATTGCTCCCCGGGCGCTGTACAATAGCTGCCCACTGCTCCTGGTACTAGGATGGGTTAAAAGCAGAGAACACATGTCACTGTGTGTGCTGTGTGCTCTGCATGTGTGACCATTACAGAGGGTTTCATCCCTCCCATTTATATTCTGTTCTACATTAAAGTTGTTTTACTTTTGTTAACATTTGCAAGATTAAACATTTCTGCTGCATTCATGTGGTGTTTAAATAATTAAAAAACTGATTTTCCAACGCAGAATTCCTTTGAATAGCACCTGTAGTTGGAACAATAACTCTAAAAGGTGTGGTTTAAATGTTAAATGAAACCCGCGGTGTTGCCTTTTTACGACTAAAAGTCTCTGAATACACTGAAGTTGGGATAATGACTTCACAATTAGGGAGATGTGACAATCCAAGGAGCATCTGAATGCCTCTTTGGCCTCGACGGCATTCTGGTTTTTTGTATGTCATTTTGCGTGCTGCTTTTTTTTAATGTAACTTCAGTCATTTTCAGTGTTTTTTCTCTCTTTTGTGTTACAGCTTTTCAGCCACATCGTGGACTGCATCGCCGACTTTCTGGAATACATGGGCATGAGTGGAGCATCCTTACCTCTGGGATTTACATTCTCCTTCCCCTGTTATCAGACAAAAATAGATCAGGTAACGTTTGGTTTAATATTCATTATAAGTGTGAGGCTGCCTATCATGCATATGAAAACAAATTGAATTAAATGTGCACATTTTCAAGTACATTTAGTTTGCATTATCAATATCTGTTTTCTCCCAGGTCTTTTATTTTAATTATAACAGCATGAGTGCAGAGAAAAGGATATTTATTTTTAGGGTAAAGCAATAAATCTACATTTTATTTACATCGTAGTAAGGCATAAGTGTTGTCTAATCCTGGTTATAAAGGATACATGACAAGGGGGTTTAATTTATTTTTTGTATTACTGTCTTTTACCCACTTGGTGATTATATCCACATACTTATAATTACATATCAAAAATGTTATTGAGAAGATATTTTAGGAAAGCACCAATAGAATATTGATATTGAGGTATCTGATTAAAGCTCTTGTTTTAACCCCCCCCCCCTTCTCCGTCACACGTGCGATTGATTTATTGGCAATATACAGAACAGTGAGAACAACACAACTAAAGATGAACAAAGCGGCACGTTCAAAGAAGAGTTCTCGTGGAACTACTTCGAACTGACAAGTGCAAATGAAGTAAAATGCAAGCTCTGCGAGAAGACTTTTTTTTTTCTCTCCCGCGAATAATTGATTAATATTCGCCAGGGCTATCCGATTTTCGAATTTGATCATGGTCAGTTTCTGGCATCCCTAGTGCTGTTCTCAGTGAACTATAGGCGTTATTGTTCAGCTGAAGACGCCAATACGAAGCTCTGCCTGCATCATGCACTTAAACATGAATCACCCCCTCTTACATGTCTAATGTCTAAAATAACACAAGACTCAGACATGGTTTCATTCTAGAAATATATACGGGCGGCTTTTGTAAGTGCAGGCTGCTTTGGGTTTCATGGTTGAAAACATTAAGTAGAACTGAAAGGCAGACTATTATGGAAAATCCACTTGTCTTTTATACATGAACATGTGTCCCCTCTGTGTTAAGAGATGCTGAAGGTTTCAGGAAAAAACATTCTCTATCTTTTTGTTAGACCATAAACCCTAGAAGGATAAATGAGCTTCTTTTGTAATTCATTGACCATGTTTCTCAACTATGTTTTTAGAAATGAATCCTTTTTTAGGGAGTGAAACAAAAATGCTGTTGCATTAAAAAACTTATTTTGTTAATTGTACAGCTGAAGAAACTGTTGCTAACTGTAATTAACTCACTTTGCGAAGGTTGAGCAGAAACAAAGACCTCGGGTATGTTCAGGTGTTTTTATCCAACCACCGTAGGAGTGATTTAATATGGCGATAATGATATATAGCACGATGGAGTAATTGTTCTTTAACCCTTAGATGCATAAGTGGGTATTTTTTGACCCGGTGAGGTAGTTTTCTTGAACTATCTTTGTAATTACATTTTTTTATCATTTCATATTCCAGCTATTCGTCAAAAAACATGTTTTGGATATCATGCCATTTACATTTTAAGAAATTGTTGTTTTTGTATTACTACCCCAAGCTTCCATACTGTAAGTGGGTCAAAAATGGGAACCTTTGATTCTTATCACCTGTTGCTTTCAGGAATACATTCACTGTGGACCACACAGACTACATCACAAGTGACACCTCTCAGGAAGATTATTGTACACGGCAAGATCTGATACCTGTCAGTATAATAATAATAATAATAATAATACATTATATTTGTATAGGGCTTTTCAAGGACTCAAAATCGCTTACAATATAAGGGAAGGTTAGGGTGGGGGGTATAGGACTATCAAACTTGATCAACCGGCATGGATTGATGGGGGGTGGGCTATGATGAGTAGACAAGAGGAGAAGAGATGAGTTTTGAAAAGGGACTGGAATACTGCGAGGGTCTCAGAATAGCGGAGATCTTTGCATCAATATGTTCAAAAAGTTTTTTCCAAAATGACAAAAATTGCATAAAAACACATTATTCTAATACGGGTCCTTTTTGACCCACTTATGGAAGAGTGTAGGGTCCATCTAAGGGTTGAATAAACATAGTGTACATTATCACTTTAGATTATTTTCTTATTTCTTTGCATCGCATGAGAAAAAAACTTGAGTTAAACAGCACTATTCTTAAAATGGAAGCTTTAAGTTTCCTAAGAACAATGTGTTTCAAGTTGAACAGATCTAAATGAATACCAGTCTTACATTAAAATGAAAGAAAATAAATACAAATCACGTGAGAATAGTGACAGTGGTGCTAGATCTCTACAGACAGACACATTTCTAACTTGACCCTAGATCGTGTCAACATTTAAATCACTGCAATAACTCCTCCTGTCACACAAACCAATCACTTGTGTCCTTTTCTCCAGGGAATTCTTCTGAAGTGGACAAAAGGTTTCAAAGCCAGCGGCTGTGAAGGACAAGATGTCCTCACGTTACTAAAAGATGCTGTCCGCCGCAGACGGGTCAGTAAACGCATCAGCATTACATGAATGTGGACACTAGAAGATTATAACGAAGAGTGAGCTGTGTCTTACAAACAGCTCCCATATGTCCCTCATTCTTCCTCCTTATTCTCCTTTTATCTTCAGTATATACCTAAGGCTTACAGGTTACATCTGGAAGATTTTATTAAAAAAAAACTAAATGAGAATCAAGGTGAACTTTAACCAGCTGTAAAAAAAAGTTATTCTAAATGTCTGTAAAAGGTTTCCATCTAAACCCAGTTATACTGTTTATATGTAGACTACATATAAACAGTATAACTGGGTTTAGATGGAAACCTTTTAACATGTGCCATAGCAACGGGATATACAGTATATCCCGTTGCTATGGCACATGTTATCCTAGCAACTATGAGAGGCAAGGCAAGTTTATTTATATAGCACTTTTCAACACAAGGCAATTCAAAGTGCTTATAGATCATATTGTAAGCCTATTCAAGGTTACATGTTTGTATTAAAATTACAAGACTTATGTATATTGTGTGCTTCCAAGAATTGTAAAACAGAAATCTTTACATTTTGTGAATCTGTTGCTCTCCTGTAATGGCGGCATACCCCCTTTGTACATGTGTCAGTATCTTTTGACCCAGTTTCAAGCCACATTTTTACCATTAACTTTTAAGATATTGGTGGTTTTAACTCTGTTTTAAAAGGTTGAAGGATTTTAGTCATCGGACGGCTGGAGCTTAAAGGTAGGGTAGGTAATTCACTTCAGAAACACTTTTTGTTATATTCCATGGAATGCTCTTAACATCCCGATAGCAATGAATATATGAAATGCTTTGACAATAAATACATAAAGAAATGTCATCTGTGGAAGCCGTGGTGCTGTAAAAAGCACGACCAATCATCTGAGCCGGCCCGGCTAAAATAACTGGATGGCCTACCTGCCTGTCAGCCTTCCATCTCGTGCACAAACTTATCTCGTGCCCTCATTGGTCATGTGCACGTTCGTGTGTGTTGGAGGAGGGGCTCTGTAAGGAAGTCTGAAGGAAGGGGCAGATTTATTTCAGCTGCATACTTTCAAATTCTAGCGCACTCGAGCTGGTTTCTCCATTCTTACCTACCCTACCTTTAAGTTGTCAAAAAAAACGAGTACTATTCTGCCTTCTCTCCCAAGGTTGGCAAATAAAGTCTGCTGTAAAAAAGTTTTCATTCCAGCCAAAAGAAAAAAACATAAATGGAGCTATTATAATGAAAAGTACATTTTGTAAGACCCTGTAAACTGTACGTTATAAAATAAATCTAACAATAGACAACATTAACAAGGTCTGTGATTATACAAGCATTTTGTATACTGACCTTATGGAATAGTACATTCGGACATTCTCAAAATCTAAAGAAACCTTCAATAAAACACTTTTATTACCAAATGTCCTGTTCTCCAGTGATATAAAGTCAAGAGGCTGCACTAAACTAACATGAAAACTAATGATCTTTCTAGATCTCCAGATTTAAAGCCAGGGTTAATGTCATTTTATAATCTTTTGCACCATGTCTGAGACCACAGAGCGCCACAGGAGGTGTTTCCTCCCAGTGGCTGTCAAACAATATAACTCTTCAGTAAAGGGAACTGAGAAATTCCACACCACCACTATGTGCAATATAAATACTATTACCATCATTACAAAAGACTCTGCTATCATGTGCAATATTATTATTATTATTATTATTATTATTAATAATGTTCGATAACTAACGTGCAATTACGTAACTACCACTACGGTTTTTGCACTACTAAATACTGTTAATATATACATTAATGATGTGACCGTTTATGTTTCCTGTAGATATTTAATTGCTCTTTTTACTGCACTGTTAGTGTACAGTTTTATTATTATTGTGCTGCTGTGTTATCTTATGTTATGTTATCTTGATGCTTTAATGTCAGTTGTAAGGCACCTCAGATTGCCTTGTTGTTGACGTGTGCTATATAAATAAACCTTCTTGCTTTCCAGGAATTTGACTTGAACTTTGTGGCGGTGGTTAACGACACAGTGGGAACCATGATGACCTGCTGCTATGAGGACCCCCAGTGTGAGGTGGGACTCATCGTAGGTGAGTCTGTCTACCCCCCCCCAACCAATCAACCCACTTACCTGTTTTCTTCGCTGGAGGCAGTCTCTGTCTTGGTGCCATTTTTAAACATTATAATTAGGGACGCACTATATTTAATTTTTGCAGATGTCCAGCAGTGCCGCTGTTTTAAAACTCATATTGGCTGATTGCCAGTACCAATTTATGCACATATCTTTTCCACCTAATTGCAGTGAAGTTTTTTGTTGAGGAAATACAATTTAATCAATTTAACGAGGACGACTTATGCTTTTTGGGTTTTCCCTTTCCTGTAGTGCGTTACGTTATATAGGGTTTTGTGCATGTAAATGGTCTGCAAAGGCTTAAAACCCCTGCATTCCTTCCGGAGGGAGTTTCTCTCCCACACACTGTCTGTCTGAAACGACTCATTGGCTAGCGCTCCAACACATTGTACGTGATAGGCTAAGGGGCGGGACATCTCTTAGCGGTTGACCAATCACAACAGAGCCGGCCAGCTAACCAATCAGAGCAGACTGGGCTCTGGTTTCAGACAGAGGGTGAAAAGAGGTGCAGGCAGTATGAGAACAATAAAGAACTTTTTGAACATTAAAGCATGGAGACATGTCAGAGTAGAGACACTACATACTGATATGAACCTGAAAAGAACATTAGATGTCCTCTTTACCCAGTTTCAAGCCACATTTTTACTATTCACTTTTAAGATATTGGTGGTTTTAACTCACTGTTTCAAAAGGTTGAAGGATTTTAGTCATTGGACGGTTGGAGCTTAAAGTGGACCTATCATGCTATATTTTAATAATATAGTGTAGGACCATACCTATATAAGGCATATTTATACTTTTTTTTTTTCAAAATACCAAACAGATCATGCATTTTAGCCATGCCTCATTTCGCTCAATTTGACAATTTATAGCTCTGCAAGGGTTGTTTTTATCAGATCCGTTGCAGCCCCTTTTTTAGAGATTTGGGTATGGAGGAAAATAGAGAGGGTTGTGTTTTCTGACACTTGGTGAGTTCCCTGGAACACCGGGGACACATATTCATGTATAAAAGACGTACAAAAGTGCATTTTGCATGATAGGTCCCCTTTAAGTTATCAAAAAAACTACTGTAATCATGATGGCCACTGGCTGACAATAAATACAATGTTTTTCGAAATATACATATTCCCTAGCAAAACCACGAAAAAATGAAATCAACTAAACTCACATGTAAAACCTGCAGTTATATATTTGCATAAAATGCATCATTTCAAATATTCATGTTTATTTCTGGCTGCTTTTAATTTGAAAGCCTTTATCTGCTTAAACATATAACGTGACAATATAGTCATGCATCCCTATTTAGATTAATTACACTGTAAGCAAACACTGACTTATTATTTATTTTTTATTTTTTTTACTTTGGCATTAAGCTGAAGTGATTGTTTTTCTTTCATGGCTGTACTTATACCTTTCCCCCTGTCTTGATCTCAGGCACAGGGACAAACTGCTGCTACATGGAGGAAATGCAGAACATCGAGCGTGTGGAGGGGGATGACGGCCGTATGTGTGTGAACATGGAGTGGGGAGCATTCGGTGAAAATGGAGAACTTGACGATTTCTGCACCGCGTTCGATCACTTGGTCGACGACTCCTCAAACTATCCTGGGAAACAGAGGTATTGAATGGTTAATTTTCGACATATTAAATCGCCTTTCTCTCCGTGAAAAAACAACCACAAAGTGCCAACACTTAAATCAAACAGCTTCACATGAAGTCACAAATACATTAGGACAGAGGGACAGACATTAAAGCTAGCGACAGATAACAGCTTGAGTCCTATAAGTCATAGCTGTGTTCAAATAATTGTACAGCAATTTTAAAAGTTGCAAGTGCACTTTATTCCTTTCATAAGGAATGAAATCTAAGGAGAAGTCCAACTCTGGAGTGACTTTGTGATGTGCTTAGTTTTTTGTTAGTCTACGGTATGCTTACAGATTCTGCAAACATTCCAGCTTGTAGAATAACAAGCGTGTAATTGATGTATTGTACATAAACGTATACAAATGTCATTTCCACAACAACAAATCCCACATGTTCCTGATAAACAAACCCTTTGTTCTTCTGCATCAAACACCAGGCAACTTTAATAGTTGAACCCAGAATACTTCAACAGTGACACCCATTGTTCACACAGAAAAAACAACATATGCAAACACCATATTCATCTCTTAAAGTTAGTGACACTACATCATCTAATACGGTTGTAGTAGTGAAGCTAACATTGCTATCCCTTGATCTAGCTTTATGTTGGTAATGCTTATTTTTTTGTCTACATTATTACCTTTTATAATGCATTACAATTCATCTAGCTCAGGGGTGGGGAACCTCCGGGCCGTATACGGTCCGCGAGACCATTTGATACAGCCCTCGAGGTAATTTATAAACACACGCAAATAAAAAAGAATTAAAGAAATCTAGACCGCAAAAGAATTGAACAAGCGAGTGCCGTTTTTCCTGGCACTCGCCAGGAAAAACGGCACTCGCCCTGTCCTTCAAGGGTCAGGGACCTTGAAGGACCACAACACGAGCCTAACGTGTCATCACGTGGTATATGTCTCGTCTGACAGGGGTGTAGTGCTAATAGGGACAAACGGAGGTATTGAATGGTTAATTTTCGACATATTAAATCGCCTTTCTCTCCGTGAAAAAGCAACCACAAAGTGCCAACACTTAAATCAAACAGCATCACATGAAGTCACAAATACAGTAGGACAGAGGGACAGACATTAAAGCTAGCGACAGATAACAGCTTGAGTCCTATAAGTCATAGCTGTGTTCAAATAATTGTACAGCAATTTTAAAAGTTGCAAGTGCACTTTATTCCTTTCATAAGGAATGAAATCTAAGGAGAAGTCCAACTCTGGAGTGACTTTGTGATGTGCTTTAGCCCAGAATACTTCAACAATGACACCCATTGTTCACACAGAAAAAACAACATATGCAAACACCATATTCATCTCTTAAAGTTAGTGACACTACATCATCTAATACGGTTGTAGTAGTGAAGCTAACATTGCTATCCCTTGATCTAGCTTTAAAAATGTTGGTATTGCTTATTTTTTTGTCTACATTATTACCTTTTATAATGCATTACAATTCATCTAGCTCATGCTTTTATCCAAATTGACTTACATTAAGTGCATTCAACCACAAGGATACGCATTCATACAAGAACGTCAGCTTCATATGAGCACCTTTTAAAGTGCTGCATCCTTTATTTAAACCATAATGGCCTAGGTGCAGGTCCAAACAGTTGGGTTTTCCGGTGAGTGAGCGATTCATCTTCTTGCGATTCATGTCCACATTGTACTAAATGGATACAGGCATAGCTCTCGGATCAATTGGTTCAGTATGCTTCCCAAGGTCACTTAATTAGTGGACAATATAACGGTAAAACAACATTTCAAGGAAAATGCATTTACACAGACATAGCAATTTAGTTTCTCTCTGTAAACAAACACACTGTGCACACTGTTCCAACTGCACAGTGTGTGCAGGGGATCAAAGGGAGCAATACTGTACAAAATGAACTCGGTTCAAACCCAGAAGACAGAAAGAAACCCTCTCTGTCCCTATGGCAACACGCCTTATATAGTTTCAATGTGCAGCAGATCTCAGGTTGGCTGATTGGAAAATAAACTAAGCTCCTTTTAAACCCTCCTTTCCTTATATTATAATCAATTTTTTTAAATGTATATTTTACATAATCAGACAAAGGTATATACTTTATTTTCTGCAATGCCGGTCTCAGAACATCAGCCTTGGGTTAGGGTTAGTTGAATAATGTATTTTGTATAATCTGAGTATCACAATAGAAAAGTAATGTTACCTGATTAGTTTCAAGAGTGCTCCGGTGTTTAGTTGAATAACAGTTTCACCGTGAGGAGCAGAATTGCTAGTGCAGAGAAATAAGTTCAAATGGACCCTTTGAAAATCCTGATGCCACCTCAATCATTTATATATTTATATGCATTAATATGTGCACGCTACGTTCGTGTTCGCGCCCAGGATTTACATGACCAACAGCAGAGCTCGGGGCTATAATGCAGACTAGTTTTACTTTTTTCACTTTGTTGTTCTCCTCCTTTCCTCCGCTCTTGTCTCCGATTGTGAGTGTGTGCATTGGTATGTGTGTGTGGAGAGCGCAAAGCAATGCAGTGGTCACTGAAACATGCACATACATTGGATAAATAACATAAGCGTTTAGTTTGTTTAATAAAAGAGCACATGTTCAATGCGAAAAGTGACCGTAGATAGATTACTTCAGTTGCGATTTGGCGCTATATATATATATATACAAAATGTAAAATGTAATTAAAAATGAAAAAAACACCTTGAATTTCAGGGGGGGCTCGGTTGGGGTGGCGCAGCGCCCCCCCAAGACAATGGTAGGGGAAACACTGGCTGTATGAATAACATTTGATTGATTGATTGATTGACAGGATAGGACATCAGCATTTTCAGGAAAGTAAAGAAATAAAAATAGGCACTGAATCCGCACCTAGCAGCATATTTATGTCCCTTCCCAACAAGACTGGCTTCTCAGGATTCCACTCTGAATGTCATTAACTCATGGTAGAGAATAAACTAATTAGAGGCGATGATAACACTGGCCAGGATTGCAGCTTTTTCTAATTTATTCCACCTTAAGAGGCCGTGCAGACATTGTGTCTTTTGTTTGCATTGATTGATGGAATGAAGAAGCATATTATTATGAATAAGAGCAGCTGCTTGTATTAATTCAATGTTTTTCTTCGTCTGGACTCTCTGATTGGAGCCACCTCTTGGTAATTTATTCAAATGAAAACAATGTCTGTCACAACAGGGCTGCCAGTATGTCTCTGTTTCCTCTCTGAGCTTTCAAGCATGAAATTAAAGTTGGAACAGTTTCAACGGAATTCCTTATAGGGTTTGTGACAAGTACAGTAAAATAAAGGTTTATTTTATACAGAAATGGTAGAAGATATTTGAGGTCCCCTATTATACTGTTTTTCATCAATACATTATAGGTCTCAGATATATACAGAACATGTCTCTGATTGGCTGAAACACCAAACAGATCATTGCAGCATCCCATAATCCCCTCTGTTTCAGCCCTGTTTCAAAAGTGCTGATTCTCTGTCTGTTACTTTAGATGAAAATAAGGAGCCCCTCCCCACGCCCCTCTGAGAGATATTTGGTTACAAAGAACACAATGGTGCTCTAGGAGGAGATTCAGGTGATAAGGTGGGGGGTGGGGTTACCTTGGTTGGTGATTGGCTAATGGTTACACAAGCCAAAACATCATGACATCATAAAGTGGCCAAAATCTGATCAGCTCATTTTCAGACAGGTTTTTATATAAATGGATCAAGACAAAAAGAGAGAGAATCTTTTTTCCTGAAACTTTCAGAATCTCTTTCCACAGAAGGGACTTTAGAAAAGTGGATTTTGCCTAATAGGTGACCTTTAAAATGAATGTAACCAATGTTTGTTTTCCTCTTAAGGTATGAGAAGATGATCAGTGGCATGTACCTGGGGGAGATAGTGAGGAATGTGCTCATTGATTTCACCTCAAAAGGCCTGCTGTTCAGAGGAAAGCTTTCTGAGCGCCTCAAGACCCACGGCATCTTCGAGACAAAGTTCCTTGCACAAATTGAGAGGTGAGTATTACAGACCACACTGTGTACAGAACAGTTAAATCATACAATCAACCAAACAAAAACTGGGCTTCAGTGATGTGCCAAAGCTGCCAGATGAGATCAGTTTAGTCAAATATTCACGGTTGTTTGAGCTTCTAGGGGTTTTATTTATTTGGCCCTCAGTTTTATAAATTAAGCTTTTACCTCTCCTCTCCCTCCTCTCTTCCCAAGCAAAGGCAAACAGACTTAGGAGAGCTGCTTCTCCCTGTATGATTAGACAGGCCCTTTCTTTGTGCTTGGGCTTAGCTGTGCCCAAATATGACTCTGATACTGGGCTGATAGTGAGTCATAAAACCTACTCTAATTCAGATAATACCAGGAGAAAAGTTGTCGCTAAGGGTCAGAAATCAAGAGGGATATCTGGGAGTCCATCTTATCAAGTGGATACCTCCCTGCCAGGGACAAAACTTGCATTATGTTGTCGTAGAATGTTTTATTATCCTCTTTGGATTAGTTAAAGATGGCATATTATGCTAATTTCCTGGTTCATATTTGTATTTAATGTCTCTACTGTGACATGTTTCCATGCTTTAATGTTCATAAGGTTCTTTATTTTTCTCATACTGCCTGTGCTGCAGCACCTCTTTTCACCCTCGCCAGCTCTGTTGTGATTGGTCAAACGCTTAGTGACGTCCCGTCCCTTAGCCGATCACCCATGATACTGCCATTTAGCTTCGATAATCACTCATTTACGTGGTTTCTGCCTTCCTTGAGTACATTGGGTTTACATTAGGGTTGTAATTGTAACTATCACAGTGATCGGATGTTGCGTCCGCTCGCCACGGTCAGCAGGTTAAAGTGCCTTTAAGGACGCAAAATGTTATATCTCTTTGCACATTATTGGATTTTTGCCGATATAACATTTGCTGACATCATACTACTTGTTTTGGCCTAATCTAATGCCTATAGGTTCGCTATTAGTTTACTAGAAAAAATACTTTATCTTACTTAGTTGAGTCCAAGCAATGTCAAGACATGGAAGCACACACACACAACTTTTTCCCTTTTAGATATTTTTGTTAAATGTAGCTGCCGCTTTTATCCAGAGGCGCTTTAATTGCATTCTGGGAACTGGCAAACCATTTCTCCGTTCAAGATGCTCTTTGTAGGTGAAGGCGTGCAGCGTCATGGTTAATGGACTGTATTTATTAAGAGCCTTCCTACCTTTCCGGATACATAGTGCTTTTAAAACTCCACAAGTCTCACACACGCAGAATCTTGAGTGTCTTACACAAAGCTACTTGGCTGCACCTTGGACAATAACATCTCAAGGAAAAAAGCAATAATTCAAATATCAGTCATTTCTGTGTGACTCAACTTTAAACGGTGTCTATTTGAAGCTTATGTGCCGGCACTGAAGTGTACTCTTTGTGTGACTCTTCAATGGTTGGTTGCACTTATTGTAGGTTGCTCTTTCCACCACGTCATCACTCCACCACGCTTTCTGTTCTATAGCGTCTTTGTATTTTTCCCAATTCCCTTCAGTTGATCTTTGTTTGTTTGAAATGTTTTTTCTAAAGTTACTTCGCGTGTCTAGAAAATCGCTATATAAATTAAACTATTGTTATTTTTATTATTATTATAAGTATTGCTTTGGATCAAATTGTTATTATTTTCATTATTGTTATAATAGTAATAATTATGTTGTAGTATTATTATTATTATTATTGTTTTGAGAGATAAGTCTCTTATAGTTGGGCCAATAGTACTTTATTGATCCAAATTTGGGAAATGTTTGCATTGCAGCAGCATAAAAGACAAGGCAATGTACTGTACGTCAGAGAAATTAAGACACTAGAAAAAAACAATCCAAAATAAATATGTCTAAAATAGTATTAAAAAGTTAAAAAATATACATGTGGAAATACAAATGTATAGTAACACAATATAATGCAGGATATTATATATACATCTGGATGGATGGATCAAATCGTCAGCTAGAAAACTGTAGAAAAGTAAAATAACTATGAATTTGCCTTTTATTACTGATGTTTACTATTAAAAGTGTTATTGCAGCTTTTACACTATCAACAGGAAAGCTCTGAATAATGCAAAAGAAAAGTTTGAATACGTTTAGTTTAACAGTGTTTTGAAGTAAATGTTTGTTATCTTTCTCACGTGTATAACCATGGTGTATATAATAATAATAATAATAATAATAATTAGGAAGTATTCAATAGGGCTGCTAGCATGTAAACTAGCATGCTTTTGAATAATTATATCAGATTAAAATGCTATTTTAAACCCAGTTTATGTACACTTTTTTAATTACAATCCTGCTTTTTCAATCCTATAAATATATATAATCAAATAAAAAATAATACTAATAATAATACAAATAATTATAATGAAAAAGTAATGAAGTTAGTTTATAAATAATAATACAAAATATTGTTATTATTACTATTATGTCTTTATTATTATTATTATTATTATTCAAGTGTGATATTCTGATGATGGATAGATAGATAGATAGATAGATAGAGAGATAGATAGATAGAGAGATAGATAGAGAGATAGGTAGGTGCGTAGGTGGGTAGGTGGGTAGGTAGGTAGGTAGGTAGGTGGGTGGATAGATGGATGGATAGATAGGTATAGTAAGTAAGTACCAGCAAGTCAATATGTGTTGACTTGTGTGTTATCTTTCTCTCCCGTGTCTAACCGTGACTCTCTGCCCCTCAGCGACCGCCTGGCCATGCGTCAGGTGCGCTCCATCCTGCAGCACCTGGGCCTCACCATCTCCACCTGTGACGACAGCGTGTTGGTGAAGGAGGTGTGCAGTGTGGTGTCCCGCAGGGCGGCGCAGCTCTGTGGCGCCGGGTTGGCCGCCGTGGTCGACAAGATCCGACAGAACCGCAACCTGAACCAGCTCTCCATCACCGTGGGAGTGGACGGCACGCTCTATAAGACCCACCCTCAGTAAGGAGCATGACTAAAGACTGGAGTTAAACTTTGAGGAGCATCACAAGTAGGGCTGGGCGATTTGAAGAATATCAAATCAAATCAAATCAAAGTTTATTTATAAAGCACATTTAAAAGCGATTTTTGGTCGGGCCAAAGTGCTGTACATGTAATAAATACTACAATCATAAAAACACATTACTACAATCACAATAAAAGACAATAAATTACAACAGATATATAAAAAAAAACACAGGAAAAAGTCAGGAGTCGTGCTCCGCCCTGATTAAAAGGCCAGGGAGAAGAAGTGTGTCTTAAGAGTAGATTTAAAAACCCCTAGGGTCTGGGCCGACCTCACATGGAGGGGCAGAGTGTTCCAGAGCCTCGGGCCAGCTGCTGCGAAGGCTCGGTGCCCTCGGGTTTTGAGCCTGGTCTTGGGCACTATCAGCAGCAGCTGGTCAGCAGACCTTAAAGCTCTGGCTGGGGTGTAGCGATGGAGGAGTTCAGCTATATAAGAACATATAGAAATCAAATCAAGGAAAGGATTAACATTAAAGGGGACCTATCATGCAAAATGCACTTTTTGATGTCTTTTATACATAAATATGTGTCCCCGGTGTGTCGGGGAACTCACGCAGCGTCAGAAAATAAAACCCTCTTTTTTCCTCCGTACCCAAATCTCTAAAAACGGGGCTACAACGGAGCTGATCCAGATTTGCGTCCGATATGACGTAATATCGGAAATGTAGGCTGGCTTTACACCCACGGACCTATCAGAAACGTTGCTATCAGAAACAATGCCCGACTGTTTTGGACGTAATATGGTCGGTGTTTACATTAGCATCGCTAACACTCAGAGCTAACCTGTACTGCAGAGCATGTGTGTGAAGAAGCAGGAAATAAAAAGGAACTCACCTTGTGGTATAACCGGCAAGAGAGAAAGCCTTTGAGCTCCATACTGTTTCAGAGATAATACTTGATAATCCATGATATGGCGTTTCATCACGGCAGCATTTAGTTTAGACCAGGGCTCTCCAACACATCGATCGCGAGCTACCGGTAGCTCACGGGCAGCTTTTCAGTAGCTTGCCGCTCGATTATCGATTACAGCGTAGTAAGGTTGCTTATTGATTTTTCGGCCGCGGCTGGACAATAACGTTTTTTTATTTTAGAATTTTTTCTGTCACACGAATATCAAATGGTCGGTGACGCAGAGATCAAGGAACAGACGTGACAGCAGCACAGCGACAACACACACGGAGCAGTCTGCTTTCTCCACCAACACCAGTCCAGAACCAACAGCAGAATGACCCGCTCTGAATCAGGCCCTGTCGCTGCGGCTCAGAGACACAAAGGGAGGGATTTGTGTTTTTTGAAAAACACTCGTTATCGTCATGTCAGGTTTTTGGTGGATTTAATCAAGTCTTGGATTGCAGAGTATGAATGTCCTCTTGCTATTTTCAGTTGATAAATACTTGTGTAAAGTTTGTGAAGGCAGGAGGAAAGCTTGCGCGATCACCGTCTCCTCTGTTCCTCCAAACCCCGCCCCCTCCCTGAAAATAATGAGTGACAGGCTGATAGTGACCGGATAGAAACTTTATTATTCACTTAATCACTGATTGAGATATGATGAAGCTAACTTAATCTCATACATTCATGGGATTTATGTAACAGTAAGACAGAGAATGTAAGTGTGCACCCACATGCACTATTTTTGTTTGTATATGCTATTGTAAATACTCCTGTTGTCTGCTGTGTTCAGACTTAAGTCATGTGTGTGATGCCACATTCAAGACATTCAGTGTCTTTTTTTTAACAGTAGACCGTTGCTAGAAGCTGCAGCTAGACTGCAGAAGTATTCGTTTTTTGTTTTTGAGGATGGAACCATTTTCACACACAGATATAGGGAGGCTAGACCTATACACTTGATTTATTATGGTTTATAATTTAATGTCAAGACGAAGAAGAAGAAGAAAAAGATGGCTGAACAACTGTTCAGTGTCAATCCTGTGGAGATCTCCAAAATCATGTTCAGCTTAAGTCTCAGCAAAACTCACAACATTTCTGGATCCTTGTAGACACCAAAAACTATAGAACATTCACCAAGCAGCACTGAAAATGTCTGCTTTATTTGGTTCTGTTCTACATGCCTTTGTGAAGCAGCTTTTTCTGACATGAATGAAATCTAAATACAGAACAATACTGACTGATGAACATTTAAATGACTCTATTAGAGTGAACCTAAGTGGGTCCACTCCAGCAGACACCTGTATGGTGGACTGCATGCAGTGCCATTCATCTCACTAACAAAAGAGTGAAATGCTTGTAAGGTGGTGATTAAGGACACTTATGTGAATGTTAAGTGATGTACTTATTTTGTGGGCCATAATAATATGTGAGAAATCTTCGTTTTCTTGGACCTTGATGTGAAGTTAAGATTTTTGATAAGCTTTAGGTATTGCAATTTCACACGTGTACAAAAATATAGCTTAATTCAACTGATGAGGGCTATGTGAATAAATGCAAGCGATGTGATGCAAGTAGCTCTTGGCCACTTTCATTTTTTCAAAGTAGCTCTCAGAAGAAGAAAGGTTGGAGACCTCTGGTTTAGACAGTAGCTGCCGGGTCCCGCATGAGCTCAGCCCCCTCCTTTTTTATTTGTATCAATTTGTTTTTAAAGCTTTATACCCCAAATCAGCACTTTAGAAACAGGAAGTGAAATAGAGGGATATGAGGCATGGCTAGAATGGATGATCTGTTTGGTATTTTGAGCCAAACACTTCATAGACATGTTTTTTATATATTTGTATATATCTGAGACCTATGCTATTGCCTACAAATAGCATGATAGGTGACCTTAATTTACTGTAAAATGGAGAAACCTTTACGAAATCCGATCCCCCCCCAAGGGATGAATACATTATTTCTTATTCTGATTTTTGTACCAAGTTTGCTTTACATAATAGAGAGGGAGATGTTCTTGTACTGTAACTCTTGCTCATCTCTGATTCTTCTCTTTCTCCTCTCCTCTCTCATTAAAGTTTCTCCAGCATCATGCAGGAGACGCTGCAGGATCTGGCCCCTCAGTGTCAGGTGACCTTCCACAAGTCAGAGGATGGGAGTGGGAAGGGAGCGGCTCTGATCACCGCCGTGGCCTGCAGGGTGAAGAGCGCAGAGCAGCAATGAAACCTCAATCTACTCCAGTGTACTTACTACTCTACTTCAGACCCGCCCAGCCGAAAGATTGACTTATTACATTCACATTATGTGCATGTCCGTTTTTTAAGGTTTGTTACATATTTATGATGTGAGCTGACGTGGCTTAGGCCGCTTGGAAAATAACTTTAGAAAGGATTTATGTGTTGGAGAGTTGCACCTTCTGTGAAATATGACTGTTACGAGCTGTGGGGATCTGTTCTATTTTTATTATCACACTCCCTAGTTGTGATGTTGCACCTTCAAGTGACCTTACCTTCAAGTGACTGACTATATGTTTGTAATCACTGTGAATGTATAGTCTTTGATCAAAGCACAATTTTTATTTAAATTCACTTCCTACAGTTGCTAACATTCACTGTTTTCAATGTTATCAAATTACATGTTGTCTTCATATCAGGTTAAATATTTGAAAATGTCATTTAGAATAAATTCCTTGTGTAGAACGTGCCTTCAATAAGAACATCCAGGCTTGAAATGGAGATAGGAAACCAACGTTTATTTTTATATTAAAGTGTCTATTAGTGCCTATACTGTAAGGTCTAATGACTACAGCTGTTCTGATGCAATGAAGGAGTAACAAGTCGCACGCCTGAGGGCAGGAGACGATCACATGTTTCATAGCTCTGACCTAAAAACTAACTGACATCACTATTGTTAAGGAAACTCCAAAACATTATTTTGACCTGTTTTGCAAACTGCTTCAGAAAAGCATCTCTTGTTCTGGTTGTTCTTGTAATTCTTGTTGTTCTTCTTCCTCCTCCAAATGTCGTGTTATCAATCAATAATGTATCAACTGTTACTTCATTATCAGAATAATGCTTAATATTATTTGAATGTTGCCATTGTCACACCATAATATATGCCCTCATTCCTCCTTAGTCAGATGTACCAACATTACAAATGTTATACCTAAATTCCCTATCTGGGGAACGTTAATTCAAAAATCACTCTTGGGGTTTGAAGTGTGCGGAAATTCACAAGGTTAAAGGAAGGGATTCATTTAGTTAGACTTGTTGTTATTTATGTATCTGTTTTGTGTTACATGTGGATGCTGTGTTGTACAAAGAAAGAAAAATAACACTCCATAGCCGTGTCTGTTTGAGATTCTGATGTTTTCTGAATCAGAGATACTGGGAGCTGTATTCCACCGAAATACTGTTTAACAAACCATAAACCCCAACCTCCAGCTGTATAATCATTATAATTTGTTTAAGGGGTACATTTCACATTACTGTAACCAATGGAAACATGTTTTAACCCCACTGAGTTCACGATGATTGATTACTTTGACATTAAACATTCTCTTAAAATGAACTCCTTGCTCCTTTAAAGAATAAATGGCAGTGAACCATAGACTGTATATATAAAGGCAGTAAATAAACATGTCTTTTTCTGCTATTTTCTCATCACACAAAGACTGTTGATAAAGTTGTGCTGTATTGAGTGAAGGTCGCTCTTTCTTCGTCACGATGCGTTTAAAGAAATAATCACTATGTGCAGCTCTTAACTTTGTTGTAGTGCTTTCTCTGTTCAGTTGTTTCTTTTGTCCTCCTCCCTGCTGCACTTAGTAGTGCTGAACAACGGGGAGTACAATTTTCAATCATTATGGGGCCTGATTGTTCGCAGCTGAAGCATGTAAAAGTGAACTTATTAGCAGCATTAGAGCATTATTTATAAACCTAACACAAAAAGTAAGGACATTTGTGTTTGGTAGATTATTTGCTGCTTCTTGGATATAACTCTTACACCGTTGGAAAGCCTGTTTTCTTACCTTTCCAATGGTACCACATTTGTGAGGAACAAGCATTTGTGGGATGAGCCTCATCGCTGAGGATGTGGTGGCGCGCCCATGAAAAATGTGACAAATCTCTTCATAATTATAAAGGAAAAGTAATGGATTTAGTTTATAAATAATAATAAAACATATTGTTATATTACTATTATGTCTTTATTATTATTATTATTATTAAAGTGTGATATTCTGAACTGCAAAAACAAATCTTTTTGCTTGAGAATTGTCAAATACCACTTCAGATGTGAAACTCTTACAGAGCCTCATATAGAAGCCAGCGCCATGTGAGTGTGTGCCCTCCTGTGTTTACAGAGAATGATTGCTGACCTGCAGACAGAATAAATGAAACCAAGCAGGTCACCATCTGAAGCTGTAGAGAAGGACAAAAGGTAAAAGGGGGGATTATTTTGTATCCTTGTGTGTGTTATAAATGCTTCTTTTGTTCCAGTTAAATGCCTTAAATGTGTACTACTTGTTGTTCTCAGCAGTCCTTTAATTTACTGTTTCCAGTAGAGAGACTTTCAAAGACTACTTTCCCTTTAATAAGTGCAAAGTGTAAGACAAATAGAAAAATGCAATGTATTTCTTAGTGTTTTCCTCCCCCGCTGCCAGCAAACTAATGAACCTTTTGTAACATTTCATTTAACAGTTGCTCCATTGTTATATCAACGTAGAGCAGTTAAAGTAAGAAGTCTGCACATTGTACGACAAAATACACCAACAATTAATATGAAAGTATATGTATAATACACCCAATTTAAAGTATCGTAACGAAGCGGAAAACATACCACTGTTATTCTCACTCTGAGTTTCAGCTGTTTGTGGAAAGTGTGTGTATTCTCACCCCAATGTTAGTTTGCTCATCAGACTCATCGCTCCACGGACACTCAATAGTTGGGCTGGCAGATCCAAATTGAGATGTTTATATATTTAACTCATAACTAAACATATCTTACTTCTTAATTGTTACTTGCTACCCCTTTCCCTCAACCTATCCTAAGGGAGTCCATGTACGTAGACACGTTGTGCCTCTCCACCTCTGTTCCTTACTTCTTACTTGCTACCCCTTTCCCTCAACCTATCCTAAGGGAGTCCATGTACGTAGACACGTTAGTTTTGCTGCTATAGGCTTAGACTGTCGGGGGACACCTTACTTCTTCCTTCTCTCTGTCTGTACCTGTGTACTCTCATGTTCCCAATAACCCAGCTTCCCCCAAATTTCTTTTTGGTGTCTATCTATGCCGGGATCCTGAGTCGTGGCTGATCCTGTTGCTGCGGTCCTGTGTCCTGGATCCTGAATCATGTGTCCTGGATCCTGAGTCCTGGATCCTGAGTCCTGGATCCTTAGTCCTAAGTCCTGGATCCTGAGTCCTGGATCCTTAGTCCTAAGTCCTGGATCCTGAGTCCTGGATCCTGAGTCCTGAGTCCTGGATCCGGAGTCCTGGATCCTGAGTCCTGGATCTTTAGTCCTGAGTCCTGGATCCTTAGTCCTGAGTCCTGGATCCTGAGTCCTGAGTCCTGGATCCGGAGTCCTGGACTACAAACTGTGAAGTCCACTGAGACAAATATAACATTTGTGATATTGGGCTATATAAATAAACATTGATTGATTGATGATATCTGTATATATGTCCTATCCTGTGTTTCACCCTTGTTACTGTTGCTGCCAGAAATGGGAGAAGTACTCAGTTATTGTACTTGAGTAGAAGTACTAGAGTGTAGGAATACTCTGTTACAAGTCAAAATGTTTCCCAAGTAAAAGTACAAAAGCATTGGCATCAACAAATACTTAAAGTATCAAAAGTAAAAGTACTCGTTATGCAGATCAGTCCATTTCAGAATAATATGTTATGTCTTGCACTTTGCATTTTTAAAAGGGAAAGTAGTTATTGGAAGTCTCTCTACTGGAAACAGTCAATTAAAGGACTGCTGAGAACAACAAGTATAGTACACAATGAAATGCAATGAACTGAAACAAAAGAAGCATTTATAACACACAACAAGGATACAAAATAATCCCCCCTTTTTACCTTTTGCCTCCACTACAGCTTCAGATGGAGACCTGCTTGGTTTCATTTATTCTGTCTGCAGGTCAGCAATCATTGTTATTCTCATTGTTATATGTTTTATAATGATTGATCATGAAAGTGTTCTCAAAGCTGGTAAAGGTGCAGCTAGTTTGAATGACTTTGTATACTACAGAGTAGCTTGTGAATTTACTCCAGGTGGAACTAAAGTCTGATTTAACACTTGATTATATTTCACATCATTCATCCACATCTGTAAAGTAACTAAAGGTATTAAATACATGTAGTGGAGTAAAAGTACACCATGTACCTCTGAACTGTAGTGGAGTAGAAGTACAACGTAGCATAAAATGGAAAAACTCAAGTGTAATATAGCTCAAAATTATACTAAAGTATAGTACATTTACTTCCCTCATCTGGTTGCTGCTAAGACACCTGCATGTTTCTAATATCACATAAAGGTTTATCTTATTACATGTTACTTGTTAGACGCTTTTATCCAAAGCGACTTACATACTCAATACTGTGGACAATCCCCACAGGAGCAATTTGGGGTGAAGTGTCTTGCCCAGGGACACAACGACATGCTGACTGCAGTGGGGTTTGAACCTGTGCTCCCCTGATCCCAACACCAACGCACTAGTCCCACTGCGCCACACGCCTCCGACTATTATATAACTGATGACTGTAAATGTCATTTTATGGACCCAGTAGTAAAGGGTACATTCTCCCTCAAATATGCATCTCTCAGAGAAACTTTGACTAATTACTAAAACCTAAGGGCTTGTTATTTGTGAAAATGTTGTTTTCTTTGAAATATTGTTTGGTAAAAGCCATGAAAAAAACCCATTTGCCACATAAATTAACCTGTTCACCATGGCCTTTGACCCCTAACCCATCACAGTCCCCCTGCTTCCACTCCTACTGCTATTTATTCAATGTTTTACTTCATTATTTGCCCCTTTTGTTTGTTTGTTTGTTCACCTTGAAAGGCGCTATACAAATGTAATGTATTGTTATTATTATTATTACTATAATTGCTACAACAAGAGGGAGTTTACTGCGTCCAACGGCACAATGTTCTTATCGATTGCACAGTGATTCTTCTGCTTAGAAAAAGTCCTTAGCCTAAGGAAAACCATGTCTACTTAGCAACATCGTATAGAGCATAATGAACCATATGATGTTCCTGGTTGGGCTTATAGAGCTCAGTGGGGCATTTACTGTAGCGCTCAGTATGAACCTGCAGTACATTTAGCGATCGCTGCTTTTTAATTGAATGTGCATAGTATGCAGCCTCTTTCGTGTTACCTTTCCGACCTTTGCCTCACACCGTGATCAGACCTCCATGCCGAGCTTTTACTTCTATATAACACACATTCCACACAAATGAATGCAGCAGATTACATAACAATTACTGAGATGCTTCTCCAGGTGCAGGAATAAGAAGGTTAATGAATCATACAAGTACTTTTATGCACACTGCCAGGGAATAATTCTGTATACATGTTTACCTCTCGCCCTCTGACGCAGATGCCCAGCCTTGGGCAGCTGCTATCTCCCTTAAGGAGGGGCTGCCCTAGCATTTTGTTGATGTTACCAGTTTGTGACCGGGCAACTCTCAGTCAGAGATAGTTATTGTTGTGGGACACCTGGAACACATCCTTCTCGGGGTGTAGATGACCTCGAGCCATAAGCGACAACAAATGTGTTCCAGTGTCCTCAGCTGTTTAGTCTATCTATTGAAGAATGTTGATTACTACACTCTGAACTAGTTCAAACCTGGAGCTACAGGAGGGTGCTTCAGAATTGATTGTGGCATCTCTGACGTGTGGTCAGACCGTGGCCCGTGACATGTCTTGTGAATTCTCCGGCCGAAGCTCCAAATAAACCGTCAGTGTTTGCCATCAAAGCTCCAGCTCTCCATCGTGTCTCTCTGAGTCCTGTTTCCAATTGCTTCAGAAGTTTCCCCCACACACACAATGTTTACAATATCTGTTTTTTTTACTGCACATATTTTATATTTTATTACACTCTATTTCAATATTAATACTGCTTTATTTTAATTCTATATTTTACTATATTTTTTAGTATTTTTTTAATGTTATTATAGTGTTCCCTTAAATAGTTAGTTCGTTTTTTTAAAGTTTTTTTTTACTGTTACTGTATGAACCATGACACCAAGTCAAATTCCTCGTACGTGTCAACCTACCTGGTGATAAACCTGTTTCTGATTCTGATTAGCTTCAAATAAGCCAAACCCTCTTAAGCACTAAACACTGAATTATAAGATTGTATTGGCCATTTAATGTCGCAGTACTTCCTAAAATGGATCAGCAAAACAAAAGAGGATGTTTTTTTACTTACCAGAGCAGAGAGCTAGGATAACAGTAGCAGTGGTTAAGTAAAAACACCTTTATGACCCCAAATTGTTCATGGTTTCAGCCGTTAACCACACAAGAACTATCTTGTTCAGTGTTTGTTGTTTGTTGAGGTCATTGTTGTGTTTTTTATTTGTATTTTGTATATCAGTTTGAGTTGCATATTCATTAATCCATCCATGATTACAACCGTGATAAATATTTACAACAGCCATGATCCCCATTGATATGATGCAAGACTTTTAATTGTAGACCTCAACCACAAAAACAAATAAATAGTTAATGGTTCACTAGCACGGATTAGAAAAAGATATATTACCATTATCTTTATTGCTGTAATTATTTTTGCTTTGCATGTCTTACATGTTATCACAGTGTGACAAAGGCAGAGAAGGCAAAAGTACACACATCCTTCACTCAAGTAGAAGTACAGATACTCGTGTTTAAAAATACTCTGGTAAAAGTAGAAGTACTGACTAAACTTCTTTACTCAAGTAAAAGTAAAGAGGGCTTTGAAATGTTCTTAAGTAAAAAGTACCCATAACTAGCAGCTGTTTTAAAGAGTACCTGACCTCCCTTTATATTAATAGAACAATAATGTCATTGTTAGCTAATGAATGTTTCCATGCTGAACAACGGCAACATGACAACGTTTTCATTGGTCCCTCTTCTTTAGAGAAGACCAGGAAGTGATGGATACACGGATCGTGTTCAAATCAATAGGCACGCAATGACTCTAAATAATAATGATCACGCCACCAAACACACATTCAAACTAAAGGAACCAGCCTGTTTGGAAAATGTAAGAAGTAGAAAGTACAGGTATTTGGGTTCAACATGTAAGAAGTAGAAAGTACAGGTATTTGTGTTCAACATGTAAGAAGTAGAAAGTACAGGTATTTGTGTTCAACATGTAAGAAGTAGAAAGTACAGGTATTTGGGTACAAAATGTAAGAAGTAGAAAGTACAGGTATTTGTGTTCAACATGTAAGAAGTAGAAAGTACAGGTATTTGTGTTCAAAGTGTAAGAAGTAGAAAGTACAGGTATTTGTGTTCAACATGTAAGAAGTAGAAAGTACAGGTATTTGGGTACAAAATGTAAGAAGTAGAAAGTACAGGTATTTGTGTTCAACATGTAAGAAGTAGAAAGTACAGGTATTTGTGTTCAAAATGTAAGAAGTAGAAAGTACAGGTATTTGTGTTCAACATGTAAGAAGTAGAAAGTACAGGTATTTGGGTACAAAATGTAAGAAGTCAAAGTAAAAAGTCGTCAGAAAAATAAGTAGTGGAGTAAAGTACTGATACCAGAAAAATGTACTTAAGTACAGTAACAAAGTATTTGTACTCCACTACTTCCCACCTCTGGACAAGGGGTTATATCAGAGATGGACTAGCAAAGTCTTCTCTATATTCTAGAGATTGTAAGTATATATAATTTAGTATATATTTCTACTTATAAAAGCAATGTCTAATTTACAAAGGTTGTTTCCATCAGTCTACTCGTGTCATTTCATTGCTACTCTATGGCTCACTTGCAGCTGATATAAATTGGAGCTTTTATTGAATTAGATTTCATCCTTTGCTGTTTCCATGTTGAAAATCTGATCTGAGGCTTTCAGAGGTTCGAGTAAATCCCTCTAATGTTGAAGCCAAAGGTGCCGATGTTGTGTCATAGCCTTCATAGCCAATCAGATTGCAAGTTCTGCCTTGCTTACGTCTGAATTGTTGCTAACGTTGGGCCTCAGTGTTTTCGACCAGCATCTGTGGGGGCGCCTGTTGAGCTCTGTTAATGTTAATGTTTCTTGTATTTTACAGCATTTTTCGTTGCTTTGTGGTTGTTATGTTACTGTTTGTTGTGAGTGTGTGTAATGTTTCATGAGTATTGTCTTTATTTTGGGTAGTAATAAGGCCAAGAATTGATTGAATATTTCTCAAAATAGTTGCTGTCAAGCCCTGTTTTCGGCAGAATGACTTCTGAGGAGCTGCAGTGTAACTTTACATGTGTCCCTGTGAACATTTCAAACCTAAAATACAAGGTTGTGTAACACCATACAACAGCTCAACGTTTTACAAAAGCAAAACATTTGATTTTCTCTATATACTTTATAGAGTGCTGGAAAGACCTGAACAGGCATTTTGAAGAAAAGTGCTGTAATGTAACTTTAGAAAAGGTGCAGGAACCCTGGAGATAAATCCGTATATCCTCCAAAGAAATGTGCAACAAAAGGCTTTCAATAGATTTGAATATAACAAATTATTCCTTTCATTCTATTCATCCGTCCATTTATCTACCCAGTTGATTCGTTCAGGCTGTACACAGAAGTCAGGGATAACTCTCTTTCAGCTCTCAGATATATAACGTCGGCCTGATGTACAGCGCAGTTCTTCAACCTCCGCTCACACTGAGTACAAAAGTGAGCAGAAAGCTTCTATTCAACTGAAAATGTGCCCAGCTGAGGGGAAATGATTAGGTTCATTTCATGCTTTGATGAAACTTGGAGAAAAATGTAAGCCCGGGGAAAGCAAAGTAAACAAATGTCCTGAGTTTGTCACACAGTGTTATAAAGCTGGGTGTCGTTTACAATTCTAGTTCTGCTGTTAGATACTATTAAATGTTCTAGATTCAAATCATTTGACGGGGCTAAAACAGTTCACATACAACAATAATTTGAGCTGCACAATTCAGACTCATTTTCACTACATACAGTTTATTTATGGACCTGTGATTTAATTTAAAAGAGTTTATTTTGGTTTTTCTGATTACAAAATATAACCATGAGTAGAATTTAACTATGTGCATTTAGTCAAGTTTTAGGGTACTTTAAGGGTCCCTATGATGCTATTTTTTATATCTGTATTTAGTGCCTTTACTGGGGCATGTCTCCACGCTTTAATGTTCAAAAAGCTCTTTATTTTTCTCATACTGCCTGTGCTGCAGCACCTTTTTTCACCCTCTGTCTGAAACCAGAGCCCAGTCTGCTCTGATTGGTTAGCTGGCCGGCTCTGTTGTGATTGGTCAACCGCTTAGAGATGACCCGCCCCTTAGCTTGATAGCAAAACAAATGGTGTTGCTGGTGTGGTATAAGAACAGCTGGTTGTTTAAAGTTTAGTAAAATGGTTTGTCACACGTATGCCTGGTTAATGTTGAGTGATGTTTATGTGTGTGGTTGTGGTCGAGACACTTTTCTTTCTTGGTACTCCTACTTCTGTTTCTACTGTTCATCATACTCGTCATAAACTGTTATTGCTAATCTCGCTATTTTTGGTGCTAATCTCGCCAGTTTTCAGGTCCGAGAGCCGGCAGAACTGCAGTGGAAACACGAGCAACTGGTTTGCAGTCGGGCACCAGCTTTGAGTTTCTGAAGTGTCTTCTTCGTATAATCAGCAGAACACAGAACAGAAAGCCCTTTGAGGAAATCATTTATTTTGAAACCACACAACATCACAGATTAAACATGAACACATTGCTGCATACAACCTGGCAAACGCATACAAATCATAATATGTGCATTACATTTAAAAAAAATAGCATACAGTTAATAATAACCGCACCAGAGGAGCATTTCACATTTAGCCGCTATTACTGTAACACATAATTTAGCGTCCAGCTATACACAAATACAGAAGTGTCGACCGCGACGGATGTGAAAGCATGTTTGAAATATACATTTTGTTCAGGTTGATATTTCAAGGCAATCACACAGAATTAATTCCCATTATCTTTCCATCTTCGGACAGGAAACTAAAGTGCTGCTGGTAGCTTTGAGGTGGCAGCTGAACAAAGAGGCTTCTTCATTCCTCCAATGCATTTTGCATACATTTCCCACTAAAGAGCACAACATCAAAGAGGACTCTTCAAGCAAACAATATAAGGGCTTGAATACAGAAATATCAATAAAAGACACATCAATGGAACCATATTACATTAAGAGAAACATAAATACAGCCAGTTACACAGCAAGATAAAAGCATACGTTTTACACACTTTTTTAAATGTACGGTTTTGCATTGCAAGCCACAAACATAAAGTATTCAAGTTCACATATTTTGTTTCCTCCAGAGCTGGCATCATGGTATTTCCACTTAAATAATTCACATTGAGTACTTGCTGATATCAGTAATACATTCAAATGAATTCAAAAGTAATAACAAGTTACTCTGTGCCTTGTTGTCCATGACTGACACCTGAGCTTCACATTTCCAATGCAAATCTAAAGACAGTTTAATCCCTTATGCTGTAAATCCGCTATAAATAAATGTGATTGATTGATTGATTGATAGATTGTTCTGCTAAAATATACAATAATAATAATGCACATGTTAACAAAGACACAACCCGGGAACACATTCAAGTTACACCACAACAGTGACAGCTTAGCAATACAAATATTACCACTTTTTCATATCCGAGTTCTGCACCTTTTTATTTGTAAACTGAATACTGTATAATGCCCCTTTAAAGAAATAACCTTAATGGCAAGTCAATGTCAATATCTTCCTGGAAAGTAATCATTTTATCACACAAGCAAAAACTAAGCTTATAATGCCGCACATTGACCGTTTTACAAACATAATTCCTACACAATTACTACCAAATCAAGGCACAGTGAGACACCTGCACGTTAGTAATTCACTACATTCACATTCACTACATTGCATGTTGTCTAGCTGAGAAAATATGCAAATATAATTCAAACTCTGTATTACTTTTGATGCTTTTTGATGCGTGCATAGAGGAAAATGGGTAGTTCACGTGGGCGGGAGATTACGCTGCATCACACAGAGAGATTAGAGCCAGGTATCTCTGGTTTTCTACATTTTATAGAGCACTTTGGGTTTAAAGCAAGAACTCTATTTTATCCATATTTTTTATTTACTGTAGCACATTTATTGTACATATTTCTGATATTGATTAATGTAATGCTAAGTCATTTTTCCCTTTATCCAACAGCCATAGTTACAACACCTTAAATGTGTTTTTGATCTTAAGACAGAAATGAATGTCTTTCCCTGCATACAGTATATTTCTTTTAATATTCGGATACTATATTATTTGTACAGCTGTGAGTGTTTCTTATTCTGTTCTTACTTCGTTTTTTATGTTCATGGTCATAATGTTTTGAAAAATATATCGGAGTATGTATACAATACAATCAACAATAAAAGCATTGAAAGAAAATGCTCATTCAAACATAACCCGATTTATATCGATTTTTGTTTTATAACATAGAGCAATGGCACTGAAAACGAGACACAATGTTCTGTATTTTACGAAGTACAATGGGCTTTTTCAAACTATTATAATGTTGGTATTTTTCTGTCTTCTTGTGTGTCTGTATAGGTATTATTAGTTTCCAGACAGTCTGTGTCTCTTGGCGGACATGCAGTGTCTTGTGTAATTACCCTCTTCAAACTTTCCTTGCAACCTTTTTCTTGTGCCATAAAAGACAGATTTGAGTCATCAGGGATCCTGAAGCTAATCAAGCTCCTACGGTCTGTAAGGGTTGTTTTTTTTACTCCAAGATATGTGATTTAGTGTATTTATTTCATCCACCCATTCATTTGTTTTCCACGGGTATCAACAACTTCTTCCCTTATACAGTATACGATTTGTTTTATACGAAAGGGATTCAGAACCGAGTGTGTCTTATTAGTACGCTGACCCGGTTGTTACCGTAACCCTGGTTCCCTCGACAAAAAGCCTATTGGATTCCTCCATTGGATTTTGAATTATTGCAGAATAAATACTCTATGGCACTTGCACATTTTGTTCAGCAAGACAATCTCCACCTATTAATACCATTGATATGATTTGTGTTATAAACAAACTACACCACAGTCACATGACTTCATGTCAACGATTAGGCTGAAGGCAGACTGGTGTTCTCGACTATGTTGTGTCTCTATTGCAAACAACATGTTTGATTATATTTATCCTGACTTTGCATTTTGAATACTTGAACGTTTTTTAAAGGTGTCATGCTTGTCAGGTAGAGGCTATTTACAATATTGTGTTTCTTATAGACATTGAGGTAGTTGACCAAGAGCTTTTGCCTTTATAATACTTTATAATACTGTAAGGAGAGCTTACAATGAGTTTCACTCTTCTGCAATGTTGTGGAGGTAGATGAATTGTGTTGTTAATTACAATAACTCCACATGACCTCTGTAGAGGCAACTAGTAAGACCAACGTGTCCACCTTCAAATGGTTTATTAACTGTAACGAAGCCATTAATGAATAGGTCCATTATCGTTGTCCCAAAGTCTCAAAGAGTACTTGTTTGTATTTTTACTTCATAACTGAAACAAAATCCTTGTCAAAATAGTTTTGAGGTAATTTGTAGCCAACCAACGATCATTGTTAACACTTGATGATAAAAGCACTGTCAAGAACAACACAAGCATGTGCATTTTCAAAACACGCTCCATTTCCGTCTGACTGGGTTTGTATGGGTTCTATTTCTGCTGCCATTTCTGTCTGAGGCGATTGAATGTGACAATATGAACACACAACATGACAAGTGCCATGATGAGAAGATTGCACATAATGTCCGGATGCTTAGAACGAACGCCTTTCAGAGTCTAAGCAAATCAATTCTCCGTAGCTTCTATTAAAGTGCTGTCTAAACCAAATCGCTTCTGTCATTAGATTTAGATAGCACATCATACTTAACAATACAATTTAAAACATGCAGGCGTGCCATTAAGTAGGTCCCTTCTCGTTGTAATCGTCAAGCCCCTGATAAATACTAACTGGACATTGCATGTGAAGACTTACATTATCGTCACACTATCGTGCTCAGCCAATTGTTTTGCTGATAGGCAGAGAGGAGCAGAAACAACAGGCTCTTACACCATTGTGATGTGTCAAACCATGGTCAGCCTTGCCTTCCCTCTTCATCTTATTGGCCATTTCAATTTATTCTCCACATTGCCTCCAAATCATCCTTGTCCTACATTAAAATCTGTCTAGAACTTAGTAGAATATTGCTGATATAAAGTAGAATAGCTTCATTGGACATTCCTGTTTTGTTATCCAAACTGCCACTACTTGGCCATTTGGGTGGGTTAGGTTTATGAATGAGGATTGAGATTGGTTAGGATAATGGTAAGAATATAGAACACTCAGAGTCAGAGAGATATCGTGCATGCCCTCACCATAGTGTGTAGAAAAAGCCATGTGTCTCTGTTTGTTAGGAGAATGTGTGATTCTAGAGCAATGGGCCATCCAAACAATTGTTTACGGGATGATGAGATGTTGGACCAATGGGAATACTTCTAATGTTGGTTAAAAAAACGGCTGCTTAAAGTACTGGGCTAGAAATTACTGTCGTGAAATAATAAGTGCAAAACCAACATATTGTTCAAACTTTCTTTTAGCTTTAACAATACTTTTGGACTTGCTTAGCTGTCTAAATCGTGGCAATCTTGTACATTGTTGTGCTTATCTACAGTAAGGGAATATTTCTCAAATATACAATCGCCCTAAAGTACATTGTGCCACCTCGAGTGCTGTCATCTATGGTGTCCCTGATTGACTGATCATGGCCATGAAGCAATTTGCAAAGTGTTAATATTATAGATGAGGCATTGCCTAGAACTATGGGTATCCATCATACCAAAGAGTGGCTCGATACACATTCAAAATCTGACAATTGATACTAGTCTCTTCCTTGGATCTACAATGCAACATACAATGGCTTTGTTGGGTTCATGTATGGGTAACAGTGTGAACTTCAGATGTCCCACGCCTGATACACTGAAGCTGCCTGTGGACTTGCCCCCTCTGACTCCTCACTATTGCTTCCTTTATTTTGTACTACCGCCATTTCTAACCCTTGATCTGAAAGCCTTCTCTCTGAGTGGACCACCACAGACCCTACCTTTAGACTCTTATCCACCTCGGCTAATTCAGTCAGCTGGTTGACGTTATGGACTCGATTCCTCACTCCCAAGACTAGACGATTGTGATTGATAGTGGCATCTCTGACATCAGACTCTCTACCAGGTGCTTGCACAGACTGGTCTTTCCTCCCCCATCTGACCACCCTGCTCCACAGCTGGCACTGCATGAGGCAACCGAAGGGTCGAGACTTGCAAACAGCCTGGAAACCCTTCTTAAAGTTCTCGTTGTAGTAGCCGTAGATGATAGGGTTGATGCTGGAGTTGGAGAAAGCCAGCCAGTGGGCGAAGGGAAAGATGTAGCTGGTCAGAAGTTCCACCTGGTCCCGGTCGAAGCCTGCGTAGTCAGTCATCATCATGAGGGTCCACAGCGGCAGCCAGGACAGCATGAAGATCAGAGCCACCAAGATGAGCATCTTTATCACCCTGATCTTTTTCTGGGAGATCAATGGCTGGCCAGCCCTTGCAATCACAGAAGACCACAACTTGACTCCGATACTCCCGTACATGAGCATGATGACGGTGAGCGGCACCAGGTAGATGAAAGCAAACAGAACCGACGTGTAAACCTTTCTTATCTGAGGGCTGGCAAAGTTCTCGTAGCAGGAGTACAGGGGGAGCGTTTGGTTGAAGTCATTATTGAGCACCATGTAGTGGAAAGGAACTTTATCCACAGTCAGAGCCACAGCAGCAGGACACATGATAGCCACTGCTAGCGTCCAGATGAACACGATGGCCCCCTTCGCAACCAGAACAGTGGGCTTGGGTTGAAGAGGGTACACTACACACCGAAACCTAAAGATGAAAGCATTGCATGTTAGTGTTAGGAAAATCTCACTCGTCACCGGCTTGAGCTTCAATCTCAGGATCCATGTATTTCTGATCCTCTCCAGAATGGGAGTAGTCATCACATACAGAGCATCAACTAGTTCCTGAACAGTGTCCTTCACATGCTGATATCCAAGAGAGGGAGTTACACAGTCACAAGATGGAGGAATAGAAAGCAGTATTCAATGTTTAGTTCAGATTAGCTCCACGTCAGAAATGATCATGCTTGTCATATGTCTATCTCCATAGAGGCTGAATCATCATGTTAATCACATAGCTATCATATGCCTAAAACAGTCCTGATGCTCTTCTAGGTAATCATACATCCTGTCATGTACACAGCTACAGTTGGGATACCTTTGTTATCATGTGTACTCTGATATTGGAAGAGTACATTCAGTATTTCCCCAACAGTTAGTTATATATGATATATATGTCTTTACATATACCAAAAATTATATTTAACTAAAATACTTCTTGCTTTATACTTTTATTTTCCAATTATGTTTTACATTCATCATTTAGGTTTTAAAATCAAGTTGAATGCCCATCTAAGAAATAGAGATATTTTCCATATTCAAATGTTCTGTCACAGAAGAGTATTGGGGTCAGGTATAAGTTGAAATAAATGAGAAAGGGAAGATATTTTATTTTGTATTTGGTAAAAAAAAGAGTTTTCATATATTTCATAAATGCAATAGTTAGATTTATTCTCAAAGGTTCAACATTTATTCCAGATATTTTTATTTTATTCCAAACAAATTGTAATCCAGATTTGTTCTCAACGTTTCGAGTTCTCAAAATCCAAAATAAAAGGAAATCGTCCTCTTTTTCTCCGTTTGGCCGGCCTTAAAACTGTTCCATATTAGAATTGAATAGAATATATCTGTATTGTCATCATACAAAGTACAACGACATTTCTTTGGCAACTCTCACTGCAGTAAAAAATAAACACAATAAATAATATTTGGTTATGTTCTGTGTCCCTGGAAATGTGCGATGGGGAAATGGAGACAAAGTAGACTGGTAAATATGGGAATAACAACAAACTCACCTCTCAACAGCTATGGCCACCAGAGTGAAGACTGAAGCAGAAACAGACACTCCTTGCACAAAGCCGCTCATCTTACACACTGAATTGGAAAAAGGCCAACCTGTGGAAGAAAGGATAACATCTCATCAGAGAGGAACTCAAGCTGGTAATTCACTGACATGATTATCCCTCTTTGAGACACCCTAGATCAGTTGATTGTACTGATTGTTGTTCAAGAAACAGGTAAATAGGTCAATTACCAAACATCAATGTAATCGCCTATTGTGTAAATGAGGTCTTCTCGAGATCCAGGGTCGATCACCTCCATGGAAATATTCAAAGAGCTCAGTTCAATTGACAATAAATCCATAAAGTCTTTTAAACAATTGTCAATAATTAATCTGGTTTATGTTATTTCCAATTCATCATAATAATACGTTGAATGTACAAAAAAGGTAATACGGTGAATGTGGACTATGAATGTTCTGCCTTTTAGACAAGGACACAGAATAATGGATATTGGGGTTTTTCTCCATTGAGTAATCAAATAATGTTTTTTACTTAAAGTGGACCTATCATGCTATATTTAAATGATATATTGTAGGGCCATACCTATATAAGGTATATTTATACGTTTCTGTTTTCAAAATATCAAACAGATCATGCATTTTAGCCATGCCTCATTTCGCTCTATGTGCTGTTTGCTGTCTACGGGTCTGATTCTGCTGACCACGCCCCCCTGCAGGAGAGGGGAGACGTGCTCTGATCAGCTGCTGGGCTGTCAGAAGAGGGGGAGAAAAAGAGATCTCCGTCCTCCGTGTTTTATTATATAGAGTCGTTATTCGTTTTAAAGCTCAATAAATAACAAAGAAGACGTTTGACCGGCACTTTTCTAATTTTGTCCGGAAGATTTAAACTTTAACGGACATCTTGACCGGCGAAAGTAACTGAAACTGAAACTCTGCCGCACGGTCCCCTCGTTCCTTGGAAGAGGCGGAGAGGTGGGTGTTTGTCATCTGCTGGTGGACTAACTGGAGAGAATTACAGTGCTTGCCTCGATGGGGAGGGATTGCATTGAATTAAAGCAGCGGGAGCAAACGCTTGCCTCGGGGAGGGAGAAAAAAAGCCACAGCGGAGAATAAACAGAAGGGTAACCATGGTAACTACAGTATGGGCGGGAAGTCTTCTTCGCTGCTTTTGTGGCAGACTACAGCGCCACTTACAGGCCTGGCATATGTACTACAGCGTCTCCAGCGCTTTCGAGCGGCAATGGCCGGCCGTGGCCCAACCCCACATTCCCCTGATAGGTGGAGAGTTGGCCCAATAGCCGTAGCGCCACTTCTGTGACGACATAGAAGTGTTCAAATCTGGATCAGTCTGTATCAGATCCGTTGCAGCCCCTTTTTTAGAGATTTGGGTATGGAGGAAAATAGAGAGGGTTGTGTTTTCTGACACTTGGTGAGTTCCCTGGAACACCGGGGACACATATTCATGTATAAAAGACGTACAAAAGTGCATTTTGCATGATAGGTCCCCTTTAACTACATTTGAAGAACTATCCGAACCTCAACACAACGACTCACATATGGTACATCTTAAACAGATGCCTGAAATATAAGATAAAACCATTTTCATATTTTAAATGGAGGATTTAAATGCTTCCGGCTAAAAACTTGAAGGTTTCTAAAGTTTAGGTTGGGCTTCTCAAAGAACACACAGAAAAACATGGCTAATTATTTGTACAGAGAGACAAAACTTAACATTCACTTTTCGAAAATTTGTAGTAGATAAAACTCCTTTTAACTATGTTGTTTGTTTGAAGAAATAATCAAATACAGCTGTACGCTGAATCAGTGGGGGCGACGACAGAACAAAACAGTCACTTTTTAAAGAAAAAACAAGAAATCAAAGTCTTGTGTTGGGAACAAATTGTGTATTATTTTGATATTCCAATTCACAAAGACATGAGTATTTGAATAAATATTGACAAAGACTAAGGAATAGGCGTAAGTCTAATTACTTGTGGCAAAATGCCAACATTAGGTGAGCCATATTATTGAGTTCATAGATCCACATTTGAAGGAATATATACATAATTGGTATTGCACAACAGAGGTGTTCTTGCAGATCTATTATACCTTATTAAGATAACTGATGACTGGCTCTTTAATTGTCAATCTCCCTCTTTATTCACAGCCTGTTAGTGTGAAAGTTAACAACAGTTGATTTCACGTCAGGTGTAGGAGATAGTTTCTAACTCATGAACAGCACTGTGTGCCTGATGTGATCTCCTATGGCGTACAATGTTCTCTCTTTCTATTTGTAGAGGTAATCAAACTAGATGATTGCCAGCACCTGTGATTAATCTGTGAAATTGCAAGTGCTGTTTCACACTGACGAGGGTCTGTATGTGCAGTTTTGATGTGAACTATAAGGATGCCGCTGCGATCTAATGTTATTTGCACTTCAATACAGGGGCATCTCCTCTTGCACTTGATGTAGCCCTTGTATCTTCTCCTGCACTTTATATATCATTGCTGCTACATTGTACTGCCATGTGGTAAATGCTTATATGCTGCTCATGCTCTTTCTGCATATCATGTATTTATTTTGCTATGTATATAAATGTCATGTTCTTAAATGTTGTATGTGAGGGACTACGGATGGAAACTAGCTCAAAGGTAAAATCGGGCATGTTTACGTTTTTAAAGCATTATTTGTTTTAAATGTTCATCAATGTCCCTCTTCAAATAAACGATTAAATGCAAAAACAAATTTGACAGGTAGACATGTGGGATTAATTATTTCTTCTTAATTAAACCATACACACTAGAATCACTGGCTCATATTGCTATTTCAAATCAACTTCGCCTGTTTTGTACACATATTTATAACTATATAAAAAAGTAGAAGTATGGATCCCAGGTCAGGCAAGGTTGTCTTTTTCTCTCTAAGATAGACTTGACATTTACCAATGGGAGGAGATATTTTGGTAATGTGATTGTATTTACTTGCACTATTATCAGTTTTATTGTGTTGCACTGTTGGAGGTGCCTGTGACCTAAGATTTTCATCGACATAACTGCACTGTAGCTACTGTATGCAAGGGTGTAACTTTGGTTTGAGAAGTGGGGGGGACACAAAACAGGGGGTCCTCCGCAATGAAAAATGTTCTCAATTTAATTTAATTTCCTGCCTTTCTACAAATATATTAGGGACTATAGTGTTAACAAATCCAAGAAAAATGTGTAGTGTATATAATGAGTGTGCACACTTATCTAGTATCCTATCCATGTGAACCTGTTTTATTTGTGATGACCTCACATCCTCTAGGGGGGTCCCGGGGCATGCACCCCGGGAAGATTTGTTTTCTTTAAATCGAAGCTAAATGCATCAATCTGGTGCACAAATGAAGAGATGTATGGATACAGTTCTCAACACTCATATAAAACAGAACTGTATATATTTCAATAATCAAAAAGCCATTAGAATATGCTCACAAGCAATAACAAATCATTGATAAACTCCTCTCTATATCTTTATCTTACCTAGTCTGCTTTCTTCCTTTTTATTTATGCATATTTGACTAATCACTCCCCTTTGAAACTGTGTTTTTTTATTTTTGTACTGACCTATAGATAGTACACATTGGAAGGATTTCTTAACTTATTTTATATACAACTAATATTACATAGATGGAAATATTTGTTTACATAGATGACCAAACCGTTTGAGACCCACTGAGATAACTAGACTAAAGTTTACAATCTAATCGCTCAGCGAGTCCTTTACCTCCCTGAGCGTTATCTCTCTCAGTCCGACAGCAGAGAGCTCTCCCTCTCCTTATTGTTGAAACAGCTACTAATCTCCGTTAGCTCCGAGCTAGCACCAAATGCTAACAACAACCCAATCCTCCGTGACGATGACCGCTTGCGTAAAAAAATAAAATAATAAACACATTTAAAAAGTGGGGGGGACACAAATGGGATTTTGAAAAGTGGGGGGGACATGTCCCCCCTGTCCCCAGTGGAAATTACGCCCATGACTGTATGTACGAATGACAATAAAAGCCTTAAATCTTTAAATCTTGAATCTTGAATCTCATATGAGTTTTGAGAAACGGTATGCTGTAGGTAACAATATATGCTACAGAAAGCTCAAATATAATGTGAAAATCTATACTATACTATAGCATCTACAGAAAGACTTCCATGACCACCGATGTAACCGGCATGAGGTATAAGTAAGGCTTTTTGAGAGAGCTTATAGAAAACAAAGGATTGGTACATTTTAAGGTTGTAAAAGTGGTTTAGTGGTTGGAAGGACACAAGAAAGGACACAACCAAAGCACATTGAAGTGACTGTTATTTTGTGTATATTGATGGTTGTGCTTGTATTTATGTTTTAATGTGTGCTACTGTATGTACAAATGTGTCTGTTGATTGTATGTATATACATCTTTTAATATATCTTTGTTTTTGTATTCGGGATTGTGGGAAACTGTATTTCGATCTCTCTGTCTGTACACACAAACTGATAGATTGACAATAAAGTTGACTTTGACTTGACTTCTATTTTCACGAAGGACACTTAAAACAGACATCCTGAGTGGGAGAGCAGCTGAGTCTGAAGCCCACTCTGTATAACGGACCGTCCACACAGCAGCGTTAAAAAAATCTTGGAGGTGGGCGTATCTGAAGCTTGGGGATTTTTTGCGAGCAAGGCACCAACAACCAATCACATGAATCTCCCGCCCCCGACATACGAAGCAAAAAAGCCCGAAGTAAACTGGATATAAACTCCCCAAACAGGCGAAAACATACCACTGTCTCTGCCACCTCCCTCCATGCCTGGCTCCTCCGGTTTATATCCCGGTAGGTAAATAGGGACTGGTCATAAAGCACCGGGTGATTCCCTACCGCTAATTTCTCCTCCATTTTTTGGAATATGAGGAAATGACCTGCGGTATGTCTCTCCCAGCATACACGCGGTTTGATTGGCTAGCGCTTGAACTGTCAGATTTGCATACACAGGATTTGATTGGCTGACGCTTCCACCTCAGCTTCAAAAGTTGAACATTGCTCAACTTTGAATCCTGAAGATCCTGAAAATCTCCGCTCGCCTGCCCACAATGCAGTTCGGCGAAAAGTGAGGCAAAGTGACGTCACCCCATTCAAAGTGAATGGGCAGAAGCGTTTCAAGATTTTTTAACGCTGCTGTGTGGACGCTCCGTAAGGGTCAATGTACTTTTAACCTGTTCCACCCTGAGCCTGTTTTTCAGGTCTCAGGCTCGAAAATGACATTCCAAGAACAAATGACCATATCTTCCCTTCTAAAAGGGTTAAATTAATAATCTTTTTTCTCAAAGTAATGATAAACCTGTGATTTGGATGTAGAAAAGTCAGAATCAATATAGATGTTTTTTATTTTAAAGAAAATTCAGATTGAACATAGTAAAAAACTGTAAATTATAGTGTCCGTCCAAAAATTCTTTTTTACTTATAGTGAAAACCACCCTTGGATGATGGTAAGGTAGACTAAAAGCTTTAGGAATCCAAAGTACAACATATAATAAGTACCCTGTATCAAGATTGATGCAAAACAAGTGACATTTGACCTTTTTAGAGAGATTTAGCACAAAAAAAACACTTCTGGGGTCATTTGGGTGGATTTGACCTATCTCTGGCCCCCCTTGGTCGATTTTGATGAATGAAATCTCTTTATAACCGCTAGAGCCAATGGAATCGAGGGGAAGTTCTATACACACCAACACATTAACAAATAAGGAGTGAGAGTGACGCGTGGCCAAAACCGGAAGCTGCATACACTCTGTTGGCTACCATTAGCAGCTAACTTTTTTGCTCCGATTTTTACATAAAAATTGAATTATGGATTATAAATAATTTTTTCAAAGCCACAGATACATTATTAACCTATGGATCAACCGATGCAGCCGCGTTTTTTCTCGTTTTAATGCCATTGAACACGTCTTTTGATCAGATTGACAGCTACGGTGAGACGATCTCCCGTAAAAGCTCCGTAAAGGTACGTGTTGTGATGTCTGTGTTTGCTTCCCCTGTCGCAAATTCGGATCGCTCAGTGATGATACTATACCTATATAATCTGTGGAGTCTCAGCTTTAATCGGATATATTGTATGTGCAGCTACGATAAGTAATAAGGGTATCTTTATCTTGAGTTCTGTGCTAAAGTGCGTTAGCATTTTTTCGCTTAGTGCTAATTCAGAGGCTTGGTATTACCCTTGTGTTTTGTTTTGGTAAAAATGGTTCATATCTTCAGTTAGCTGAGCTTCTTCCCGTTAATCTGGTGCTACACATTAATAGTTTCATAAATGTGAAGAAGCCCTGAGACACAGTCTTGAAAAAAAACGGTGGGGGGGGGGTCCACTGGGGGGACCGTCGTCCTTAAGAGGTTTTAATAAAGTAGGAGAGCTAAGGAAAGAGAGAGAAGGAGACTTTCAGTGTTTTGTGACAAGAGGACTTTAGTGGTGTGCTCTCCATTTCAGTCCTTTCCTTATCACTTAGAATATGAAGTTGGCTCTTGTTCGCTCGTATTTTAAAGATGTCTTGGTCACTGTTATTTTTAAGAAAAATCTTGGTCACTTATTAATAAACTAGTATACTGTATACACGTATCCTACGCTAGTTTGACAGTTTTGTCTAGATGGAGGCTGACTAAAACAAAACATATAAACTTGTTATTGCTAATTTCACTCTCTGGAGGCCCTTGTTCCTGTTCCCTTCCTTCCTCCGGCATCCTAAGAAATAAATGATATGACTATATTTGTGCTCAAAACTGTACTGGAGTAATTTACTCATCTTCCATAGAACAATATATCCTGTATATACTGTACATGATATTGTATATTAGACTTATTCTGGTAGAGTGTCCGTCTTGAAATAAACTTAAAGGGGACCTATCATGCAAAATGCACTTTTTGATATCTTTTATACATAAATATGTGTCCCCGGTGTGTTGGGGAACTCACGCAGCGTCAGAAAATAAAACCCTCTCTCTTTTCCTCCGTACCCAAATCTCTAAAAACGGGGGTACAACGGAGCTGATCCAGATTTGCGTCCGATATGACGTAATATTGGCAATGTGGACCTACAGCACTATCAGAAAGTTGCTATCAGAATCAATGCCCGACGTGTTTTGGACCTAATATGGTCTTTGTTTACATTAGCAAGCATCGCTAACACTCAGAGCTAACCTGTACTGGAGAGAGCGCATGTGTAAAAAAAGGAACTCACCTTGTGGTAAACCCGCAAGAGAAAAAGCATTTGAGCTCCATGCTGTTTCAGAAATAATCCTTGAAGTGGTTTGCAACATGATGGTATTTAATCACGGGAGCATTTAGCTGTATCTGCCGGGTAATTCTGAGCAGGCATTTGCTCCACCTGCTATTTTAGTTTTTTTCAAGCTAAGGACCCAGAATCAGCATTCCTCTACCAGGGCTGAAACAGAGGGATATGAGGGATGTCTAAAACGCATGATCTGTTTGGTATTTTGGGCAAAACACATCATATACATGTTTTTTATATATTTGTATATATCTGAGACCCATAATATAGGCCTAAAAATAGCATAATAGGAGACCTTTAAGTCGGTATTACCTGTGATGAGGTTGTCCACCAGGGTTGTAGGGATGCAGAAGATGCCCACCAACAGGTCACTGATTGCCAGATTGAAGATGAAGAGATTGGTGACCGTGCGCATACAACGGTTTTTCAACACGATCAAACACACCAAGATGTTTCCCGCCATGCACAGCAGGAAGATGAAGAAGTAGGCCAGGATGTAGCTCACGGCCACATAGAGAGAGTGTTGATAGTACGGGAAATAGGTGATGTTGGGGATGTTGGTGATGTTGGTGATGTTGGTGATGTTGGTGATGTTGGTGATGTTTGCGACATCATGTAGGCTGGCATTTGTAAAGGCTTCTGTGCTGGCTGATCCCTCCTCGAACATGTTGTCCAGGACCTCCATTATTGGGATGAACCAACCCTGCAGGGGGAATCAAACAGAGATTATTTTAGGTGTGTCCCCAACTCAGAATGTATTGGTCATGTCTTGACTATTGTCAAAACGGTTATGGTATTGTTAGTTATTTTGTTTAGTCGTTGACGCTATTTGTTTTGAGAATTGGATGTATGTCTGCAGTACTGAAAGGGAGCGCAGAGCCATAGAAGTAGAAAAGAAAAATGTTCTCGCCGGCTTTTTCATTCGTTATAAATTCAACTTTTGCCCTTTTTCCATTCCTCTCATTGTATCCACAGACGGAGGAGAAATGTCACCGGACAGTAATCACTGAAAAGTATTCGATGATTGGGACGTATTCAAACTCAGGGACCCTTGCAAATTTGGATCCTGCCCTCATATCATTTGAGGTTCTCTATACATTTTCCAGCCCATGTAGTTGTAGCTTCCTTCAACTTGCATGAAGGAGAAAATGCTTGGTGACTGTAAATAGGTCGATCTTTGTCACTTAATAGCATGCCAACACTGATGCAACATATTTAGGTCTGTGACATAGACAAAATGAGTGAAATTGTAACGTAACTTCTATGCTTTTAGGAGGCAGACTTGCATACCAGAATGATATTTAAAGCATCAATAATCCTTAACTCTTTAAATGTTTTATCAGATGTTCCACACAACCATTGACTTTTCATATTCAGGCCCATTGGGTGTACGAGTTGGGTGAATGTTTGACTGCTTGTATAAATGTAATGAAATAAATGCTAGAATAACATGTCAAAAATGTATATACTGTATGTCTGGCCTTAAATGTGATTTTTCTTTTAAACAATGTGGCCCTTGGTGAAGTTGTGTTTGACACATCTGGTGTAGTGTTTCAAAGAAAGTGGAAGTCGTTCTTGGATGCTATTATATCTGTAAAAACTAGAGTTCATCGTGAGTCATGCTCTTTATTGGATTTCAGATGATTTATGCGTTATAAACTTTCCGAACACATCAGTCTTTAAGCAACATTTCAGCCGACAGAATCAAAGGTCTCCATCTAAAAATGAGAAGCTGACTTCTGTCCGCCACAATCAGGCGACCCTTTGTTGAGAACATTTAGAAAAACTAAATCTGCCACCGCTCTCATTGTAAACCGCCTTTGTGCCGAGCAAGATAAGAAAGCTTGAAAGGAACAGCGTCAGTAACTCAGAATGATGAATTAGCGAACAATTGTTAGTTTCTGAATTTCATTGTTTGTGAGAGTAACCCTGATTTTGAAAGAATCATTATTTTGTTAAAGCAGCAGCATTACCAAGGCTTTGCACAGGAATACACTATAAGATACCAAATAATTACAAAAAAAATATGAACATATGATACTGCCTCCATTATACAAGTGTGCAAAGACAAAAAGCAACTTTTACTTAGTCTGAGATGTTAATTTTGTTGACATATACAGTATTTGTGTACTTAGCGTACCTCGAGTCATCCCATCAAGTCATGTCAACTTTAATGAATGATCTCATTAAGGAACAACTTTTGATGGGTGATTAAATTAAATAAAGTATATTCACTCAAGTTTTGTACTTAAGTACAATCTTGAGGTTCTTGTGCTATAACTGAGTCTTTTAATTTATGTTACTTTTACTTCACTGCATTTCAGAATAGAACATGTACTTTTTACTGCTAGATGTGTTTGGTATAACGACAAATTAAGAACTGCTGCATGGCACCGCTCGATGCCCATGCTGTTGTTGGAAATGTTATATTAAAGGAGGGCAGGTAAATAAAGAAAAAAGAAAAGAAGATAATTTATTTTTTATTTAAGCTCTCAGGAACAGGGCAAGTGGTGAGGTTGTCTTTGCCTTAATACAATCAAATAAAGCTGTGTTGAGCTTAACTACAAATAAAGCTCCTACTGAGGTTTTCAAACCATTCAAAATCTCCTGACTTTACCCTAAAGAAATTCAAAGTAATTATTGTACTAGATCCTCGATATGATTAAAGTCAATCATTGGATTAAATGTCTCTTGACCTTTTTCTTAATGAATACAACTCAGCCGTGTGTGCCTCCCTTTGTGTGCAGGACAGCAAACAAACAAAGTGAAAATGCTGTTTTGAAACGAAAAACCCCAACAAATATTTCCACAAAGAAAAACGTTGTTATCTTAAACACCCATATAACCTTTTGGACTTCACCAGGCTCTGGATTGATTGGAAATGTAAGGATCAACGAGTCAGAAACAATTCCACGTTCGTACTCCGCTCACATGCTCCAGTTGGAAATGTAGAGCATTAGAAAACTGATAAGAATGGATGCAGGAAGTGTTCATCTCACACACTCACACAGATTAGGAAGTGAACTTGTTGCTATGTGTGTGAGGATGTGCTCCTCTCTTCACACCCCCGCGGTGCAGCCTATGTTTTGCCTCCCTCACGGAAATGCCTAATGAACACCTAATGTGCATGAATGCACGTATTAGCCTCTGTGCTCGGTGTACTGATGCAAAATGCTGGCCCACACTCACTCCCAAGATTATTCAAATACGCAAAGCTGGCCAGTGGCGGACCCCCCCCCCAACACACATACAATGTAGACAATTTGTTCTCTGGCAGAAATGTATCCTGAGCCAAGGCTGAAAATAGATCATCCATGTTGCTTTGGCTGTGGCTTTGGTCGATTTCAAACAGGTTTTTCTGCTCAACATGGCCACACTGGTCATCCTCTGTAATCTGTGAACAGCAGGGTGGTTTCTCTGTGGTAAAGACTTTAAAACCTCAGCTTTCCTACTGTTGAATGACTGAGAAAGGCACACACTGAAACATTGATTGCACTACAAAGACAATTACAAAGACTTTAGTTCATGTGGTATTCTGCAAAGGATACTGTTCCTAGTAAAGCTTACTGTCGCAGCTTTGTTCCCATAAGCCACTTCCCTCTGCTTCACAGAACATGTCTGCATGAGAATAAAGACTACCTGCAAGCCTGGATCTATTGATCGTGTCCGCTGATTGGTACTAGTGTCTTTTAAAGAGCCCTATTCTGCTTTTTGGGGGTTTTCCCTTTGCTGTAGTGTGTTATAAAGGTTGTTGTGCATGTTAATGGTCTGCAAAGGCTAACATTCAAAAGTTCCCTCTCCCCCCCTGACTGAAACACATGCATTGGACTCCTTTGTTTACTTCCATTACATAATGACATCACTATTATTGACCAATCACAACAGAGCCGGCCAGCTAACCGATCAGAGCAGACTGGGCTCTGGTTTCAGACAGAGGGTGAAAAGAGGTGCTGCAGCACAGGCAGTATGAGAAAAATAAAGAGCTTTTTGAACATTAAAGCATGGAGACATGTCAGAGTAGAGACACTGAATACTGATATACACCTGAACATAAGCATAATATGTCTATATGTGTATAATATGTATTATAGTATTATTATATCAAGACGGAGTAGTTCGTATTGCACTATGTAATGCTTTTAACGTGTTTGCGCAATGTTACAGCCTGGCTCGGGGAAAAGGGAAAGTAACATATAACCAGTTGGTGTTGGTAAATTAAAAGCTATTTATTGAGAGAGCTCAAATGAATTGGCAACAAGCAGCCACAAACAAAACAACGGGCCAGAAAGGCACCGGTTTAAATAAACAAACAAAAGGGAACTAAGGGAGACTCTTGAGTAAACCTGCCTTACAAAATACTAACATTATTTAAATATTTGTATATACTGTATATAACATATATATATATATAATACATCCAGTTAAGCCATTCCTTTCATAATATGATCCCTGTATTTAAAAGAAAACCCCTCTGTGCTGCCCACTCACTGATGTCCTGACCATGCTGTGTCTGTCTGTGACTTTTAAAAAAATCGTTTCTGCAGTCCAACTCGGTGATGTGCTGACAACATGCTGTGAGGCACGTCCAGGTGATAACTAACGATGTAAACCTGCATCATTATATATCCTGTCTCCTGTTCTGGAGTTTAGTCGTAAAGCCTACAGTATGTACATTAGCAGCATAATCAGCGTAATTTACATACGTTATTAGTTACAACCACTGACCTGATCCTGTCACTACCACCAGAACATCAGAATACTCCTTCATCAAACTTTTATACTAGAAATATAGTGATAACCTTCAGCTTGAAGTGAGTCATTTGCTAGGATATATTTAATAAACAGTGCTGTCAGCATGCCCTCAGCCAAGAAACAATTGTATGTACAAATAGGAAGTTAATTAACAATACTCTGTTACGGTTTTGTATTTATGTTTTCATTTTCCACCTTTTGTTTTGAAATGTTTTCCTCCTTGTGTCTTCTCTGTTCCTTCTTCCTGTGTTTGCCTTCCTGTCGTTAGTTTCCCTGGTGTGTCTGATTGTCTGATTGTGTTCACCTGTTGCCCTTGTGTTTCTGCCTCCCTTACCCCAGCTGTGTCTTGTCTTGTGATTACCCCTCTCTGTATTTAGTCTTGTCTTCCCCTGTGTGCCTTGTCGGTTCATTGTTGGTTTTTCCTGTCTTCCTCCATGTCAGTCACGGTTGTCTCTCCTGTCTCCCTCCATGTTGGTCACGGTCAGTTTTTGTACAACCCATTTGTTTCATGCCATGTTTTTGTTCAGCTTTTAAAATAAAGCTCGCTTTTTGTTTCGAGACCTTTTACCTTTTTTGATAGTCTGCATTTGGGTCCTACCCTTCCACGCATCCTAACATACAATCTCTCACTCCTAAACTACATCAGGTCCATGTTTCATTAAATTTGAAAGCAATGTCACTCCTAAGCACATTAATGACACTAGTCATCCAGTTTAAGATATTTCCCATGTGACAGAGGGAGGTACAGCGCCTCACTCTGAAATAGGTGATACAGGCTAATATTGTATGAATATATCAGGGCATATAAACCCTATCTTGTTGTTGTTGTGCCAATGAATGAAAGGACCACAGTAGCACTGGTGCAATTTAGCTTCCTGCTCCGTGTGTGTTATGCAAATCACTTTTCTACAAGGTTGTCGTGGTCTATCAGGTCATTTAAATGCATATTCCTAGACTGAGTACAGAGCATACACACCGCAGAAAAATAATGGTAGTTATGGGATGTAAATGTAGTTCCTAAATGCAAAGACACATCCGCTGGACACGAGCGAGCGAAGGGATCCATGACTACATTATCATACAAATATTTAATAAACAACACGAGATATAGTACGTATACATATAGCACGTTTACATACAGTACTCTTATACAAATATCTCGATCGATCAGGTGTTATAACACAATCACACATCCTCTTCCACAAACCGTTTCAATGTACAGCAACAGTAATGGTAGTATCCTTATATACTCCGTAGCTGTCCAATATTTGGATAATGTGGGACATTTTAATTCACGCAGATGATTCTGCACCACAATGAGACTATAATGACTAAATTACAAGATAATAAACAGTTAAAAACACGAAGAAACTCCTCTTTATCACCACAAATACTTCTGTACTACACTTATAGTCTGTGTCCCAACAATATGGGGAATCATTTGGTCGAATACCTACTTTATCACATCATGCTATGTGCATAAATAATGATAAACACATAGACTCAAACCAATGTTAAAGGTTTCAATGTTATACTAAGAATCAGAATTCCATTATTTTTCCGACAACGGGGAAATGTACTTTATTACATCAGCAGAAGCATACTGCAAATAAAGTAAGGGAATATACTTACAACAACAACAAACTAAGTATGCACACGTTTAAACCAGCAAGTAAAACAATGAAATAATAATGATCGGAAATGACTTTTTAACACATTTGAAATCTTAATCTACTGTACGGTGCTGTCACTTTGTACTTTTTATCATTTCTCTACAAGGTTGTGGCCTATGATAATCTGTTTAGCACCACTGTTAGGTGCAAACAATTGTACAACTAAATATAAAAAAGACCCCTTAAATACTCCCCCCAAAGCTTCCAGTTGGTGGCTGCAGAACAGGCGACATTCCCTTCAGCTTTACAGTGCCTATACTTCATTTTGTTTTGTGCTAAAAAACACATGTTGACATGCCTTCACTTAAAACTAAGATAGTGCACCTGTTTAAATAAACATTATACCTCCTAAACATCAGCTTCATAGCATTTTTGCATTTTACATTTAGATAAATAGAATCCATATTCATGAGTTGCGTCGATTTGCAATGATGTTCGATGTGTCATTCTGCGTCCACTCCTTGCTCGGGTGTTTTTCTCCCACATTCACGCTGTAAATACAAGTGCTCTCGCCAACTCGTCACAGCTCCTTGACAGAACTCACTGAGCTAATGATGGCAGTTTAAGAGCTAATTAAGGCCCTAGAAGGGAGGCCTGCCCGATCACCTATACTGTCACACCCGGAGCGTTTTTCTGAGAGGCAACTCAACAGAAGCGTGCAGAACCGATCGCACTTATCTCTGCAGGGAGTGAACCTTTCATAAGCAGCAGGGCAAGATGTGAAGGTGGAGAGATGTGAACGTGTAAAGAGCTGATCTGAAGAGTTGCTCCATTTCTGGAAGTATATTAAAATGTGTGAACACCATACGATTCAATAGTTCACTCGTGTTGTTGTATGGCTTCTGCTTTTTTTTATCATCCAAAGCCTCGCATTGATACTGGGTGTTTCTCAATCGCGAGTAAAGCTGCTTCAGAGCCACTATTTCAAGCATACTACGTCATCGAGTGCCGCCGAAGTACTGTTCCAATCTCCAGTATACTTGGAAATCTACCGAGCCCGGCGTACTCCGTTTGGAGAAATATCGAATGTGCACATGAGTAGACTTCACGGTCTTAAAATCCCCACAATGCTTTGCGCATGGACCAATTTCCCCAAATCTGTGGCGGAAGATGTAAGGCGGGGCCTCTCATATGACGCACACCTAGGTTGCATTCGAATAGTCCATTTAGCTTAGGAACCTTCCTAACGGAGTGAAATGACCCGGAAGTCCCTCAGTGGCAGCCATGATAAGTGCCGTTCGAATTCTCTAAATTAAAAGGAAAGGAGGTTTCAAACTTCCTTTATAACCTCCTTTAGCTTAGGAACCACTGGACCTCCCTAACCGAAAGGAGAGGAGAAAATGTTGCCCCACAATGCCTTGCGGCCGCAGCATTTGCCGTCACACAACAGTCGGCCGTTCACGGAAACAACCGATTATGAACGAGAAATGATATCATGAAAGTTACGGTGCTTATTAAGCATTTTAAAACGTATGTGGTAAGTTGCCAAAGTGCTTTGTTTTGAACGTTCATCAGTATTATAATTAAAAAGAGAAATATGAACGTTAGTTTTTACTGAAATGATCAAATAAAGTCAACATTTCACAGTCTTTACTGAGCTGTGTGGGGTTTGTTCAACTTTTAAAAGATGTTTGAATGGTGATATACAGTGATAGATGTTAAGGACTAACCGTTATAATAAATACATTTGTATTGATTTTAAGATCTTTTCATACAATCATACGTATTGGGATCATTTGTATTAATGTGGACCGGAGGGAGAGGGTGACGAGCATAAGTTTCACTTTCCTTTTTTATTTAAATTCCAACTTTGGTCATGAAGAATATGTTTCTCTGTTGTCCCCGTTCATAAAGCATAAAACAACAGCATCAGAGCACGGTGCAGAGTCTCTAGATGAGTTTACAGTAGTCCCTCGTTCTTATTAAACATCCATGTTGTAGTCCGCTGTATAGAAAACTGTAGTTTCCATAGTTTCCCCACAGCAGCAGGCGCACATTTATGACGTCCGCTGGCGCATCATAAACACGTCGGATAGTGAAAGTGCAGTCGGATTCTCTAAAGTACCGCAGTCTCTTCTCCTAAATCCTTTTGAATTCTCCTATCCACTATCCCTTAACCCCGTGACGTTTCACTCAGAGGTCAAGGAATAGACGATAGGGTTAGAACTTAGGAGCTGTTTTTTTGGAGTATTCGAACGCAACCCTGCACACTTGCTAGCGTGTTCCACACTTCGTTTTCCGAATGTCAGGAAGTATTCTTGACTCGCTTCTGAAGCAAGATGCTCGGCAGACATGTGCTACCAAGCAAGCGTACTCGCGATTGAGAAACACCCACTGTCTAAATATTTCGTTTTTTTCTTTGCATTTGACTAAATACAACTATTTAGACAATGGCAATGCAAGGTTGTTTCACATTCTTTCATCGATCATTTTATTACTAATTTCTATATATTTGTTTTGTATTTGCTGTTCTATCGTTTTATTAGTGGGGTCGAGTTATCTCACGCAGGAATATTATCATATAGTATTGGTATTGTGACAGATCTGAGGATGTATTTTCAAGGTTTCAAGGCTTTTATTATCATTTGTACATAGCTACAGTGTAGTTACTGTATGTCGATGGAAATCTTAGGTCACAGGCTCCTCCAACAGTGCAACACAATAAAACAGATAAAATAGATACAATTTGTAAAGTAAATACAAATTAAAACAAATAAAAACAAATAAAATAGATTAGAAATAGTGCAATCAGAGTCTCTATACAAGTAATTGGAATATGAGACCACATATTGTCTTAGATTTTGGATATAGAGTGTATTTCCCTGTTTTTAAAGGCTTAAGTAAAGTCCTTTTGATATTTTTCATCATCTTCAAGCCCTAATACTGCATTCACATGATACGCAATTTTGTCTTTGCTCACCGCGAGGTTTGGGCGCAGTGCCTTGTGGTGAAAACAGACTGTTAAGTGTCATTTGTATGGTTACCTCCTCTGCTTGTGGCGCTGCAAACAGCTGCCGCCTGATTGGTTGTGCGTTGAAAGGTCAGAAAGGTGTAATGAGGTCCAAGTTTAAATCATTTGAGCGCAGCGCTTGGCAACAAACTCAAGTGGTGCGGGACCCTCTCTCTCTTTAGAAACACAACGTCAGCACAGAGCCACTTGTCATGTGAATGCAGCTTTAGTCATTATATGAATCTTTACTGATGATCATTTATCAAAAATCATATTTGAATATCAACATATAGTATTGTAAATTGATATATTGTCCACATTGTTTTTTGTAAATATATCGGGATGTTTTAAATACTCCACATTGAATTACTCTGTAGACTGGGATCAAATTCTTTAGTCTGGATCAAAATAAAAGTCTGAAAGTCCAAAGGTTGGTTAGGGGTGAAAGGTCCCTTTATCTAAGGTGCCGTTTACACAAGGACAAAACGGGTTGTATCTGCTACTTTTCTCTCGCGTATAGCCCGTTCGTTCACACGAGGCCGACACGTAAACGCGGAAACGGACCCCGCAAACGATAACGGGTCCCAAGGTGGATAGATCTGCAAACGGAACGCTCTGGGGGGGCAAACGGCTCCGTGTGTACGCCATATACGATCATTTTCTGATAACGATGAAATAGCCCCGCCTCCCTCTCCCCACCTCTCCTGATCAGAGATCAGCTGCTGGGCTGTCAGAAGAGGGGGAGGAGAAGAGAGACTCCGTTTTTTATTCTTATATTATTATATAGAGTAGTTATCAATTTGTTTTAAAGCTCAATAAATAACAAAGAAGACCTCTGACCGGCACTTTTCTAATTTTGTCCGGAAGATTTCAACTTTAACGGACATGTTGACCGGCGAAAATAATTTTTAACGGAAACTCTGCCGCACGGTCCTCTCGTCCCCTGGAAGAGGCGGAGAGGTGGGTGTTTTTCATCTGCTGGTGGACTACCGGAGAGATTTACAGCAGGAGCACACGCTATCCACCGCGGAGAATAAATAGAAGGGCAACCATGGCAACCATGCTCCGGGGTCTTCTTCGCTGCTTTTGGTGTATTTTGTGGCGGCAGCAGCGCCACTTACAGGCCCGGCATATGTACTACAGCGTTTCCAGCGGGTCGAGCGGTCTCATGTGAACGGACACGTTAATTGAGCCGAATGCGTGTGAACGGAAGACTTTTTTGAAAACGAATTTGGTGCGTAAACGCAAACGTACCTGTTTCGTCCTCGTGTAAATAGGGCCTAAATGTCATGTGACTGCCTTTCATTAAAGGTCTACTATTATGCAATTTTTAAACATATATTATGGGTCTCAGATATATAAAAATATATAAAAACATGTCTATGATGTGTCCACATTTCCGATATTACGTCATATCGGCAGCAAATCTGGATCAGCTCCGTTGTACCCCCGTTTTTAGAGATTTGGGTACGGAGGAAAAGAGAGAGGGTTTTCTTTTCTGACACTTTGTGAGTTCCCTGACACACCGCGGACACATCTTTGTGTATAAAAGACATTTAAAAAATGCATGATAGGTCCCCTTTAAAGTCTACTGGTGCCTTTGCTGACAGAGGACTTATCTTGATAGCCTCTTCACTGTCGGAGAATGACTCAAAGGTGTCCTCAGTGCAATATGTGTATGTGCTGAGCTTGTTAATATCCAAAGTGGCAGCTGACTCCTGAAGGCATGAAGCTGAAGCCGACTAATTACAGCTCTGCCTTGGGAATTTAGAAATGTCACACTCAAGAGGGAAAAGTCAAATATGACATCACTGCGGCTGAAGATTGACATGATATATAAATATAAACGTGGCTCTTCTGACAGCTTGAACTGAGTGGGTTTGCTAACATTTAATCTACAACATTAAAAAGAACAGATTACGTTTGAGTAATGCATGGCTGTTGTATTACATTACATTAATTAGCCTTACAAACTGATGAGTACAAAAGAGGTTTTATGCTTTTCACTAGTGTTTTTAAAATGGGTTTGCTTTCATTTCACATATTACTGATGTGTGTGTGTTTGGTACTCAAGGGGTCGATCCTAAATATTAAAGGGCATGTACAGTAAGCCAGGCAAACATTACTTAACACCAATGAAAAAAACACATCTGTATTGGTGTCACGTACCTCATATATTCATTAACAAGGACAGACTTTTTCCAGTCTACTTTCATTTGTACTTTGCTCTCTAACATCTGCCTCTTATTTTAAAGTATTACTGCAACCGTGTCATACTTTAACAATGTATTCCGTCTCCTTCCCGTTTAAATGCTTTGTGTTCAGCACTGTTGATGTTTGTAGTGTCTTGTCTGTTCTATAACAAAAAAAACAGGACAGCCTTCAACACGTAAATTATATCTGATGTGTGTAAATATATCATGTAGACTACAGTGACTATTTGTGATGAACATGGGAAGATAGGTAAGATGGCCGCTGGGTGCAAACGGGCCAAAAACTATTTCATTCGGTGAAACGCACTGCAGTTAAAAAAACAATGCAAATATAAAAAACACAAACGTGCCAAAGAAACATCTTCACCAACTTGCAGCGTTTACTAAAAGCGTAAACAAAATACTGCAAGAATCTCAAAACACAACAGAAATGTTGGAATGTGTGAATGAAAACAATTATTACTCCCACCCTCATCCACCTACACTGGTTGCCGGTCAAGTCCCGTATATCGTACAAAGTACTCCTCCTTACCTACAAGTCCCTCCATGCCCTTGCCCCCCAGTACCTATCGGACATCCTTCACCCACATGCCCCACCCCGGAACCTGCGGTCCTCAGACTCTGGCCTGCTTACCACCCCCCGCACCAAACTGCGAACCTTCGGGGACAGAGCCTTCAGTGTGGCAGCCCCCACCCTCTGGAACGCTCTCCCTGCGGAGATTCGCAACATCCCCACACTCAACGCCTTCAAAAGGGCCCTCAAGTCCCATCTGTTTGCCAAGGCTTTCGGCCCCTAATCGATCTGTTGTTTTGTCTGTCTGACTTTTGTTTTGTTATGTTTGTTTTTCCTATATTAGTTGTAAAGCGACCTTGGGTCCCTTGAAAGGCGCTATATAAAATAAAGCTATTATTATTATTATTATTATTAAAGATTCTGTTATTGAGATTTTCTTTTTCCCTCAGGTCCCTACAAATGAATGTTCCCATCCTCCATGATTTCTTTTCTGAAGCTGCTTTGGAGAGCAGCCTTCAGGCTCAGCATCAACACACTGCTCCAGATGATGCCCTGTCAAAAAGCCAATGAATGAAGCCATGCAATTAAGTCACGGTTTACTGGCTTTGCAATACCACTATAGATAGTTTGCAGGACTGATATGCCGCCTCCTCAGAGCTTTTTTATTTTCCCCAACCGACAAGAGATGGATTCCTCCCCCTGAAGAGCCATAGAAGAAATGAAAAGAAATTGTCAATCATCAGTACAAATGATTTTTGTATTGAAGTTATGTTTGCCTTTGGATTCTCCTTCTCCTACTGCCACAAAGAGACACAATCAGTTTCTTTGTTGTCCCGCATTATGGCCAAGAGCCAGGTCATGACACACAGTATTTACCTACTTTGGATTTGCACTTGCACACAGACATTAATGTATGATGATTTGGTATTCAAAATTACTCATATTTGGATATATGTAAACAGCTTCGCCTTATTCAGTTTTTCATATTTTGTTTAATGTAGTTATTTACATTCTTCCTTCCTTTCTTTTATTTTTTATATATATCCTAAACTCTTACCCTTTGTTTATATCGTTCTGTCGCTGCTTTAACAATTTAATTTCCCTACAGAAATCCAAAAGGTTTATCTTATCTCATCTTATGTTAAAGGTCACGTTAACCGAATATTTTCTTTTTTAACAATGACGGAAAAATCAGAAAGCCGTCCGTCATTTTGACAGATTAGAACAAACTCCGAACAGCGCCAAAGTTTCCCCGCAGCGGGGCTCAGGTGTTATGCCGTGTTATGCATGCCAAAAGGAAATGATATCGTTTCCAAACCTAACTTTGCAGATCAACGAAAGTATTTGCGTTCCCGCGAGGTGCTGTGGGCATGCATAACACGGCGCTAACAGTTCATGAGCTATATACCTATAACACACTACAGGAAAGGTAACACAGCGAAAAGCTTAATTGGGCTAATTTAAAGATTGAGCCTTGTTCAGTGAGACTACAAACGGAGTTCCCAGACGGTAATTGACAAAGTTCGTATTTGACAATTACCTACCATCGAGCCTCCCTTGAATCTATAGTAGCCAATAGAGCTCTCTCTGAAGAGCGAAGAGCGAGGAACGCGTCCTTCAGGGAAATCCTACATCCTACACGCCTCCTTACTGTGTTGCACTTATTGATCGGACTTACATAAAGCATATCATGACAACTAAAGTTTAATATCGGAGTGAAGAAAGTGCATCTCTTTTTTTACTTACATAATAAAAAATACTACTTTCATCTCAAAGCAATGTTTTTCCTGTCATGATTAGTTTTCCATTAATCTTTATTATGGACAAAGTTTAAATCAGAGAGAGTAGGAGAATTTGTCAGCAAGGAACACTTTTAACATTTAGCCAACATTTGTATTTATCGTACTTATTATCCAGGCTGACGGACGTCGCTTGATGGGACCACTCGGAGAAAAAGGACATTCTTTTAGAAAACATATTTGTCATGATTTTAGTTTTGTCTGTTTAGTTTCCGGTTCTATTTTGAAATTCTGTTCTCCCTGTGTCTGGTCTTGCTCCCTGTGTTCGCCCTCCTGTGTCCGATTGTCTCATTATGTTCACCTGTTGTTGTTGTTGTTGTTGTTGTGTTTCTGCCTCCCCTGCCCAGCTGTGTCTTGTCCTGTGATTACCCTTCTGTGTATTTAGTCTTGTCTTCCCTTTTGCTCCCTGCTCGGTCGTCGTCTTTCTCGTCCGTGTTACCTGCCTGTTCCTCTCTGTAAGTGTGTTCCTGTTTCTGGTGCTCCCCGGTTTGTTAATGTTAAGTTGTTTCTTGTTGCTTTTTGTTACTTGACCTTTTTGTCTTTTTTACTGCATTTGGGTCCTATTCTTTCCCAATCCTGACAATATTTCCTCAATTCGTCTCCCTTCGTATTGTTTCCTTGCAAGTGAGGGGTAAAGTGGATGCAATTAAGGAGAATTGGGATGCACCCAGTGTTTAGGGTAGGATTGGAATGGAGCCATGCAGTGCAGCATCCATTATCCATTACTCAACAAACCTTACCCTGTTTCGCATGTGATACACTTTGATGTAATGTGTTTTAATGTATTCCTATTTGGAATTTATCCCTGGAGACTCTCTCAGTGTTTTTGATATTAAGCAGAGAAAAAACGAATTACCTTCCCAACCCTCCACCAGACATACAGGCAAAGCTGTTAGCTGACTAAATCAATATTCAAATCGTCTGGTTTTGCGTGAGTTTCCCCTGAAGGTGCGAAGGCTCTCGCTTGGCCCTGTTACCTTAACTTCTCCCTTCATTAAAACACCGCCTGAGTGTTAGTTTTAACGCACAACATCAGCCAATATAACAAAAGAGAATAATGACAAGCAAACATGTTTTAAGCAAAGACAGCGCATTAGTTAAACATTCAAATGAAATGAAAATACAAAGTAATGAACCTTTGCCCCCAGCCGAACAAACAAATAATTAACACCAATTAAATCTCATGTTTGACAACTAAAGAGATATCAGAGCCAGAAGCACATTTCAAAAGGACTTGCAGAAACACAGCTTTTTCTTTTGGAAAACGTTGGAGAACATTTTCAAGTATAAGCTTGATAAAAGAAACACACACATTTGAAGTTAAAACAACTAAAGTCTCACCAACATCTTACAGCTACATTCTTTCAATGGTAATACTTACAAAATAAAAAGATAACTTAAAGTTTTGAGTTTCCTCTGCCAGGTGTTGAGAAATGCATTCTGGGATACATGGTTTTCTGAAATCCTCCATGCCAATTAAAACGGGGGACTTTTGTAGATGTATTAGCTATTATTATTATTCTTAGTAAGCTGCACTAATGCATAGTTTAATTTTAGTGTATATGCTTTATTTGATTGTAAATGCATGCCTGTATATATATATATATATATATATCAATATTTACATTTTGTTTAGTTTTATAGTTGAATTATTTCAAGTTCAAGAAAATCGTTGCTTTTGCAGTTTTTATTATGTATTATAAGCTGAGCTGGTTTTATTTTTATTTATTTTTCTAAAGGCATAATTCTGTTTCTGTCTCTGCTTTATGTTGTTGTAAAATAATCTCTTTTGTAAAACTGTATTAAACCGAAAATTACAATTTACAAGATGGCATTGAATACATAAGAATAAAAATTACCTTCGTCCATCACTTATATTTAATGAATAGAGCTGGAACGCATCATGATGTAACTAAAATCTCTCATCCTGCCGATGTGGGCAGGTTCATAATGTACCTGTAATCAACCCTTTCTTCCAAAAGCTCTTAGAAAGGCTCTTGCATACCGCCAGAAGTATGGCAATCACTGCATTAGTTACATGTGCACTTACATCTCAATTGACAAGTATTTATCCTCGTCTTGAACAACCCCCCCATGCCTGAATCTAACAAAACAACAAATGAAGCTCAGCGCAAGTTCTTTCAGGAAGACTGGGTGTATATACATTCACTCCGCAGCTGCATATAATCAGCTCATCACGTCCTGCAGTCAGCTGTGATTTCAGGTTTTCATGCTGCCGCCCGCCTCCTCCCCATGCACCTCCTTTCATCATATCCAGTGCCAGGAGAGCTAATCCAAAGACCTCATCACACCTCCTCTTCGTCCCATCTCCTCATCAAATCCAGATCTTCAGCATCATCACCAGTGTATTTTTCTTCCGGGAAAAGATTGTCCCACTCTTGACCTAACAATCAACATCGGCCCCTCTGTTGTTTCCCCGACTCAGACTGCAAGGAATCTGGGTGTGACCCTAGATAACAACCTGTCCTTCACTGCAAACATCGCTGCTACAACCCGCTGCTGCAGATACACTCTTTACAACATCAGGAGGATACGTCCCCTCCTGACCCAGAAAGCGATGCAGCTTCTGGTCCAGGCTCTCGTCATCTCACGCCTAGACTACTGCAACTCCCTCCTGGCTGGTCTACCTGCATGTGCCATCCGACCTCTGCAGCTCATCCAGAATGCAGCGGCTCGTCTGGTCTTCAACCTTCCTAAATGTTCCCACACCACACCACCCCGCTCCTCCGCTCCCTTCACTGGCTTCCAGTAACTGCTAGAATCCACTTCAAGATAATGGTACTTGCGTACCATGCTGTGAATGGATCTGGCCCCTCCTACATCCAGGACATTGTTAAACCATACACCCCAGCACGTGCACTCCGCTCTGCATCAGCCAAACAGCTCGCTGCACCCTCACTGCGAGGGGGACCCAAGTTCCCATCAGCAAAAACACGTGGGTTTGCTGTCCTGGCTCCAAAATGGTGGAATGAGCTCCCCATTGACATCAGGACAGCAGAAAGCTTACACATCTTCCGGCGCAGACTAAAAACTCATCTCTTTCGACTCTACTTCGAGCGATAGAATTACTAAAAAAGCACTTATATACTAACTAAGGACTGGCTTATCTAAAGCTAGTTGAGTAGCACTTGAAATGTTTTGGCTCTATGAAACCTGATGTACTTATATGATTCTTTTTTCTTCAAGTTTGTATCTTGTTGGTCGAATGCACTTATTGTAAGTCGCTTTGGATAAAAGCGTCAGCTAAATGCAATGTAATGTAATGTAATGTAATGTAGATCCCTATATGCTCACGGCTGCATTTCCCCCTTTAGATAAGATTTCAGGATCGGGGTCTAATCGCCAAAGACTTAACATTTATCATATGACATGTGTCAATAAATGTTCTTTAAACAAAAGGAAGTCTCTCCTGATTGAACTGATATAACAGCATTGCAACATTCATTCCCCCCCCCCACCCCCACTTTACAGAGTCATTCCCCTCATCACAGACGGCTGTATGTTTCATTCATCACTCAACGATCACAGTGGATTTAAAAGTATAATCTACACAAAAATTGAAGTGGTTTTCTTTTACGAGTATGTGTTTTTCAGCGTGTTTCACGAAATTGAGTCTCAAAGTGCTCCGCCTACATTAGGTAAACAAATGTTTTTAGTGAAAACATGCTGGAACATCCTCTCTGAAGTATACACTTTGTGAATCAAATCTTTACTTAAACTGAGGAGAAAGCTGATGTGGTACCCGAGAAAACTGCAAAAGAGTCACTGAAGAATTGGCCATTCAATTGTCCTCTACTTAAATGCAGATATGTTGTATATCTCCTACTAACAATATTATTTATTTTTGTAAGACGTTTCTCATCTTTTTCTTAGTTCTTTAATTAGCAGGTATATTAGGATAAAGCATTCTCCATGTTACAAGTATAATTCATATTTGTATGATGTTGCCTGGTTTATTTTCCATTTGTAAGGAAATTATTTGGTGGATTTGTATTTGAGAAATGAATTAGTGTTGTCGTTAATGCTTTCAAAAAGGATACATATTTAAGTTAAGACCAAACAGCGGACAAAGTACTAAGTGGACAAAGTACTAAGATCTTTAATACAAGTTGTAATACCACAGTGTAGATATGCTTGCAATTGCATGCTTTTAAAATAAAAGTACAAAAGTGTTATCTCAACTCATGAAGTACATTTTCTGATACATGATAAATGTTTTGTTGATTATATTTTGCATTACATATCTGAGTATTCAAAGAAGAGAAAGTCATCAAATCAGTGGTCGATAGTATCTTATAAAGTACATTTTAAAGTATATAACAGTTCTTAAACTGACTTTTGAGGTACTTTACTTGAGTATTTTCATTTTTAAGCCATACTTTCTACTTTTATCTTGAATCTCACCGGTAAATATTGTACTTTTGAGTCGGCTATATTTATCTAAAAGCTGTAGTTACTTTGAAGATTCAAATCCGATACATAATAGAAAATATAATTGACAAATAATGTATCATGTATTAATATTATTTAACACATTAATGCATCAATAATTATAATATATTATTCTGAAATGGGACATTGTGGAGTATGAGTACTTTTACTACTTCAAGTACATTTTTACTGTTGTATTTATATATGCACTGCAGTATTTATGATGTTACTAGAGTCAATGTAAGAGATCTTCCTCTGAATCAAATAAGGTAGAGAAACACAAAAAAATGTTTGCAGTTACAGTGGAGTAAACGAAGCAGGACATTTAAATACTCGAGTAAAGTAACTCAAAATCGTAGGGCAGTACTTGAGTTAATGTACTTAGTTACTTTCCATCATTGAGTATAGGATGACTTCTGCACAGCCAGATAACAGAGGATAAAGCATTGAGCCATCTTCCTAACACATGCTAATTATTCAACCTGTTCATCTTATAGTGAAAAAAACGGACCTGTCTGTATTTGTTGACTATCCTTTTTTTATATAAAAAGTGCAAAAACAAATGTCCCTTCTCCCACCTGGTTCAGACTTACAGTAATGCACTCTCACAAAATCGCCGATAATGGCCAGCACAAAGATTACACTGCTTTCTAATAAAACTCCACTACTCCTACAATATGACAGCTTATAGTCAGCAGTTTCACCCCACAGTCACTGATACTCTTCAAATCCATTATGCTGCATATCAAAGCCAAAACACCTACAAGTGTGATGCACTCCACTGGAGGTATTCTGTTAAAAAGAAAATGCCATTTCCAGAACTATCGTTGATAATGAAAACCTCATTCATGAATGTGTCTGTTATGTTCTGTAAGTTAATATAGCAAGTAGCAACGTGTATTTTCAGCTCACTCTTAACAACCGCTAACACTTTCAAAAAAGCGATAAATAAAACAAATACAAATAGGACTAAACGTTACGTGAGAAAACAAATTCTTTTTTTTTGTTTTGTTGAAAGGAAGTGTGGTTTACATGTTCAACAAATGGCTGCAGGAAATAATAACACAATAACTAATAGATGGAATAAAAAGTTAATTTACTGTCGTCAAACTATCGTGTTCTTTCTGGAGAAGTATGGGTGTATAAATATAAGTAATATAAGCCCGATTAAGTAACATCATGTGGGTGAGTAAAAGAGTGTAAGCCTGTGCATTTTCCCGAACTGCATGTGAATAAATGTGAAATATTGCTTAAATACTCCTACCTGTTGGTGCAGATGCTCTTTAACTTGCGGATATCGATTGTAGAAAAATAAACAATAAAAACAGTCAAAGCTTCGTCAACAGCTTTCCAGATGTTCAGTTACTTTACAGCAGAACAGGCATCACTGATATGGGTGAAAAGCCATATTTCATATTTATAAGTTCATTCGGAAACCATGCCGACGGTCCGCGCGCTCAGAGACACGCGCCACTGTGCCTGTGCTCCGCGCGAGCGCGCGCGAGAGGGAGACCTGGCACACGTGGTACATGTCGGAACACCTTTATTGTCTCGTGCTGTAGAGCCAACCTTTCCACAATTTGACGTCATTGTGAAAAACTGACGTAATATGCAATAACAGTGCAGATCATCAGCTGATATGATGTGCAATTAACTCAAATAGTGAACATATAAACTGCAGGAAGCTTGTGTAAAACTAATTATGTTTATGAATTTTGATAATCATGTGTTTTCCTGTTGTTTTTATGAACTGTTTAGGTCTGTCTCCCTGACGCTTTGCTTTTTGTAGGGGAGACCAGGGAATTTGACAGCTTTCCCTCCCCATGTAGTGTGAAAAAAGGTAACCATTATTAACATGTTACAGCCGTCCCTGGCATGTGTTACAGCCGTCCCTGTACACAGCAAAATGGCTATCCTAGTGTAAATGGTTTTTTACTTATTGGGGAAAACCCAAAAAGTGTTACAACTGTCCCTGGTCTCCCCTACTCTTTTGTTGATTTTCCTCATCTTATTGCACTTATTGTACGTCGCCTTTGATCAAAGTGTCAGCTAAATGCAATGTGATGTAATGTAATGTATTCTATGAATATGAATGACCCCCTTCTAGTTTACCCGCTTACTTTTGCTCCATCTGTGGATGCCTATGGAATCATGATTCTATTAATGACTCTCAGAAAGTGAGATAACAGTAAAACTTTTCCAAAACTAACAAGTCTCTGAAATATATTTTTACACATATAACACAAAATAAACCAAAGCCATTGTGGTTTTTAATGTCCGACCAAAATCTTACAGGTGTTACGAGTTTTTAATGATTTGTAATGTCTGCCTGAACCTACAATGCACTCTGGTTTTTAATATTTGACCCAGGCCTTCTGGATTTAAAGAGGACATATTATACTACATTTTCAGGTTCCTACTATTATTTAGTGTCTCTGTGACATGTCTCCATGCTTTAATGTTCAAAAAGCTAACCCTAACCCTAAATTGCTCCTTTCTATACGGTGAGTGTATTTAAATTGCTTTGGATAAAAGCGTCGGCCAAATGTAATCTGTACAAATTGTCCCTCACACACAAGAACTTCACTTTTTTGGAGCGAAAGAGCACCGTCCAGGCACTTCTGTTGAGTCAGGAGTAGAAGAGCGCAGTGAATGTGATACATTAAATAATGATTATATGGTTTAGGTGCTTCAGACTCAAAACAGACAGGCAATGCTAAGCTCTGAAAAGGTTAGAATACGTTTAAAAGACTTGAAGAGTATTTATTTTTTGAGAGACGAGCGAAGAAAACCACTGAAAGCTTTGCTTGATGAGAAATGAGTTTCCGCCCTTCCTCCTATTACCTGCCAAGTATTTCTGGAGTTCTGCTCTTTTCCAATCACTTTCCAATTACTGCTTCTCGGTCACAAACTTTGTCTAGATACAGTAGATAGATAGATAGATAGTACTTTATTGATCCCAAATTGGGAAATTGTTGTTGTTACAGCAGCATAAAAGGCATTTTACAATAAAACAAAACTACAAAATAAACAAGAATAGAAAGAAAAATAAAATAAAATATAAAATATACATGTTGAAATATAAAATATACATGCAGATATTAGATATACAAATATATATATATTCAAAATATATAACATTATGTAATATGGAGTATAAATATTGAACAGATTATAGAGTAAAATGTACAACGTGGTTTTATTTCTAGAGAAACTATGGAGCAGAGAGTTCTCTTCCAGCCAGAGGTGATTTGTTGTACAGAGTTATTGCAGTGGGCAGGAATGTTTTCCAGTATCTGTCCTTGTGACAGCGGAGCTGCAGCAGTCTGTTGGAGAAGGAGCTCCGTTGACTGTCCAGCTGCAGGTGGAGAGGATGGGTGGGGTTATCCATGATGGACAACAGCCTGTTCAGTGTCCTCCTCTCCACCACAGCTTCAAAGGGGTCCAGCTTGATGCCGATGACTGACCCAGCTTTCCTGATCAGTTTATTGATCCTGCTGGTGTCACCGGCTCTGATGCTGCCCCCCCAGCAGACTGCAGCAAAGAAGAGTGCACTAGCCACCACAGACTGATAGAAGATCTCCAGCATCTTGCTGCATACGTTGAAGGATCTCAGCTTCCTCAGAAAATAGAGTCGGCTCATCCCCTTCTTGTACACAGCGTCAGTGTTGATCCTCCAGTTCAGCCCATTGTCTAAGTGCACTCCCAGGTACTTGTAGACCTCCACAACAGCCACATCCTCTCCCAGAATGCACAGGGGCAGAGGAGGAGACGTCCTCTTCCTCCTGAAATCAGTGACCATCTCTCTGGTCTTGGCCACATTCAGAAGCAGATGATTTCCACCAGTCCACTCTACAAAATCACCCACCAGCGCTCTGTACTCCTCCTCCCGTCCATCCCTTATACACCCTACCACTGCAGAGTCATCCGAAAACTTCTGCAGGTGGCATGACTCTGAGTTGTATTGAAAGTCAGAGGTGTATAAGGTGAACAGGAAAGGAGACAGCACAGTCCCCTGTGGGGCTCCAATACTACCAACCACCACATCAGACAGCACACTGCCCAGCCGGACGTACTGTGGTCTGTCCGTGAGGTAGTTGGTAATCCAGGAGATGGTGGACGAGTTTACCCTCATAGCCTGCAGCTTGTCACTCAGTAGCCGAGGCTGGATCGTGTTGAATGTGCTGGAGAAATCAAAAAAGGTGATTCTCACAGTGCAACCCGATCCATTCAGGTATGAGTGAGCACGCTTCAGCAGGTAAATAATGGCATCGTCCACCCCCAGGTGAGGCTGGTAGGCAAATTGAAGAGGGTCAAGGTCTATGACTTCCCTTCAAGCTGCTTCATCACTACAGAAATCATTCTTAGAGGTTGTAGGTCCAAACTGACCGACAGACTTAATCAGTTAATCCCTTGGAGTCCTCAGAGACCTCATGGTTGAAGGTTTCATGGAGTCTGGTTTTCTCAGGAATGAACCAGAGTCAATTAGAAGGTGTGCCAGCAGGAGCAAAGTCAATTATTAATGACAGCACATCATCCTGTGAGCTACTACAGTCAGACGCACGGGAAACAAACTGAAAAATACCAAAATGTAGATGTACATTTGTAGACTATACATGTTTTTTAAATCCATTTAATCATCAATGCCTCCCACTTATTCAAGGTTCAAGGCTTTTATTGGTCATACGTACATAGCTACAGTGTAGTTATGACGATGAAAATCTTAGGTCACAGGTCAAACCTTTAACAACACTTTAGGTATTCCAGGTGCGTACTTAATCTACTTTGACAGAACAATACCAATCAGACCCAAACACGGAAAAATGTAAAGCAACTATTAACCCTTTCTTAAGATACAGTAGTCCAACTTAATAATAACCAAGGAATTTCTGAATGATTCTGTCGAAAATATGCATTGAAAGGATATATACAGGATGTCAAACTGGCAATGAAGAAATAGGTAACAACATATGGAAGCTAACATTGAAACCTATAAGTATAACATTGAAGTACATTGTCCTCAAATTAAGTTAGGAGAAGCTCTTGTGGTGGAAATATCTTATAAAAGTAAAGATCAAGAGATTTTGTTTGATTATTTGGGGCGGGTCATCTCTAAGTGGCCGACCAACCACAACAGAGCATGGAGCCTCACAGTAGAGGCACAAAATACAAAGATAAACGTTAAAATGACAGAATATGTTTAATACAAAGAAATACAATTAGTTTCACCAAACACAAAAGGTGTGCACTTGTACTTCTTTTGAAGGAATTTGTATTTGTATTTTACAAGGGGTAAATTGGGTAACTCTAGTATACTGAGTCATCTAGTGACTCAGTATACTAGATACTAGTATACCATCTCAGTATGACAGTATTGTATTGCAGATTGTATCGGTTGTCACAAACCTCCTTTTCACCTGAATGGTCTTTATGCATGAGCACGCCCAACATGCTGCAACATGTATAACACAAGGGAAGCACAGATGAAAGATGATCAATTAAACATGATACAAGATAAACATGAGAGTGCCCTTTTGGGTGCCATACATTTAGTAAAAGAGCTCTAGGATGACCTTAATGAATAGGATGACCCTCCTCAGGGTTACTTTCTGTATGGAAAACATTATGAAGTGCCAGCATACATTTAAAACAACTTGATCTCTCATTAAAAAGGCTAGTCTCTTCTTCTGTTCGTGTTGGAGGGCTTTGTTTTCTTCGTCCTCCAGTGGACCCGAACTAGTGATGCATATTTTATTTATGAGTCAAAGGAGAACATTTAACCGTCATGGCCACTGCTTTTTACCTCCTGCACTTAAGTATGGATATATATATATATATAATCCTCCATTTCCTAACATCTCGTCTTTTTCTATTTTGTTGAGCTGGAAATCCGAAACCCTCTTTAATGGTCACACTTCAACAGACAACATGTTTTCTCTCCAGTCCATCTGGTGCTAAGTAAAAACATCAATTGTCCAGGGGTGAACTCAGAGGCATGAACCCAAATGCACAACTCAGACTCAGATGGTTGCAAAAAGCACTTTACTGGGTTTTTCACAGTAACAAAAACAGAGAACAAAAAATCACTCTTTCGAGGAGAAACTAAATACTTCCTTATGGAGCTTGAAACAAAAATAACAAACATGGAACAGGCTTGAGGGTACGCTAGTATATCGAGTCATAAGAAGAGACGAACTGGCACAGGACAGGTGGAGACTAAGACAATACAGTATATACACACAAGGTAAGGGGCACAGGTGGAAACAATCAGGGCGGGGTAAACAATCACAAACGCAGGAGACACATAGGGGCGGGGAGCACAGTGACCTGAAACGAGAGGGAGAATTACTTTTCAAAATAAAACAGGGAAGACACAAGACGAAGGGACATGACAAGAGCTAATTTAAAGAATAAACCTTAACCAAGATCTTTCGAGACATGACATCAACCAAATTAATTAACTTTGTAATAAAATATTCCTATTCAAGCGTCCATTTCAAAAACACTTGTATAATGACAATAAATCCTTCTATTCTATTCTCGTGTTAACATTAATGTTTTACTTAATTTGTGCTTTCATTCATGCAACAGTTTTACAGTTTTGTTCTCTCTCCAGTGGGACCACCATTAGCATTTGTTCCTCTCACGTGACAAGTCTTTACACGTCTGTGGCTCTGTGAAGACGAAGCAGTGTTTCAGGTGAAGGCAGAGAGCAGAAGGTCAAACACCTTTTTTTCTGTCGGAGCTTTAAAATAGATATCCGATGTGCTTTAGTTTTGATTGGTGTGATGCTCCATAGTCTTCACAGAAGTCACTCTAAGTTGGTACAATGAATTCAAAAGTAGAAGGACAAAAGCCACTCATGTAATCCAAGGGGGTCTTCAACGCTTGACCCCTTAATTAGATATGTACTAAATTGAACTGCATAATAAAATGTGCCTATTATAACATTATGGACAATCTTACACTAATTCCCAAAGATTTTGAGGTGACAGTTATTTTTGTATATATTTATTGTTGTGTTTTTTTTGTATCTTAATGTGTGCACATGTATAAATGTGTACCCTTGACACCTTCTGTTTGCTCTTCTGCCCTCTGGTAGACGTTTCAGGTCCATCAAAAGTCGAACAAATGGACTCAAAAGCAGTTTTTACCCCAGAGCCATAAGAGAACTGAATAAAACACTGAACTAGCACTACAACGCATCGGTTACAGACAAATTGCAACAGCCCTACAAGTCGTCATCAATACATATTTATTCCTTTATTTGTTTTTGTATTTATTAAGTGATCAACTCAGAGAGGAACATCTTACTACCGGCCTGTTTTCTAACATTGTGATCCCATTACAAAAGGCTCTAATAAAGCTCCATGTAACACAATACAAACTGAAAGATGTTACATTTGTTTCTGTTTCCCGTGTAGTATCTAAAAAATGTTATTCATAGTTCCTTAAACAATTATACTATAATATTATCAATATTAAATGTAAGTTGAAAAACCACAGTTTCTGTTTAATACTCCTCGACTGTAATGCTTATCTTGACACTGTCGCTGTAACACACCTTAAAGACACAGCTCAGTGCAACTGCATGTCCTATAATAGTTAATGCATGATAAATAAAATAGTTTTGCCATGAATCTACTGATGGACTTTTACTATTTGAAGGCAGCATTTAAATGTTTTTCAGTTGTTAAGTTTGCTAATGTAATTGTAATAATGAATACAAAGTATGGCTTAGTAATGAATCCAGATTATTGCACAGTTGACCATTTCTCTTTTGTCCCTATATCACAACCAGCTGTGACAAAACCAACCAGCCATGTACAGTTAATCATCATGGCCATCTTCATCTTCCTCCTCTGACGTACACACAATAAGTTCCTGCAGATTGTAGCAATGGCAGCGAGGTGAAGTGAAGACACGGATCAGATAAAGGTGGCTGTAAAGGTGGCCAGACACCACCAGGTGAGAAGCATGATTAAGATTTCTCAGTTTCCTGTTCGGGCGTGTGCAAATGGCTGGAGTGATACAAATAAGATGTCATGTCCAATATATTGTCAGGGTGGGGAAAATAGGACCCAAGCGCAGTTAAAAAATACAAAAAGGTTTGTTAACAAAAAGCGAGCTTTATTATAAAAAAGCCGAAGACATGAAAAACAAGAAACTAATTAACAAAAACAAAACCGGAAAATCAGCCGAAGAAATTCTGAGGAATGCTAAAGAGACGCTAAAGTAATTCCCCTCTTCTAAATTAGGTGGTTCAGCACTTCAAAAGTTATGTGAAATAGAGAAATATAAATAGGTTTTGTGTTCTTCTTTTAACGCAAACATCCTCTTTGGTGTCCCACAATGAACAACCCTTGGCCCTCTCCTTTTCAATATTTTTGTTTGTGTGTCTTCATCTGAACGGGTGGAGACACTCCATCCGAATAAAACGATCTTTGTCCACGTTTAGAGCTCCAGAAAATACTGATACTTTGATGTGTACATAAAACTTTAAAGGTCTCCTGATTTACTTTGTGAATGAATGCTTATTTTTTATTCATTACCGAATCTGCACTGCGCATTGAGCGGCTGGTATTGCATTTGGGGGGGGGGGGGGGGGGGTGTGTCTGCATAACTTAATAAGAAAACGCTTAAATTAATAAAACGAGAGTTTCGGCTGGAGAGTGCTGTGCGGACCTGTCGGTTAGATAACAGGCGTGTGCAAGTCCTGCATCTGTGTGATACAAATGTGTGTAAAATGATACCGGGCGCTGTAATCACTCATCTGATTACGTTATTGACCACCCCCCCCCCCAACCAACCCAACAAAATGGGCTTCCCCTAAATTTTTCCCCACGCCACGCTACTGCCAGAAATAAGATTCTGGACTCCAGTATTCAGACGTTGTTGATGTCTGCTCGCTGGGCTGTGTGATGTCCGTCATGATATTTGGCTTCACGCTCTTCCCTGTGAAAATTGACTACGATGCAGTGAGTCATTCATTAAAACATGATCTTTCAATAAACTCAAAATCTTGTAAATGTAATATATGTAATGGAAAAATTACCGTGAGATCTAGGAGGTCGTATCACTGAACAAAGACGGGAAAAACAACTCTAACAATAACCCTCTGGTCAGGTTTGACTTTAAGCGGTGTATCCGTTATCAGTTAATAACATCCTGGAAATTAATGTTTGTATATATTTGTATGCCCTGCAAGGATATGGTTTCTCGGATGCAAATTAAAGGAATAACCTTGCAGTAGGATAAGTGGAAGTTGAAATTAAATGTTTGATGAATTGTTTGCATTTGTCTTCAGATACTGCTGCGAACAAGTGGTCAATAATAGGAAGAGGCATTAATGGTCGGATAGTCATTATTCCTGTTTTCATAACCTTGTCAAATAAATTGTTCTGTAACTCATGATGCAAAATCATCATCAGACAGGCTTATACGTGTCCAAAAATAAAGTGACAAGTTATCTAAAAAAGAGCACGTGGCCACAAACTGAGAGGTATTTTTTCAAGGAACAGGTAAAGATAGTCCTTTAGTTTAGAAATATTTCCAAAATGAAGTCTTTGTTAACTTATTTATGATTTAATTCATAATGTAAACATGAATACCATTGCACCCCAGTCTTTAACAAACAAAGTACCTGAGCATATTAGATCAGATAACATTTTAAATCCCTTGTGTACACAGAAAACAAAATGCAAGACACACATAAAACGTGAAAAAGTCAAGACAGTGTAAAGAATTACATAAAAGGAAAAATACATATACCTACGATTCATCATTGAAGAGCCAAGAGAATGAGATTTCAAAAAAACAAGCTGAAATAGAATAAGATAGGTATATAAACACATATATTAAAGTTATAAATACAAACAAAATACAGTTTGGCATTGGCAGAGGAGATTTGCTCATCCCACAAATGCATGTTCCTCTCAAATGTGGCACCATTTAAAAGGGAAATAAACAGGCTTTCCAACGACATTAGATTTATTGCCAAGAAGCATTGTTACATTACTTTTTGTGTTAAGTTTATATATAGGATTGTTTTTGTTGGCCATGGTCATATGACGCACACCTGCACACCTGTTAGCCTTGTTCCACAATTCTTCGTTTTCCGAGGCTAGGAAGGATTCTTGCCTCGCTTCTGAAGCAAGTGACTCGGAAGACATGTGCTACCAAGCAAGCGTCGTTGACATTGAGAAACACCCTGAGATTCTGTGTGCGTCTGAGATTCTGTGTGAGTCTGAGATTCTGTGTGAGTCTGAGATTCTGTGTGAGTCTGAGATTCTGTGTGAGTCAACCTAAAGATTCTGTGTGAGTCTGAGATTCTGTGTGAGTCTGAGATTCTGTGTGAGTCTGAGATTCTGTGTGAGTCTGAGATTCTGTGTGAGTCGACCTAAAGATTCTGTGTGAGTCTGAGATTCTGTGTGAGTCTGAGATTCTGTGTGAGTCTGAGATTCTGTGTGCGTCTGAGATTCTGTGTGAGTCTGAGATTCTGTGTGAGTCTGAGATTCTGTGTGAGTCTGAGATTCTGTGTGAGTCTGAGATTCTGTGTGAGTCGACCTAAAGATTTGAACAAGTATTCTTCCATCTTGTTGACTGTAACACCCTCTCTTGTATATCAGCATCTGAAGGACACTGTTCTGGGAACTATTTGTCCCACGCAGCCCTGTGTGTGATGACTACTTCCATCCTTGCAATGATAATAAATACATGTATCCTGATATTGAAGACCAAGCCGGTGACGAGTGATATTTTTCTAACAGTTTTTAACGTACATGTTTGCAACATAGGACACATCATGTTGACATTCCTTAAAAGGAGAAGGCCAACCTAACAATAAAAAGACCCAACCCATTTACAACACATTAGGACATGTTTAACTGTCAGCCATATGAAGACATGCATTTTTGCATTTGAATAACATCTCAACATCTTTATCTCTCTCACCTTTTAAGGCTGCTATTTATTTTTAGCCATAGATGTCTACTTATTTGTCTTCATTCTTCTTTTGTATGACTAATGTGTTCTTTTCTCTTGATTGAAAGGTTAGCTTTCTCTTTCTTATCATTTGCCCCAAGTCACTTTGACACTTTTGTCAACCAACACTCAAGAGTGCTAAATATATTTCTTAGATGTGGAAATATCTTATTGTTAGTCTTCGACGATCCGCGCAAGTTAAGTGTTTCCATGGCTTTAACTTTTTTTATCCACACTGTATTCCGGCTCTCAATACTTTCTGATACACACGTCATATTGTTTTTATATACTGTATACAGTTTGAGTCTGAATATTCACTTTTCTCTGCTTTGTGTGTGTTTGGCAGGGTTGTCGCTTGCTTCGTGAGAGATTACAAAAGGGTCTTCGCTGACCTCTGCTCTCAGACCCTAATAAGGTCATACCACAGACACTAAGGTGACCGGAAGTGTAAACCCTTTCTTACCTTTGTCACCGCTTGTAATGAAAAACATCTAATCAATAATGTAATTAGAATGACGCAATAGCACAACTCTTCCCTTTCATTATCACAACAATGACATAGTGGAAATATTTCGTATTGTATTCCACGTTGTGTTTCATACACAAAGACCCTTTGCACACATTACGTAATGGAATATTGAATTATTTCACTTTTTATACAAAGTTTATCAGCTGATATATATTCGTTTTCTTCTTCTTCTTCCTCGAAGCTGACATTTAAACATCTGCAATCTAATTGGTTACTTATTACAGATTCAGATGATTAACTAATACAAATATAGATCATGTTCTATAAAACATTTACATAATTATTAGGTATCCAGTTATAATTAAGTTAATACCAGCTGTCGGCTAAGAGATGCATTCATGCTTAAAAAAAAACATAATCCACAAATGTTATATATACTGTGTGATGACGAAATGGGCTATTACACACAACGAGAACGTTGATGTCTTGATGCCAATACATTGTGCTTTTACTCTTTTACTTGTAACTTGTAAGAGTATTTTTACAATTGAATACTGCCTTTTCGAGTTGAAAGGTGCAATGAAAAGTGAAAAAATGCCTTTCTTTAGTAAAATATCTGAGTACCTTTCCACCTTTGCAAACGTATCACACATACAAAACAGGGTCATCATTATTTCAATCAGGAGAAACTTATTGTAAGGAATGCGTGGAAGGGTAGGACCCAAATGCAGACTATCAGAAAAGGTAAACGGTCTCGAAACAAAAACGAGCTTTATTCTTAAAGCTTATCAATAGCATGGCATGAAATACATAGGTTCTACAGAAAACTGACCGTGACCAACATGGTGGGAGACAGGAGAAACAAACAATGAACCGACAGGGGAACACAGGAAGAGACAAGACTAAATACAGAGAGGGGTAATCACAAGACGAGACACAGCTGGGGTAAGGGAGGCAGAAACACAAGGGCAACAGGTGAACACAATCAAACAATCAGACACACCAGGGAAACTAAGACAGGAAGGCAAACACAGGAAGAAGGAACAGAGAAGACACGAGGAAAACATTTCAAAACAAAACAGGAAACCAGAAAAAGACAAGACAAAACACAACACAGACAGATCGTGACATAACCCCCTCCTCAAGGGACGGATCCCAGACGTCCCAAAAAACATAGTCTAACACTTCAAAAAAGGGTGGGTGGAGGGGGTCCGGAGGACGGGCCCGAAAGGGGTCCCGGGCGGACGGCCCGGGGGCAAGGCAGAGTCCAAAAAGGGGTGACGGCCACAGCGGGCGAACTCAGGGGGCCGGGCATGAGAGCAAAGGCAGCGGCTCTCAGGGGACCGGGCTCGAGGGCGAAGGCAGCGGCTGGAAGAATCAGGAGGCCGAGCCCGAGGGCGAAGACCGCGGCTGGAGAACTCAGGAGGCCGGGCCCGAGGGCGAACAAGAAGGCGGCGACGAGACAGCTCCGGAGGACGGGCAGGAAGGCGCCGACGGGACAACTCCGGAGGACGGGCAGGAAGGCGCCGACGGGACAGCTCCGGAGGCCGGGCAGGAAGGCGCCGACGGGACAGCTCCGGAGGCCGGGCAGGAAGGCGCCGACGGGACAGCTCCGGAGGACGGGCAGGAAGGCGCCGACGGGACAGCTCCGGAGGCCGGGCAGGAAGGCGCCGACGGGACAGCTCCGGAGGCCGGGCAGGAAGGCGCCGACGGGACAGCTCCGGAGGACGAGCAGGAACCAGCATCGGCCGGACAGGAACCGGAGCCGACGGGACAGGCGTAGACGGGGTCCTGAACATGACATGGGCTGGTGTCGACTGGACCCCCAACGGAACAGGACACAGAGTTGGCAGGACCCCCGGTGGAACAGGTGTCGGCGGGACCTCCAACAGGACAGGACACAGAGTTGGCAGGACCCCTGGCAGGACAGGTGTCGGCGGGACCCCCAACAGGACAGGACATGGATTTGGCAGGACCCCTGGCAGGACAGGTGTCGGCGGGACCCCCAACAGGACAGGACATGGAGTTGGCAAGACCCCCGGCAGGAGAGCAGTCGGCGGGACCTCCAACATCACAGGACATAGGGTTGGCAGGACCCCCGGCAGGAGAGTAGTCGGCGGGACCTCCAACATCACAGGACATAGGGTTGGCAGGACCCCCGGCAGGAGAGTAGTCGGCGGGACCTCCAACATCACAGGACATAGGGTTGGCAGGACCCCCGGCAGGAGAGTAGTCGGCGGGACCTCCAACATCACAGGACATAGGGTTGGCGTCGGCCATAGAGCCAACAGGACACGGGGTGCTGGAGTCGGCCGGACCACCGACAGGACACGGGGTGCTGGAGTCGGCCGGACCACCGACAGGACACGAGGTGCTGGAGTCGGCCGGACCACCGACAGGACACGAGGTGCTGGAGTCGGCCGGACCACCGACAGGACACGAGGTGCTGGAGTCGGCCGGACCACCGACAGGACACGAGGTGCTGGAGTCGGCCGGACCACCGACAGGACACGAGGTGCTGGAGTCGGCCGGACCACCGACAGGACACGAGGTGCTGGAGTCGGCCGGACCACCGACAGGACACGAGGTGCTGGAGTCGGCCGGACCACCGACAGGAGACGGGGTGCTGGAGTCGGCCGGACCACCGACAGGACACGAGGTGCTGGAGTCGGCCGGACCACCGACAGGACACGAGGTGCTGGAGTCGGCCGGACCACCGACAGGACACGAGGTGCTGGAGTCGGCCGGACCACCGACAGGAGACTGGGTGCTGGAGTCGGCCGGACCACCGACAGGACACGAGGTGCTGGAGTCGGCCGGACCACCGACAGGACACGAGGTGCTGGAGTCGGCCGGACCACCGACAGGACACGAGGTGCTGGAGTCGGCCGGACCACCGACAGGAGACGGGGTGCTGGAGTCGGCCGGACCACCGACAGGACACGAGGTGCTGGAGTCGGCCGGACCACCGACAGGACACGAGGTGCTGGAGTCGGCCGGACCACCGACAGGACACGGGGGGCTGGCGTCGGCCGGGGAGCCAGTACTGGAGCCGAAACTGAAGCCGGAACCATGGCTGCTGGGGCCGGAACTGGGGCCGGAACCATGGCTGCTGGGGCCGGAACTGGGGCCGGAACCATGGCTGCTGGGGCCGGAACTGGGGCCGGAACCATGGCTGCTGGGGCCGGAACTGGGGCCGGAACCATGGCTGCTGGGGCCAGAACTGGGGCTGGAACCATGGCTGCTGGGGCCAGAACTGGGGCCGGAACCATGGCTGTGTGGGCCGGTACTGGAGCAGGCACCCTGGCTGCTGGGCACGGAACCGGAACACGGAACCATGGCTGTGTGGGATGGTACTGGAGCACGGTACCATGACTGTGTGGGGCTGTACTGGTGCACGGAACCATGACTGTGTGGGCCGGTACTGGAGCAGGCACCCTGGCTGCTGGGCATGGAACAGAAGCCTGGAACCTGACTGTGTGAGCCAGGTAATCGAACACGGAAGCATGGCTGTGTGGGCGAGTACTGGTGCACGGATCCATGGCTGTGTGGGCCGGTACTGGATTATGAGCTGGCTTCCTGACCTTGCGTTTCTTTGAGGTCTTTTGGAGGCTCCGTGGACCTCCAAACGCCAGACGGGATCCCAAAAAAGGGTCAGAGAATGGAGACTGGCACTCGGGGCTACGTGCAAAAACTCTGAGCCATTCAGGCAACGAGCTCCTCAGCCATGGCATGTCAGACACCGCCATCTGTGCCTTCTTGAGGATAGCCTCTTTGTCCTTTCTTGACGAGGTTCCACTCCACTCGACATAGTAACATTGAAGGGTAAAGTCTAGATCGAACAGATCTACCTTAAAGTCTTCAAAATCCGCTGGGTCCATATTTGGTCGGTTCATTCTGTAAGGAATGCGTGAAAGGGTAGGACCCAAATGCAGACTATCAGAAAAGGTAAACGGTCTCGAAACAAAAACGAGCTTTATTCTTAAAGCTTATCAATAGCATGGCATGAAATACATAGGTTCTACAGAAAACTGACCGTGACCAACATGGTGGGAGACAGGAGAAACAAACAATGAACCGACAGGGGAACACAGGAAGAGACAAGACTAAATACAGAGAGGGGTAATCACAAGACGAGACACAGCTGGGGTAAGGGAGGCAGAAACACAAGGGCAACAGGTGAACACAATCAAACAATCAGACACACCAGGGAAACTAAGACAGGAAGGCAAACACAGGAAGAAGGAACAGAGAAGACACGAGGAAAACATTTCAAAACAAAACAGGAAACCAGAAAAAGACAAGACAAAACACAACACAGACAGATCGTGACACTTATTCCGTGAGTTTGATAGCATATTTATTGCCCGAGGGGCAGTGGCGACTGGTCATTAGGGGCAGGTGGGGCACAGCCCCACCTAGTGTCAGCAGAAAGTATTACAAATAATGATTACAAAAATGCAAAAAAAAAAATAAAAAAATATATAAAATATATTTTAAGATCATGTTTAATCATCTGATTCGTCTGTACATTGCTGTTTTAGTCTGTGTTCTTCTAATTAGTGTGTCTACAGTCACAGTGTGTGCCTATTGAGCTGTTTAGAGCCATGTGGGACAAAACCTGATTATGCCCCTTCCTCTCGCTGTGAAGTGAACGGTGACTGTAAAAACTACACTGCGCATGCTCAGAGTATTTTCTAATGTAATGTGTGTGGCAAAAAAATAATGACCAGAGGGGCACGGAGCTACCATCCCCACCATACGTCATCTCAAATCATTCAGAGCTGATTGGCTGTAAGCACGTGTGCCGCGAAAAGTGTGCTGTGTGAAGAGGAGACGAGAGAGCTGCAGTGGCGCGTCCTAAAACCAGGAAGTAAGCACAAAAAAGCAATGAGATTTCTCCAGAGGATTTTAGAAAATAGCTCAAAATAAGATCTGTGGGAAACGTACCTGTTAGATAAATGCACGTTTTGATTAGCCGGATAACATCCACATGTCTACCCTACTTTTATAATTTTTTTATCATAAATCTATGGATTAGATTTATGATAGACTTTTGAAACTACAAGAACATAAGGAGGACTTTTACAAAAAAGTAATAGAAATGTTTGTCCAGAAGGATAGGCAAATGGACTTCATCTTCAAGTCAAGGTAAGACCGCCATTTTATTGAAAATGGGATCTTACTAAGAGAGAACAATTCAATATTTAAATGATAAAATTACATTTTTTGGGTATCCTTTTGTTGAACTGTCTGTTTAAAATTAATCGAAGCATCAGACAAAAAAAGCTTTTGAAAATAATATTATATTTTGGTTTAGGTCAAAATATAATATTTGTAAACCTGAAGAGTCAGTGCCAGTGCCTCACCAGCCATGAACCTCACTGCACGTCACTGCAGAAGCTTATATATAGACATCTAAGTTTTTTGTGCCCCACCACTTTTGTACATATAAAAACGCCACTGCCGAGGGGTAATGTACATTTTGGAGATTAGACCCCATCATACTGTGTGGATTTAGGGGGAGGAGAAGCCGACCAGGAAAAGAGAAACACCCCCCCCCCCCGGGGTCTAGACACTGGTGGTGGTGAAGTGCTGAAGGGGAATTCAGATCCTTAATGATGAGGGTTCTTCTGGGCTGGCCTGGCCCGGGATCTGATTAAACTGGAGGTGAAGGAGGTGGAGGTGGGTTGCATCAATTCTCTGAATGATGCTGGCAAGGGAGAGAGGAGCAGATTTAAACGTTTGCCGGGTAAGTAAGTAAGTAAGATCCTGGGTGTGCTGTGATTGCTTGTGGGGGATGAGACGGGACTGATTGGTCTACTGGGGGTATGACGCGCCCTTGCTTATTGAAGGAAGGGCGAGTGAGTGAGAGAGAATTTTGAATGAGAGCGTGGGAACCAGTCTCCCTGTAAGAACTTGTGCTGAGCTTCATTTCATTTCTTTTTTACAGAACTGAGTACTTTTTTCCCCATCCGCGTACAAAACTTAAGGGAAGGCAAGGCAAGTGTATTTATAGGCAATTTAAAGTAAAAAAAATGAAAGACATTAAGAGCATTAAGAAACATATTATAAAATGGCATTTAAAAACACTCATTTAAAAGCAAAGATAATAAAACATGAATAACAAAGGCACATGAATTAAAGTTACAGCAGAGTGAGATACACAGAAATAGTTTTCTTTGACCTCACTTTCTTGAAGTGTTTCATGCTAAACGAACCCCCCTTTGGAAAATTCTAATCTGCAACCCAATATTCCGGAAAATTCAACGGATCCTGGCCATATTTGTGTAGCATGTCAAATGAATTTGCTCCCAGACATTCATGTCTTTTGACTTTCTGTTTGATAGGAGCGTCAACGTGTCTCACCTCCACCCTATTTCCTGACAGGTGTGAGACAGTCCTCCCTACAGCCTCATCAGACAGACGTACATCACGGTGTTCCTACTAACAAACACCAGATAGCTGTGGCACCTACATGAGAACAAGTGTGGAGGACAGTCTAACTTGAACTTATATAAAGCATCACTTTGACTATCAGTCTTAAGAAAAAGCTCAAAACACATTTGTACAAATTCACCTTTTTAGAAGCTAGCTGTTGCACTTTCTCAATGCACTTCATCTTAAACTGTCGCCTGATTTTGTGCAATTATTATTATCCCATCGCTGTCATTACTATTATGTGTAATCACAGGGTGAACTTGCACTATCTTCCCTTTAATGAACTATTCTATTGTTGTTTTCTTTATGTATTTGTTGAATGTCTACTGTTTTTATATTTATTTGTATGTCTTTTACTGGTAACTGTATTCTATGTGATATCAATTCTTCTGTGACTTTTTTAAGAGATGTCAACTGTCTACTGTGAAGCCCCTAGGACTGCGATTCTTGTATGAAAGGTGCAATGTTATTTATTTACTTTAATTTCGTTTAATTTATTTTTGTTATTTAATTTTTTTTTTTTTTTCATTTTATCTTTAATTAATTTTATTTTATTTTATGCAAGTTCATCGAAGTTAAGGAAAGAGCAGTTGGTGCAATCAAAATATATGATCAATAGCATGAACCACATAAATAACATGGACCTCTTCTGCGTCAAAACCGTTCACCTTTCCTTTGTTATTTTAAAATATGCCTTTGCAAAAGACATCACCTTGGTCTTATTGGAATGTCATGGTCAGTTTAGTGTATACGCTTTTCATTTTCACAGCCATTATATCGACAAAAGCGCCATGCGACAATTCACCCAGAGAAATGGGAACACGCTTTTGAATTGGAGAGAAAGCACCAGTGTGCAAAGTGTGAAAGCAATAATATGAGATGAGGATTGGAAGGTCTTCAGGTATATTCTAAAGAAGGTTACTCATCGTCTCCCCTCTCCTCCCACCCAAGGTCCCAATAATTACTGAGGGAAAGAACAATTGCATACAGACAAAAAGAAAGGGAAAAAGAATATCTAAAAGTAGTTTTTTCTGTAAATATATTATCATACTTGTTGTATAATATGCTATAAAATAGTCATTGTATATTATGATATCAAAAAGTCATAGTAGAGTATTTCTTAAAAATGTCACAGTATATTATGTCATGAAGAAAGTCAAAATATGCCGTAAAAAAGTCATAGTATAGTATTTCATAAAATAGTTATAGTATGGTATGTAATGAAAAAGTTGTATGGTATGTACTGTAATGAAAACTCACAGTATCATAAAATAGTCACAATATAGTGTGTTATAAAATAGTCATAGTGTAGTGTGTTATAAAAGATCCTCTATCTATCCATCTATCTTCACCACTCGCTATCAAACACACCTTTTATTTCCAAGCAGGAGATTTGTGAGGGAAAACAAACAGAAGTCACTTCAGGAAACACATTTTCACTTCAATGTTTTTATTTATCGCGCAACATGAAACAATATTGTGGGGTTTTTACCACATACACTATGTATTCACATAATACACCATACAGCTACAAAGAGAGAGAGACTGAACAAAAACACTTTTTTTTTTTACATACTGCATCCTTGACATGAAAAATAAAGAACCAAGAACAATCCTAAAACTCAGAAAGGAATGTAGCTGCCGTTGTGTAGGTTCATCTTTTTTTATCGTACGGGGCCAGAGTCCAAGTCTCAAAATTCAGAGAGTTCAACAATTAAATTACGTGTCCTTTAAAAGTGGGCCATACACAGTGAGATGTAAATCTGTGTGTGTGTGTGTGTGTGTGTGTGTGAATGTGTGAGACAAAATATACAAGGTGTGAGGAATAAAAAGAGGGGGTGAGTAGAGGAAGTGCATGAACAGGGAGAGGAAGGGAGGTTCTTGTTTTGATCAAAACATCTTCAGTTAGTACAACATTTCAAGAGCCTTTGGTTCTTGCGCTGCACCAAGCCCGGATAACAGTCTTCATTATGATTCTAAATCTTACCCTAGTTTTAATGACTTCAAGTACAATATGCAATGAATATTAATCAGAGAATATGAGCTGTTTGAGCGCCCCCCCCTGGCCTCACAAAGAGATGTACATTTGTAGCATCGTAACAAAAGACTTTTCACAAAGTCAGCACCGGGGCAGCTTCCCCTCATGTGAAACTGCTTGAATCAAAAGTATACTTCTCCTGACATTTGAAGAGCTCAGAAAAATATTTGTGGTATCATTTTTCCCCTTGCAATTTTTTGAACACAGTGAATTTCAAGGTGTAGCTTCATAGCACCAGCTTACCAACCCCCAAATCTCAGAACCATAGAAATGTACAAAGTTATTAAGATATCACATACACTGTATCCTCAGCACCAATCGTTAGGCAAGTGTGTGTGTGTCTGTGTGTGTCTGTGTGTGTAATGTGGGCCATGCATTAGGGCTAAAGAGTAAAATTGCACCAGTGAAACTACCGTTGTTCATGATTTTTGATCAATTGTTACAAGCTAAACACCGGGGCGTCATGATTTTTATGCCAAGTTCATACGTACTAGTATGCGAGCTATAGTAGATAATCGTAGATACGTTCAAACACGCAGGGAGGCCGTCTCTTTCCTGATAGGCTAACACAACTGACAAAGATACCCGGGCTTATTACTGGCTAAAACATCGCCCACTGATCCCCTCGGACTGACTGTATATCCCTTACACCCCCCCCTCTGGATGTGGTCCTGCACATGATCCACGGTAAAAATGAATAAAGGGAAACTCTTCTGATATTCGGGGGGGGGGGGAAACGTTTGAAAGAGAGATGAGAAGATGGATGTAACTCTCAATTCTGTACGCAGCTAGTTAGCTTAGCTTAGCATTAAGATAGGAAACAGCTAGCATGGCCTCTATAAACGTATAAAGCTACATTGGTTCATCCAAAACAGGAGTTTGTTCCTGTCAGTGTTACACTCTGAACTAAGATGATTGTATTTGTTTGTTCTTTGTGGTAAAAATGGAGTTGTTTCAAATACACCAAATGATTTAAGTCGTTAGCTTTCTTTTAAAAAGACAAAATGCACGACTAAAAGCATTTGAAACCTATTGTAGAATAACCATGACAGTTGTCCATCCTTATGCTAAGATAAGTTTGCTCGAGCTCCATATCTAACATCTCATCTTCTCATCTAACTCTGAAACAAAGTGAACAGGCAGATTTCCCATAATGTCACACTGCTCCTTTAAACCACAAACTGCTCCAATCAGATGTACGGCTCCCTTTTAAGATGTTTAAACACAATTAAAAAAGTGTTAACTTAAAGTAAGTTCTCTCCTGGGTTTTTAATACCTACTTATACTTGTTGTAGGCATGACGGTGTGGTCACTATGGGGGGAACCTCCAGTTGTTTCAAGTGAAGTGTAGTTTCATGCTAGGTTATGAGTTAGTTTGATAGAGGGAGGGGTCTCTGTCAGTCGACATGCTGACGAGGGGTACAGTACTAAGGAAAGCAAACAGCAGTGTTACTAAGCACACATTTACACACAACACACGTGTTGCTCACTGTTGTTGAGGGCTGTCAGAGACTTCAAAATACCCCCCTGTCATTCATGGTTTAGTTACTATCCTCACCAGTTAAATAATCTTACCTAAATATTTTAATATTTACATTTTTATCTCTCTCTTGAGAAAAAAAACAAAAGAACAAAAAAACTAAGCTTCAAGTTGTCAATAATCGGCTCTTTCTTTTCGTCATTAAAATCAAGATTAAAAGTGCTTTTATAAATCTTTTCTTCTCTATGTACAATTTGTATTAGCTATATAAAAAAACAAAGACGAAAAAAAAAACATCAAAGACAATCATTATCATCATCACCATGTAGTAATAAATAAGAGTACAAAATAAAAAAAGGAGGTTTCAAATGAGTGTGTCTCGGCCCTCAGTAGCACGTTGTGATTGTGACCGGTGTCTCTGCAGAGAGGACAGAGCTGGAGACGCTCAGAGAGGTAACACCGCCCCCCCCCAGCATCCAGGAGTTAGCCTGTTCCCAAATCTATTACTCGCTCACTTTCATTGCAAGTCAACCATGTGACCGTTTGAATTCAAATGGATCACGTGGTTGCTGCCTGAAATCTAAAAGGAGTGATTCTATCCATCAGGTAGTCTCTCTCTTTGGCTTTTCTCTCCCACGCACCCTGGCATTTGAGTCATTTTCAGATTCAATGCACTTGGCGCCAACTCCTAGAAGCGACAGTCGTTTGTTTCCAAGGTTTCCTTTGAGCTCTTTCTATTGCTCTGTCAATGGTTTACTACTTATGCACCAAATGATTTTTCTCAGCCATAATAGACTGCATAAAAGCACCTCAAAATAAACCAGAGACTCCCACTTTGATTAACAGGCTCTGTGGTGCCTGCTGAAGGACGCACCCACTCCCCCCCCCCCCCCCCCCCCCTCTGCTCGAAGATGACAGCACCATGCAGAGGGAAGGCCCTTCACAGTAAATCAAGTTTGATAGGAGAGCACCAGAGTGTGTAGGAGCACCACTATCAGGTCTGAAGCAAACCCAGGAGGGGCATCTCTAGACGTTATTCACATTTGTGCCACAAGTGGACAACTTTTACCTCTAGCTGCATTTCAAAGGCCCATGCACGGTCAGCAGGAAGGGAGCGAGACCCCCCCCCCCCTGCTGGCGGTGGATGGGTAAAGCAGCAATGCAAGGCTCGAATGGTACTTGCAGGATGTTTGTACACACCGCTTTGACACTGCTGCCCTCTAGAGCTTACACAGAGAGATGCTCACCACTACTTGAATGTAATAGGAAGAAAACGTGTGCCACCAGTTCTGTCTCTGTGCGGTAGAAGTTGCAGATCTGGGTCAAGTGGCATTTGCTAAAAGGTGTCACTTATTTCAGCCTCTGTGGGGCAACAGATGTGTAAAGTGACAGGAACAAATGGCAAGCAAACGACGACTTTGCACAAATGACAAATGTCTCGAAGCATTACATCATCACTCTGCCTCTGGGCAAAATCAATTCACTTGCCAACGCTATTTGAGCCAGATTAGAGTCAGAGCACCGAAGCACAGCATCAAGTGCCATGAAGAGTAGCCGAAGGAATGAGAATCGATCAGAGCTGGAAGTTGAGCACCAGTCGGAAAAAGCTGGAGGGGTGTAGAAGAGGAGGAGCACGTCATCTAACGGCAAGTCAAGCAGCAACTTTCTGTCCGAATTTGGGTTCAAATGTCAATTGTTCTAACCTGGGCATTGTTTCCTTGTTTTTGCATGGCAGTGCTTGATTTAGATTGACTTGTTTTAGAGTGCTAGGGGATCAACAGCAAAACCAAGCGCTGCTCTTCAGCTCGAACATCAAAGACGCAGCCTTTTCATGTGTCCTACTTCTTACTGCGACCACATCAAAAAGGTCAACATTAAAGTCCAATTGTTTGTGCAAATACAACTGTTATTTCCACTACACTGCTTTGACAGCAGAAACCACTTCTATTGATCAGACAACAACAGAACATGTTCTTGTTGCACATTATGCTAGGAAAATGGAAATGGTGAAAATTTGAAGCAAATACCAAGATAAAGTATTTGCAAGTGCCAGGTAATAGCAAATATAATATAATGTATTCGACAAAAGTGCTGCTGGTGCACTGAATCATTCCAGGTAATGACATTTGAATATTAAACACAGTAGGGAAGTTGATAACAATTGCAATGATCTTTTATCGAAGTCTAAACTGCCTTGAATTCAAAGATACGTATCTGATAGGTATCTAAGGCTTTGTACACATATGTACGGATGATTACTTTGCGCGTTTCTTGCTAGGCAGATCGTGTCTCCTCCTCTAGGTACAGCTGGAAGTTTGACAAGAACCAAGACAAATCGGAAACAGAGACAAAAGGTTACACGTTTTCCAAACACAGAAAAAGCAAATGTCTGACGGACTCAGACTGATTGATTTAAAAAAATACATAACCAAAAAAAACAAACAATCACATCATTAATAATAACATTAATGAAAACAGCAATAATAAAAAAAAACAAGTCTTCATTATAATAATACCTGTAATAACAACATTGACAGTAACAATAGCAATCATAATAATATTGATAATAATAGCAATAATTCGAATCATTAAAATTCTATGAACAAGAAAAAGCAAATGGAGTTCCTCTCCGGGGACGAGAGAGGCAGAGCACCACAGGCAGCGTGTCGGAAACACCTGCCTGACATGAGGTAAAAAACAATAAAAACATCCCCTCCTCCAAGTGGACTGTGAAGGGGGGGGGGAGATGCCAGACTGCAGGACGGCTGAGAGACATTCATCCACCCTGCGCTGCTCCACCGTCAGTGTGTGTGAACGTCCGCCCTCAGACAAAGTGGCTGTAGGGCCCAGTGAGGCGGGTGAAGGCATAGGGAGACACAGTCACCATGGAGGAGGTGTGGCAAGTGGGGGCTAACCGCGTCACCGGCCCCTCCCTCTTGTCTTTAGATTGTCCCGGTCCTGGGCTGGCGCCGGCCGCCGTCGTCCCCCACTTGCGCTTCTTCGAGAGCGCCTTGATCTCCTCCTGCGAGAGGCCGAGCAGCGCGCCCTCCTGCTGCCGCTGCCGCGCCCGCTCCGCCAGCAGCTTCATCTTGGTCTCCCAGATGGCCAGGCCGTGGTTGGGCTGGTTCAGGTTCTTGTGCTGGTAGAAGACCAGGGAGATGCGCGTGGGGTGGGAGCGATCGGGCTTTTTGAGCGGAGTGGTGGCGTGCAGCTCCCGCCGAGCGCACTCGATCAGGATGGAGCCGTGGGTCGGGGCGACCGCCACACCCCCGATGTTGTTGTCCAGGAAGTTGTGCTCGCTGTCGGACCACTCGTCCTCCTCGCGGCCCTTGTTGCTCTCGGCGTCGCTCTCTGCGCGGCCGGGGTTCCAGCACGCCTGATCCGACTGCTGCAGGGCGTCGGGGAAAAGGCGGCCCTCGGGGGCGGGGGACGGCGTGCTGCCCGCCAGCGAACCTCCGCACGACTTCCACGATTTCTCCTGCAGCCCGAGGGGAGTGGGACACCGACTCTCCCCCGTCTTGGACCAGATCTTGTCGGGGTAAGCTCCTGCGGGGTTGCTGTGCTTCAAACCGGGGATGAACGCCGGCCCCATGGCCCACGGGTTGGGCTGAGGGCTGGGGGCCGGGCTGGGCCAGTGCTGAGGTGTTCCCGGACGGGGAGACCCCTGGTGGATGTTACCCGGGAGTGCTGGGACGAGATGAGGGGACGGAGATGGAGAGGGGGGTATCTGGAGTGATGGCGACGGGGCAGGGGATGCCATCCGGGGGTTTAAGCCGGGGTAGGACGTCCACTGCTGGGGGAACGGCTGCTGCTTGTCGGGGGTCATCAGCGAGGCCTCGGGGGCGATCCTCCCATTGAGCTTGTGCCCAGGCCAGGGGGCCGGCTGGGGGGTGGTGCTCGGTGTGTTAGCCTGGCTCTGCATCGGGTTCTCATACACCGGCATGTCCATAGGCTCCTGTTTGATGAGCGGCGTGCCTCTGTTGGAGGAGTCGGAGCAGACGGAGGAGGGGCGGGACTGGGTGTAGTCCGCAGGCTGGATGTAAGCGCTGTGGTTCGGGTGGTTGGCGAGCTCGGGGGGGTTCGGGTAGGACTGCGCCAGCCGGGCCTGGAGACTCTGAACATCCGGCTTAGTGTCCACCGGGACAGGAGTGCCGCCTTGTTTGGGCAAAGAGCCGTTTCGACCCTCGTAGGTCCTCAGCTTGGGGCGGAAAAGTGCATTGGGGGGGTAGTTGTAGTAGCCATAGTGCATTGCGGGCAGATTGGGGTGGAAACCGTTGACGGGGTCGAGTGCAGAGGGCTGGCCGGTGGGGGGGGGGGCCTCCCCTTGCATAGTAGGCAGGGTGGGGGTACCTGCTGTTGAAGGGGTCTGCTGCCTGCACAGGGTATCCATCCATTGATCCGTTGAAGGGCTCCTTCTTGATGTTGGGCTTCACCTCTTGTTTTATAATTGCTGAAAGTTTAAAACACAAGACAAGGTCAAAACAAAACAAACTTCAAATGCATTTCAGTTTGTAATTGTTTGAGCTTTCTTTTTAGTGTTAATGAAATACTTTACAATCTTTGCAAGGTTCTAATCGATTCCCACTCAAATAACTTACTGCAACAAAGCTACCCTGGATTGAGGAAGAGCCTTTATTTGTTGTATAAAATCACCATTTTGGGAGAGATGAAATACATCTTTATTCAACAAATGTACTTTTGTATTTCACAAAGCTCTTCAGTTATCTAAAATGAAACAATATCTACAAAGCCACCGCTGGAATCTAATAGTAATATATAATATATGGTGCGAAAAGAAAGCAAAAATGCTGTGCAGCGCTCTGATATCATGAATGAATCTTAGTAGTACTATGACTTTTAATTTGGGTTAACTTTCCATTCTCACTGGTCCATGTTTTACTGTCTTTTTTACTGTTTTGCTTTAATTTTACATTTTTCATTTTATTTTATTTAAAATTGCTTTATTTTAACCTATTTTAATTTCTTGTCAGCTTTAATTTAAGGGAATTTCATTAGGATCACTGTATGTGTTATCTTGTTCTGTATTTATTGTAATATTGTTGTGTTTTCTTCTTGTTCTGTAAAGCACTTTGGGCTGCTTTGTGCATGAAAGGTGCTCTACAAATAAAGTGTATTATTATTATTATTATTCCTTACAGCCCTACTGAACATCTGCTCAAACGACAATTTCATTCATGAGTACCAAAACATCATCTTACCTTTATTGCCTGGGGGGTGAGGGGACCCCGTGACGCAGACCTCTGTCTTCACCACGGTTTTCTCCGGCGTCTCCCCCGCCTGCTGCAGGAGTTTGTTCTTCTTCTTCTCTGAGTTTGCCTTCTTGGCCTCCAGGCGGCGCTGTCGGCAGGACTTGGCCGGTTCGGGCAGTTTGCGCACCGGTCGTGGGAAAGCCTGCAGCATGTGGATGGCTCCCGTCTTCATCTTCATCCGCTGCCCCTCCTCGCTGCCAAACTCGTCCGTGGGAGAGATCCTGTAGAGAGGCAACACGTGCAGCTGCTCGTCCTCAGGGACACCCTTCACCGCGCGGTTGTCCTCCTTCGTCAACGTACACACCTAAAACACAGAGAGAGGGAGAGTAGATTAAACTATGAATCTCTTTTGCTTTACTAAAACCACCAGACTCAGGGACAGCTTCATCCCACAGGCCATCAGACTGTTAAACACCGGAACTTTTGAAACAACATCCATGACATTCACCTGTTTGCAACTTATTTTCTCCAGGTACAGGGATGGGGAGGGTGTTTGACTGTATGTATCGATGTATATGTATGTGTATGTGTATATATGTATATGTGTATGTGTGTGTGTGTGTGTGTGTGTGTGTGTATGTATATGTGTATGTGTGTTTATGTATATGTGTAAATGTATATATGTCAATCAACAAGTAAAGCAGATTAATAATAATAATAACAATAATAATAATAATGATAACTATTTATAGATTATAAATAAATAATTTAGGGACAAGGGGGTGAGATTGAATAAATGATACTTCTTCTCACTCCTTTTCGAACACTAGATGTGGGACTGTTTATGTTGCTAATGCTGTTATTGTTGTTGTTGTAAATGTCACTTTGTTTTGTTTTCTCTTACATGACTATGCACTGCAAACATTTTTGTTTTTGTAATTATTTATTTTACTTGTTCGAAATAAAATGTATCAATCAATCAATATATATCAATATTCCAATTACTAGTATATAGACTATTCTGCACAATTTCCATTATATTTTATTTACTTGCACTATTATCAGTGTTATTGTGTTGCACTGTTGGAGGAGCCTGGGACCTAAGACTTGCATTGTCATAACTCCACTGGAGCTATGCACACATGACTATAAAAGCCTTGAATCTTGAAAACGTATGCATTCGTCCCACATAGGGGACATTTACGTTACAGCAAAAGTGAAAGACAAAAAATAAAACACTATTAGATGAAGGGCATGCATAATAATATTTAAAATGAAAAAGTTTCCAATTTACAAAGTAAACATAAAACATAGAAGCTAGATAACAGAGGTAAAATGATACATTACTTACAGATTCTTGTTACAGTAATAACATTGTATTATACTCTTAATTCATCTCAAAATACCCTGACATTTGTCGTGATCTTACCACTGTGCAGCCGTTGTACAGGTTGTGCTGGTCCTTGTGAGCGTGTGCACAGAAGTCCATGCACGCGGTGACTCCGGAGAACGGCCGGCCTTCCTTCAGTCCCAGCCGGCACTCTGGAGCCTTGGACTCTGTCAGGCACTGAGGGAGAGGACAGAGTTTATTACACATATCTGCAGACACCTTATATCCTCTCTTTCACAGTTTAAGCTGCTCATGTCTCGCCCTGCTGATCAGGTTAAGCTTTCTATTTTATAATAAGCCGTCTTTATACTTGTCTAATTTATTGCTGCTACAGTACATTCCCATTTGAACAAGTGTTTATGTTTATTGCTATGTTCTAATGGTGAGTATTGTATGTACCGTTGCTGTCCTTAGAAAAGCCAAAGTAAATGTTTCCCCCGGGTGAACAATAAAGTCTATCTAATCTAATTTCCTCACATTCATTCAAGATAAACACACAAAGGAGCACTTCAGAGGTGTGACACATTGTAAAAGTAAATGTCTTAGACCCCATTTACACGGAAACACATACGAAACGCAAACAAACCGAATACGATAACAAAAAAGTATTCCGTTCGCTCGGGAGCGCTGGAGACGCTGTAGTACATATGCCGGGCCTGTAAGTGGCGCTGCTGCCGCCACAAAATACACCAAAAGCAGCGAGGAAGACCCCCGAGCATGGTTGCCATGGTTGCCCTTCTGTTTATGCCCCGCGGTGGATTTAGCAACATGTAGTTCATGTAGTTCTCCATGTCCACTTGTTGCTGATGGTTGTGGAGCTGTAGATTTTGCACTAACATCTGTAGCATGGTCAGTAGCTACTGACCATGCTACAGCAGTGAGCAGGAGAGGCGGGGCTATGGCTTCATCGTTATCAGGAAATGATCGTATATAGGGCGTACACACGGAGCCGTTTGGCCCCCCAGAGCGTTCCGTTTGCAGATCTATCCACCTTGGGACCCGTTATCGTTTGCGGGGTCCGTTTCCGCGTTTCCGTTACGGCCTCGTGTGAACGAACGGGCTATACGAAAGAGAAAAGTAGCGGATACAACCGTTTGCGTTCTCGTATAAACAGCACATTAGTCTTTTTGCAAAGATGCAAGAAGTGTTATTACCAAACAATATGCCAACTCTGGATTAATAAAGTATATATCTATCTATCTATCATGTGAACGTCTTGAGGATTCTACTCATTGTGTGTGAGGACGATTATAAGTGTAGTTGTTTGCGGTAGACATGTGTTACTGTTTAAAAACTATGGTTGGTACTTGCTACGAATTGAACTGTTAATGTTGTTGTACCGAACTATCACTGAAACTTTTAGCAGTGAGTCGTTTTCTATCAATTACCTAATCATCGTAGCTCTAATTATGACCTGTTGCTTTTTGGGAAACTGTGTGTTCAGCATTCGTTGACTGTGTTAATACACAAGGTTTTTTTAGTTTTTTAAATGAGAATAGTTTACAGAAGCTACAAGAGGGCACATTGTTACCTCAGTCCCCTCCAGATCATTTGTTATGCCTTAAAATAAATGGAAAGAAAGTATTCTTGCACTGAACCTTAACTTTTGAATACCGTGACCCCCCAAGTATTTGACTTTCCAACTCACCTGGTTGCTGTATGCCTGCGGAGCCAGCTGCTTGTACAGAGGAGCCAGTTCTGTCGCCAGGTGCTGAAGGTTAAGCCCCAGTTTGTCCTCCTGAAGAGCACACACACAGATCAGAACCACACAGGTACACTTTACAAAACATGTACACTTTACAAAACATGTTCTTTTGTGTATAGCGCATGGTGGAAAGGAGCAGGGAGAAGAACATCTTATTTTACCTGCCCCTTACCATAAAAAAGTAAAATAAAAGCAATATTCTTTCAGTCACAGTTGCTTACACATACTGAAACATAAAACCAGAACACACTCAAAAGTCAACTTCAGGTCTTAATAATAATAATACATTTTATTTTTAGGCGCCTTTCAAACACAAACAGGAAATCATGGAGGAGACAATCAAGTGGACACAAATGAAACATATAATGGGGAGCACTACAGTGAGTAGGCAGATTTGAACAGGTGGGTTTTTAATTGGGATTTGAATATGGTGATTGTGTCTGACTGTCGGATGTGCGGGGGGACCCGAGGTCTTAGGGGTCTTCTGTTTCTGTCTTATCATGTCATTGTGTATTTTGGTTTATTTTTGTCATTGCTATTACTGTAATGGTCTTTTTATGATATTATCATTATTGTTTTGTCATAATTGTTTTGCTTTTTTAGATAGCACCTGCATTTGTACTCTTGTATTTTCTCCTGTTATTGTGCTGTGTGGGAAAAACCAATAAATAACTTCCTACTGTCTAATTACGCTTTCTTTATATATTTTCTTAAACATAAAAATGTTCTTACAGCCCTTTAAATCATTCGGCAAAGAATTCCACTTCTTTACGCCAACTACAGTAGTACGTGCAAACTGATGCTTGAAGTTAAAACAAACCACAAAGCCACAGAGATATAACGTTTACCCAAGACAACAAGTGACTAAAGTGTGAAATAAAATGAGTACCTGTTCAGGGCGCTCTCCTTGCAGCCTGAACTTGCGCGGGGTTTTGCTGCGGGCGTACTTGCAGCCGTTGAAGTACATACTCCAGGAGCACCCGAAGGAGAAGGAAGCGCCGCAGGTCTCCATGTCTTTACCCTGACACGCACAGGTCCGACTGCAGGGGGAGACAGGGAGCACGCTCTCAGGGTTAGGCAAGGCAAGTTTATTTATACAGCACTTTTCAACACAAGGCAATTCAAAGTGCTTTACAAAAATGAAAGACATTAAGGGGATAAAACACATTAGAAACCTTAAAAAGCAAAGATAATAAAACATGAATAACACAGGTACATGAATAGAAGTTACAGTGCAGTGTAAGATGTGAATAGTTCAATTAAACGCAGCGGGAAAAAGAAAGTCTTCAGCCTGGATTTAAAAGTAGTCAGAGTTGCAGCGGACCTGCAGGTTTCTGGGAGTTTGTTCCAGATATTTGACAATACCCTGAACCAAATTCTCACATTCCTCTAACCCCTAGTCTTCCCGTGAAGTTACAGTTCTTTTGACGGTTCGCTAACCTTTTTATATTCCTTTCATTCTTCTCTTTCAATCATTTTGCATCCCCAGACAATGCATTTCCCCCTATTTTACTGTTACCCAAACCCATCTTTGACCTTTAAACCACTTTTCTTTTCAATTCCCAGAATTAGGATATTTAAACCTGTTTTAATGCATAAATGATAGAATAGAATAGGAGGGATGAAACCCTCTGTAATGGTCACACATGCAGAGCACACAGCACACACAGTGAAATGTGTTCTCTGCTTTTAACCCATCCTAGCCGGGCTGGCTCCGGCCTATATAGCTGAACTCCTCCAGCGCTACACCCCAGCCAGAGCTTTAAGGTCTGCTGACCAGCTGTTGCTGATAGTGCCCAAGACCAGGCTCAAAACCCGAGGGCACCGAGCCTTCGCAGCAGCTGGCCCGAGGCTCTGGAACACTCTGCCCCTCCATGTGAGGTCGGCCCAGACCCTAGGGGTTTTTAAATCTACTCTTAAGACACACTTCTTCTCTCTGGCCTTCTAGTTAGAGCGGAGCACGACTCCTGACTTTTCCCTGTGTTTTTTTTTTTAAATATCTGTTTATTATCTTTTATTGTGATTATAGAAATGTGTTTTTATGTGATTGTAGTTATTACATGTACAGCACTTTGGCCCGACCAAAAATCGCTTTTAAATGTGCTTTATAAATGTGCTTTATAAATAAACCTTGATTTGATTTGATTAGAACCAGGAGTCTAGTACTAGGAGCAGTGGGCAGCTATTGTACAGCGCCCGGGGAGCAATGGGAGTGAGGGGGGAAGGGGGGTGTCCAGTGCCTTGCTCAAGGGCACCACGACAGGGCAGGAGGTGAACTTGGACCTCTACAAGTAGCAGTCCACACTCCATATTTTAGGTCTGGTCGGGGACTTGAACCGGCGACCCTACGGCTCCCAGTCCAAGCCCCTACTGACTGAGCCACTGCCGGACAATGATGTGTAACCTGTGCATGTTTTACATCCTGGGAACATTCTGTTTTAACTGGGCTGAGTGGGATGTAACAACATGGCAGAGAGAAATGTCTAAAGGGAATTTAGGGAAAAGAATGACACAACTTTTTTTGTTTTGTAATTTTCTGCTTTTCTAATTCATTTTATTGCATTTTGTGTCTTTGTATCTGTTTATGTTTGTTTGTTTGTATGCTATAGTTTTTTTTAAATGGTACAGCGTGCTTCAGTATTTAGAAAAGCGCTAAATGCAATTGAATATGATTATATCAGGAGTGCAAATACAAGCTCTTATTCACTGAATCTAAAGTGTAATTGTTTTTGAACTGATATGTAAATTATCTGGTGAATTTCTGGCAGTTACTTCTTAGAAGTGTCATAAAACACATATATTTACTTTATCTTCTATGTATATATGTGTGTAAGACAAACAGATACAAGTTGACCTCATATATGATCAGTTCATCAGCTTATACAGTTTGAAAGTAGAGTAATAACCGAGTGTGGCAGTAGTTGGTGAAGGCTTGCTGTAACAGGTTAAACAAGGGTGTGTTCAAAATGCATAGCTTTTTGGAAAAACTAGTTCCCGTCAACGTTCCGTTTTGTGTATTCATACATCATTTAAAGGTGGGGTAGGTAAGTTTGAGAAACCGGCTCGAGTTCGCTAGAATTTGAAAATACACAGCCGGAACAAATCTGCCACTTCCTTACAGAGCCCCTCCTCCAACACACACGAACGCGCACATGACCAATGAGGGCACGAGATAAGTTTGTGCACAGATGGAAGGCTGACAGGCAGGTAGGCCATCCAGTTATTTTAGCCGGGCCGGCTAAAATGATTGGTCGTGCTTTTTACAGTATTACAGCTTCCACAGATGACATTTTTTTATGGATTTTTTGTCAAAGCACTTAAGATATTCATTGCTATCGGGATGTTAAGAGCATTCCATGGAATATAACAAAAAGTGTATCTCGAGCCGGTTTCTCAAACTTACATACCCTACCTTTAAAAGGTCAAATGTGGCTTGTTTTGGAATGACTTTTCATTGTCACAGACCCTTATTAGGGAGCATTTGGACCCCCATCTCATAAGGTTTTATCCATGAAACTTACATATTATAAGTTGTATATTACAATATGTAAGTTAACTTTTTTCGCTATTTCTTGTTTTTGTAATCTTCTTAGGGTGTGGGAGGTCATTTAGCCTTTTTAAACTAGTTTTAACATCACATATTCTGTACAGAAGCTCATGAAGTTGCACTCGTCCACTCAAATACATAAGAAAAATGTTTTCGCATACTTCCACTCTTGTCTTAGGTCCAAAAAGTTCTTATTAGGATGCCAAGAAAAACACTTAAAATGCAGGTGCAGTTAAAACACAGAAATACATGCAACCCCTCTGCTCTCTGCACATTCACACACATGTATATTATAAACCAGGGGTGTCCAAAGTTTTTCACTGAGGGCCACATACAGAAACGTATTCGAAGGGCTGGGCCACTCCCTAGAGGAGAGGTTTATGGCCTCATAAGTTCAGTTAGAAGTCAGCAAAATCAATCAAATGTAGGTAAATGATGCTTGTTACTTGAATATGCTTTAAGAAAAATAAACAGCCGACATCACAGCTCTCCAGAGGGTTTCATTTATTTTGATGGCAGCTCATCCCTTAAAACAGACGCCTCAGATTGCTTATAAGTGGAAATATGAAGAGGTGTATTTCAAGGTTGTTATGTAAATAAGTCATTGGGCTTTTTTTATCAACTTGTTAGAACATATTTTTTACTTTAATTGACTTAATTTATTGGAAATTGGGCTTATTAACACATGAACACTACTGAGTAATATATGTTTACAGATGTATTTAAGAAGTACAATACAAGACAAGCTCAAGTTTCATTCATTCATTGGGCCGTATAACATTATACTTTTTGAATTTGATGAGGGCCGATTCAAAATGGCTCGCGGGCCGCATTTGGCCCCCAGGCCGTAGTTTAGACACCCCTGTTATAAACCCAAAGCGTGTCAGAGAGCACCGAGACGCTACTCACTCGTCGTTGAGGCCGCAGCGCCGGCTGGTGGCATTTCCGTACTGAGTGAGGGTGTTGCTGAGCTCCTGGTACAGCTGGTCAGCGAGACCCCGCTGCACCCCCTCCCACGCCATGATGAGGATGATGATGTGGGCGTTCTCACAGTGGTGTCCGGCACGGTGACGCACCAAACACAGCAGCTTCTCCGTCTCACCGCTACGACGAATCACCTGACAGGAAGCAGAGGATTGTAATTATTTTGCTTTAAAGGTCACATATTTTACTGTTTTTCATCAATATATTATAGGTCTCAGATATATACAGAACATGTCTCTGAAGTGTTTGGCTCCAAACACCAAACAGATCATTGCAGCATCCCATAATCCCCTCTGTTTCAGCCCTGTTTCAAAAGTGCTGATTCTCTGTCTGTTACTTTAGATGAAAATAAGGAGCCCCTCCCCACGCCCCTCTGAGAGATATTTGGTTAAAAAGAACACAATGGTGCTCTTGGAGGAGATTCAGGTGATAGGGGGGGGGGGGGGGGGTTACCTTGGTTGGTGATTGGCTAATGGTTACACAAGCCAAACAAACATTATGACATCACAAAGTGGCCAAAATCTGATCAGGTCATTTTCAGACAGGTTTTTATATAAATGGATCAGGACAAAAAGTGAGAGAATCTTTTTTCCTGAAACTTTCAGAGTCTCTTTACACAGAGGGGACACATGTTGATGTAGAAGAGACATGAAGAAGAGGGGACACGTGTTGATGTAGAAGAGACATGAAGAAGAGGGGACACATGTTGATGTAGAAGAGACATGAAGAAGAGGGGACACATGTTGATGTAGAAGAGACATGAAGAAGAGGGGACACATGTTGATGTAGAAGAGACATGAAGAAGAGGGGACACATGTTGATGTAGAAGAGACATGAAGAAGAGGGGACACATGTTGATGTAGAAGAGACATGAACAAGAGGGGACACATGTTGATGTAGAAGAGACATGAACAAGTGGATTTTGCATAATAGGTGACCTTTAAGTCATTCAGGAGAGGTTAGGTTAAAGCAAAACTTGTATTTGTGCTCATTAAATTAGCTTATTCTTAATTTGAATATAGAATTACAAACTTACAACTTGAATCAGATTCTGAAAAACCTTTATTAATGTCCTTGGGGAAATTCAGATGGAAAAGCAGCAACAGCAGTTCACTCAAGGATAATGAGAATATAAATAAAGTAACAGTATAAATATAACTAACAAGAGGAGGAATAGGTCAAATAGGGAGTAGTTCACATGGTATGCATGATCATTTGCTTGTGATTATTGTGTTAGCAACAAACATTACTCGATGTCCTGTGCATTTGAAAGACACAATGACAAACAGGTGATGTTACACAGCTTTTTGAAAGGATATCTGACACCTTTACTGAAATCTGACCTGCTGTGGTCACCGGATCCCAGTCCCAAATGTGCTTCTGACGCTTTACGTTGAATAAATGAGGAAGCTGAACAATGTACGGATAACGTATTTAAGCCACCTAGAAAAAGACCCACGTAAAAGAACATCTAAATCGGCTTTCATGTACGCAAAAATGGAAATATTTTCCCTGCTTTACCTTAAATACGGACAGTTATTAAGTCTATTCTTCTGACTCAAGCCGTGATCTATGCTCTCGCCAATAACACCACCACCAGACTCAATAAAATAAATAAGACTTGTATTCTGCAGAACATGGGAGTTACTTGTCTTGTTAGTTTGTGTGAATTTGGTGTTTCAAACGGTTGGTTCAGATCCATCAAAGTGATTAAATAACACAAACTAACCCAAATATGGAGGCAGCGGTAGACCAGCAACTCCTATAGTTTGTGTTTGAATCTTGTAGCGTTCAAAAGCGCTTCAATAATGGCTTCAGTTGCTCTTTGGCAGCAAGGTTAAGCTGTGAAAGTATTCTATATATAACATACTCTTGAACTGATATGGTTTTCTGTAGGTGGGCCTTTAAATTAGGTGGTTCAAATACTTTTTGCAGCTGCCCCTGTCCACGGCAGTTTTTCTTTTTTACAATCTTTGCTTATACAAAGAAAGATAAATGACTGTTAATAAGTGTAAAGAGAGGGGGGTGTATTATCCCCACACCCCCCCCTCTTTATGTCTCCAACACCAACACTCAGCAGGACGGCTGTTTTGAATCCATAAAGCCATTAGCAGGGTGTGTCAGGGGTGACACCTGAGGGGGAGGCCTCCTGCTTCTTTACTCACTGTGGGTGACAAACCTGTCTAGGTGTCTCCCCAGGACACACACACACACACACACACACACACACACACACACACCACACACACACACACACACACACACACACACACACACACACACACACACACACACACACACACACACACACACACACACACACACACACACACACACACACACACACACACACACACAGCTGTTGTTGATTGGCTGCCATTGTTGTCGGATGGGACAAAGTCCAACAAAATCATGTTCTCTCACTTGAAAACAGGATTTGGCTGAGTTTTTGACAGACTGTCACAACTGTGTTTTTGAGAGTTAAAGGCCAGTATTTTAAAATGGAAATGTAATAAAAGGAATAAGACGAGACAATACTATGGCTCCCAAAACTGGTGCTTCATAATCCGACGTCCCAGAAACCTCACCATCTCTGTCAAAACCTCAAACCCATGTTAGATGTGATGCTGCTTACCCATTTAGCAATAGGACATCCATGTGAGCTCTTCCCCTCTCGGCCTGTGTAAACCACCTTCTCGACCCGGACGGCATCTCCTTTCTCTCCGTACCTGCACAAGAGCAACAATACAATTCAGTGTTATTAAAGTTCATCCACAGCGGCAACTATTTTTATAATCTGTTAAAGTAATGTTTCATATAAAGACGGCTATTTTTAATTTCAAATACATGAAGATGTGCTGTTTCTCTGTGTGTATTATCATATAAACTTAATATCTTTTGACATTAAAAAGACATCACTTTGGAGTTAAACTGGGATAGACATTGCTCACTATAAGTGTCAGTTTAAAGATGAGGAAAATAATACTTCATCATATCCAATTTGCACTCAAACACAAGAAAACTGAAAAATACTGAAAAACAAGTAACCAGCAATATGGATCTGTGCTCCATGAATGTACTTACAACCAAATAAAACCTTAAAAACATGTGCAAAACTAGCCTGCATTTCACAGTTCAAACTGTTTAAATATTGGCACTCAATAACAGGAACAGCTACAGATGAGACTGACTGTGTCATACTGTATATGTTTCCTTTTAGGAAGGTTATATTTAAACGCATACTTGTTTTACATTGTGGACGCAGTGGCACATCACAGCCAAACCCAGAAGAAATGGGTGTGAAAAATGCAATTTGTAACACCTGCAAGTCCACATTTCAGGGTGAAGCAGCAACCTTAGAGTAAGGTTTTGACAACAAACTAAAACCTTCCGTGTTTTGGGATTTTGAATGCTTTATTATGACCCAACATTTGAAGTAAAGTCATTACAAAATCGTGTGTATGCTGTCAATTATTGTCAAGTCAAACTCTTAAAAAAATCAGACAAGAAAAGTAAATCAGTGCATCTCTGCTGCAATATGAGACATAATCACATTTTTATAGGATATCAATGATTCCTATTGGTCATCACCGACCTCCTCACAAGTGTTTGTTATGTGTTAAGCGAGGTGGTCTAAGTCTGTGTTATTATTTCAGTGTGTGGAAGTAGGACTGTATGCCAGCCCTGACAGAGACAGGTGTGTTCACGAGGCTCTGCTGAGATTCACACTAACACGGCACAGAGAACCAGAACCCACGAGACCCGAAGCGACGCCAAGAGGAACATTTCTCTCCTGGTGTTTGTGTCCACGTGTGCCTGCATGAGCTTTTTAGTGCACACATAACATCTATTTACATTTGTTTTGTTTGTCTGGGACTGTGAACACCTGCTTGAGCTAATAATTGATTGGGGAGAGAATATTTAAAGGGACAGTTCACCCAAAAGAAACAAAATGTTCCCTCCTTACCTACAGTGCTTTTATCAATCTAGATTGTTTTGGTGTGAGTTCGGCTGTAGAGATGTCTGCCTTTCCTCCAATATATTGTAACTAGAGGGCACTGGGGTGCTCAAACTGCCAAAGGAAATACATTTAAATCTCAAAAGCTATTTCACTTTCTGTTAAACCTGATCAAGATAATCCACAGATGTTGTTGTGAGAATTTGAATGTAGAAAAAACCGTTTTCTGGACTGTTGAAAAGCAATCCCTTCTCTAAGGACTATATTGAGTTGGGTGTCAAAACATACTTTTAATTCTTAGCATTTGAAGGCTGATGTGGCTGATGTGTTGTTTATTTGAGTGATTGAGCTATTGCGTTAACGTTTATATGTGTTTTTTATTTGTGATTTTGGCTACTTGCTCTTGTCTGTACAGCAAGTTGCCTCGTAAATAAATGTGACTTCTTTCTCATCTCTGTGCAGAAGGAGCATGCAGCTTCTCGTGGATGAGAGGCTTGTCCCAGTGCAAGATGAGACAGCTGTGAGGTGAGATATCTCAGGTTAGCTTCTTGTCTATGAGTAGATGCACAATAACACAACAAGAACAAGTTCCAACATGAAATTGATCACAACAAGCTCTGTGGATAATCTTGTGTAACACGTCATGATTTCTGGAAAGATACATTGCTTTTGAGTTTTTAAAATGTATGTTTTTGGTGTTTTGAACAACACAAGCTGAGTGCCATATAGTTACATTACATTTGAGAGGCAGTAGATATCTCTAAAAGTTGGCAACACACAACAAAACAATCTACATCGATAGAAAACACTACAGTTAACAGGAAGACCTTTTGAAATCATAATGTTCTGGAGAAAAGACAAATGTACAACATAACAAATAATCTTGCATTATTGTCCGTGAGTGGTGATTTGATTGCGTGAGTGTAGTTCAGTACAAAGAAAATAGTTCCTACATGAAACCTCTCAAAACAAGTCCAAGAACTCACTACAAAACAATCCAGAGTCATTAATAGCACTATGAGGCTGAAGACCTTTCTTCTTGCCGCTGCTTCAAATTGAACAATTCATATTGAAGAAGATTCAACTTATTGTCATTACGTAGTACAGGTACTATGTAACGAAACGGTTTCTCTGCATTTGACCCATCCTAGTGTTAGGAGCAGTGGGCTGCCATTATGTACGGCGCCCGGGGAGCAGTGTAGGGAACGGTGCCTTGCTCAGGGACACCTCGGTAGCACTTTCATTTCATTTCAAACCTTTATTTATCCAGGTTGTATCCCATTGAGATTATTGATCTCTTTTTCAAGGGAGACCTGCTCAAGTAGGTTCCACATGAAACATTAAAAACATAAACAGAATAACAAAAGGACATCGTACAGCATCATTACAGGGATTACAATTTACATAACTATCCACATGAACAGGTACCAACAGCTTCCGATTGAGTAGCATCCAACCGAGCTTTAAAAACATTTAGTGGCACCAGATTGCTCAGTTTCCATTTCAATTGCAGACTATTCCAAGACAGTGGAGTTGCGCATCTAAATGCTATCTTCCCTAAGACAGTCCTAGCAGTTGGCACATTTAATAAAACCACAGCATGCGATCTCAGGCAGTAGCCACTTACAATTCGCCGTGAGATCAGGGAGCAGATGTAGGATGGAAGTTTCCCTAACATGGCTTTATATATAAAAATGGTTGGTCTTTCCGGGACTTGAACTGGTGACCTTCCAGTTGCCAAGCCAAGTCCCTATGGACTTCGCCACCGCCCCTTATATCTTCCACTGCACTGTAACTTTAATTTTAGTATTTTATACCTGTGTTATTTGATATTAGCATGTTTTACGTTTATTTTATTGTCTGCTTCAGTGACTGTTTTGAAATGACATTTGATAATGTGTTTCCGCTTCACTATTTCTTAATGTTAATCTCTTTTAATTGCCTTGTGTTGAAAGTTGCTATATAAATAGAATTGCATTGCCTTAAAAGTGAGAGGGAAAACACATTGTTCTTCATTTTCTTGATTTTAAAGCTCCGTAACTATTATTCCCGATGGTGCATGTGTGTATATGTCCTAGAAAGACAAGGTAAACTTAACTAATGTGCATTTAAAAAAGAGGAATAGTTTGGGCGAAAACTAAAAGGTACCATGGGGTCAGGTTAGAATTTTCCAAAGGGGGGTTCGTTTAGCATGAAACACTTGAATTGACTAAAGGATAAGTTTAAAAAGAAAGTAGAAAGAAAGTGAGGTCATAGATAACTATTTCTGAGAGTCGGACCTAAACATTTCAGATGAGTGTATCTCACACTGCACTGTAACTTTTATTCATGTGCCTTTGTTATTCATGTTTTATTATCTTTGCTTTTAAATGAGTGTTTTTAAATGCCATTTCATAATATGCTTCTTAATGCTCCTAATGTCTTCCAGTTTTGTAAAGCACTTTGAATTGCCTTGTGTTGAAAGGTGCTGTATAAATAAACTTGCCTTGCCTATTTCTCGAGGTCTGCTGTTAGAGTGTGGGGGTGTTGAGGTCAGAGGTTACATTGGGTTTGGGGGGGGGAGGGGTCAGAAGTAGTCAGTTTTGCACACGGCTCAGATCGGGTCTCCTGCCTGCTAGATACCTGCCATTGTGAAACCCTGATCTGATGTGACAGTGAGCACCAGGGGCTACAGCTGAATGGGACGCACCCCGAGGTGGCTCAGAGAGGGGGCTGCTGGGGGGGGGTCAAAGGTCGGCTGGGGACATTGTGGCCTGAACATCTTATGTCATCTCTCAAACAACTGAGAGTGGGGTTTCTCCCCCCCTCTCACTCTCTATAATGACTCAGTGGTCCTCTCAGTGAATAGCAGCCAAATGTGGATTCAGTTCAACGATCACTACTGTTGACATGAAGCTTAACACAATGTGGCATCCTTTAATTAAAGAAAGATTTGGAACAAGCTGTTTCTGTTTTAGGGTTTCAAATAACAGACACCATGAGGTATATTCATAAAGTTAAGGGAAGACTTTTTATTTGGTAAGAGAAAGTTGGGTTACATGGATTCTCAATTTCAAACACCCACTTCATTAAAGTCTAAAAGGTTACGTCTATTTTATTTAAAAGCACTAAGCCTGCCTGTTCATTAAGTGTGGTATCAATGAATGAATAAACCAGAGTATTACTTCTGTAAGTACATTTTCGTGGTGAAATCACTATATTTGGTTCTCAAAATAAAGAACAACTATTCTTTTGAGGCATTACATGTTCGGCTATGAAGGGTTAATGGAGTATTTCCCTCACAAAAGAATCATTATATATACATGTTTCACCCTGTGTTCATGAAGACAATGAAGAATCAAAAGGTCTTAATGGCTTGAAGTAATTGTCGTTTCAAAACATTACTTTTTCAAAAACACTTGATAGTTTAATGTTTAAAACACTTTGGACGTGTAGATGGCTGCCTGTGTTAAAACTGTTTAAGCTGAAGTGTTTGGAAAAGTCATTTGTTTGCGAAGTAGTGAGCGGATGAATGAGACTTGGATTATGCTGCACGAGTTGTGGGGGAGTTTCTAAAAGGATGTTTTGATACAGTTTGCAATTATTCATTTAGACTTGTTCTCCTTTGTTTGGTGAAGAATAATGACCGCAGAGCCATGAGATAAAAAGCAAAACAGGGTGAGTAATTGATGAACAAATGGACGTGAAATATGACTTAAACCAAGTTATGAAATATAAAACAACCCTTCATGTAAGATCAAGCACTGATGCTGTGATTAATCCAGTGATTAATCCAGAATGCACTCTGGTTATTAAAATGACCAGCTGGGAGCTCTCTGGTTTCTCCCCCTAAATTAAATAAATACTAATCCTACTGGATGAAGATCAAGCAGCTAATCTCAATCTGTCTTTCTACCACCAAGTCTGCAGATGCTCAGAGTATAAAGTGACAACAGCTCATTGGACTTATTGGTTTGGAGAGCTGTGCAGATCGTGTTGTGTATGTGACATCGATTCAATTAGAGTCCTGACCAGAGGTTGCGCTAGACTTTTTTGCAGCCCTTAATTTTGACGGACAGGATCGTAAAATTCCAGGATCTTAAAATTCCAGTATTACCCGTCGGCCTTTACACAACTCTGACGAGGGGGGGGGTTGAACTGTCAACCGGGGGGTGGGCGCACGCTCGTGAACTGTTAGCGCCGTGTTATGCATGCCCACCGCACCTCACGGGAGTGCGCACAGCGTAAAGCAAATACTCGCTAACATTTCAATGATTTGTTCGGCAAAGTTAGGTTTGGAAACATTTCCTTTTTGGCGGGCATGCATAACACGGCATAACACCGGAGCCTCGCTGCAGGGAAGCTTTGGCGCTGTTCCGAGTTTGTTCTAATCTGTCAAAATGACGGACTGCTTTCAGATTTTTCCGTCAAAACATACGTCATAGACGGAAAATATTTGGTTAACGCGACCTCTGGTCCTGACGGTTAATGCTGAATGAAATCATCATTTACCAAAAACATCACATAGATTTTTACCTTCAATTTGACTATTGGATTATTTGATTAATCTGCTTTGAATGTACATTCTTTGCATCAAAAACAACAAATGTCAGTCTTAATTTATATTAAAGGGCCCATGTCATGCTTTTCCGGTTATTACCCGTCCCCTTGTGTGTTATGAAGGTTTTTCTGCATGTAAACGGTCTGCAGAGTCACAAACCCTCAAAGTACACCCTGTAGCGAGTAAAACTCTAACACAGAAAAGACCTGTCTATGCTGCCCCAGAACGCCTCGTTGGAGTTTTCTCATGTTCCATTGTTTGCTTCCTGGGTTCTGTGACGTGTGAACACCCAAATCAACAACAAATGACCGGATTGGCCCAAATGGACCAATCCGCGGAGCACCTCACACACCAGGATCCCTTGGCTAACTAACAGGGAGTCCCCATTGACTTGCATAGAGCTCCCTGAACGCTGGTAATAGACGAGTTGGGATCGTGGAGAAATGCTCTCCGCAGACCCATTCTCACAGCGTTATAAACCTTTTTCTTACTCAATATCAAGCCACACTTATTGTTTTTACTTCGGCTGTGAGTGTTTGTGTGTGGTCAGGATGAGTTTCGCTTGTTCTCGCTGTATCGCCGACCCGGAAACCTGTCCGCTCCTCGCAGCAACGAGCCTCGCAACGTCCCGACCAATCAGAGCACACTGGGCTCACAGGGAGGTAGGGGGCAGGAGCTCCAACAAGCCGTTTAGGACAGAGAGTGAATACCTGGTGAATACACATACTATACAGAGATGCTGTTTGAGAAACCAATGTGATTTTGGAGAATTGCACAATTTAAATATATTCTAGTAGACCTCAACAATGGAATTATGATCAGTAGAAATGGCCATGACATGGGACCTTTAATGACTGAACAAAACTCTAAATAGGAAATGCACCATTTCTATCACAAATGTTTGTATTTATCACTACTGTATATTTTTGTATTCATTTTTTGGGATAATTTTATTTTGAATGACTGAGTCTGGGTTTGAATACTCTACCTTTAAAATGTCAATATGTTACAAAGTTGTATTTCTTATAAAACGGGAACAATTCCAAAAAATACATCAAAATAATACATTAATAATAATAAATACATACAAAATAAAAATAAAATTAAGGATGTATGTTATAATATAAGTATAAATATAAATGACAAATATATATATAAAACAGCTTACAAAATATGAGCAGTATGAAAAGTAGGATGAGAGTGTAGTAGTATATATATATACAGTAGAGTAGAAATGTAATATACTATGGAGCTGGTATAAATAAAGACAGTAGAATATAAACACTACAGACATCTTCTTTCTCTGTGATTGGATTTGAGTCCTGCCTCATTCCTCTCATTGTCATCTGCTGCTTTCCTTGCTTGAGATATTTGTGATGATGCTGATGTTTCCTGTTTCTCCTGCTGGATTCTGGGTCATGGATCCCCTAAGGACAACATGTGAGGAGGAGGAGGAAGAGGAGGGAGAGCATGTGGGAGGAAGATAAAAAGAGGAGAGGGAAAGACTCACCTTGTCTCCATCAGATCTCTTATTGAAGCTACAGTAGGTCCAGATCCCAGGTGATTGTAGTACGGCCCTTCATCTTTCTCGAGGATTTGTTCTAGAAACAGGGACAGTAAAGGGTGAGAAAACTGTAATGTAATATAATTCACTATATTCGACAGATCACAATAATATACGCCTCAAATCTGTATTTACTAGTGCCTGGATAGAGTTCATATGTATCAGTAAAAGTACTTTGACTTCAAATCAAGAATATAGTGTGTCTGTATATAATCAAATCTCAGTTGGTGTAAAACAAAAATTCAAAGGCTTTTGCGATTTATTTTTAGACAGACTCTAAGACATCCTCTTTGTAGCTGAAGACACATCGTCTTTGAGAAGCGTGAGAACGTGCAACTGATTGCAACATCTAGTTCACACACATACTGTACACACATGAACACACATGAACACACAGAGTGCAGGGTGTGGTGTTTGTGTGTGTGTGAGTGTGTGTGTGTGAGTGTGTGTGTAGACACTTTGTAAAGCAGAAGCTTTTTGAGGTAGTGATGAATGAGAGTTTGTGCGAGTGTTGTTGTGAGGGAGTGAGGGTGTGTCTCTGTGAGCGCTGTCTGCATCTGTGTTTATATTGTGTAGTATGTGTGTGTGTGCGCGTGTGTGTGTGTGTGTGACTGCTTTAGACCGTTGTCCTACATGCCTCTGTGGTTGTAGACCACGTCCTCTTTGTATGTGATACTACGCAGCTGAATGTTCACTACATTTAGGCCAGCAACTAACTAATAGTTTATTTGGTTGATGAATTGATCAATTGTCTATAAAACATCATAACATTTCGAAAATGTGTTTTCCAAAGCCTGAGATGACATCCTAAAATGTCTCTGGATTGTCCACAACGAAAGACAATCAGTATACAGTCATAAAGAAGTAAAGAAATCAGAAAATATTGACATTTAATAAGCTAGAATCAAGGAATGTTTAGGAATGTCTATAAGGAAATATATTTTCAACAGTTTGTGGTTAATAAATTCACAGCTGATCGATTCATCTTCACAGAACTACCTACATTACATTCCTAATGGATTTTAAATGTCCCATCTTTGCAAGTCAACTAAAGCGGCGTTGCTCTGGCTCCTGTGCACGGCACTTCTTTATCATACACTCTCTGGATAACAGCATGAGCTAAATGCTCTAGACTTAAATGCTCTTTACTATCAGCTGATTGTCTGGAGAGTGTATGTGCAGGAAGTGTTGTGTGTGTGTGTGTGTGTGTGTGTGTGTGTGTGTGTGTGTGTGTGTGTGTGTGTGTGTGTGTGTGTGTGTGTGTGTGTGTGTGTGTGTGTGTGTGTGTGTGTGTGTGGCTCAGAGGCAATATGAGGTCACATTCCCCTGTTGGTGCAGGAGGCAGCAGGGTGTGGCTCAGGGCAGGAAGTGGAGGAGTCACTAAATCCTAGCCTGGAAATCTGATGTGTGTGTGTGTGTGTGTGTGTGTGTGTGTGTGTGTGTGTGTGTGTGTGTGTGTGTGTGTGTGTGTGTGTGTGTGTGTGTGTGTGTGTGTGTGTGTGTGGGTGCGCACATCATGGCTGTTTCCTGTATCTGTGTGTTGGAGGCAGTCTCATTACAGCATTGAGTTATGCTGAAGGGAGTTGACAGGGGTGTGTGACCAAGCTTTACTATGAAGACTTGTTTTCTGCTCTAAGGAACACCACACAGCTGCTCTCCTCCTCCTGTGCACCCTCTTCAATGTTAAAGGTCTATTTAACAGACATTAAAGGTGGGGTAGGTAAGTTTGAGAAACCGGCTCGAGATCGCTAGAATTAGAAAATACACAGCCGGAAAAAATCTGCCACTTCCTTACAGAGCCCCTCCTCCAACACACATGAACGCGCACATGACCAATGAGGGCACGAGATAAGTTTGTGCACAGATGGAAGGCTGACAGGCAGGTAGGCCATCCAGTTATTTTAGCCGGGCCGGCTCAGATGATTGGTCGTGCTTTTTACAGTACTGCAGCTTCCACAGATGACATTTTTTAATGGATTTTTTGTCAAAGCACTTAAGATATTCATTGCTATCGGGATGTTAAGAGCATTCCATGGAATATAACAAAAAGTGTATCTCGAGCCGGTTTCTCAAACTTACCTACCCCACCTTTAAGTAATACTTTATACCCAAAATAATCATTTGTATATTAACTACCCTGTGTCACCAAGAACTCTTTAAGAAAAAGTTGTGTTCTCACATGCCTTCACATGCATCAAATCATTGAAATTCATACAAAGTCTTGGCGTATTGAAGTAAATCAGGGCTGTGTTTTATCAAAACTATATTGAAATGTTGAATACAAAGTCCCACACAGCTCGTTCTGTATAATCTATGTTTCATTCATCCAGCTGTGTGCTCACTGCTCTCCAAACACATGACTTGTACAGAAAACCTTAGTATTCAAACCCAAATCGGTGCCTGTACAGATGAGTGGTGTGGAACTGTTTAATAGTAAAGGTTTAGTAAAAGTCATGTGTTTGTGAAGTAGTGAGCACAGCTGGATGGATGGATGAGACTTGGATTATACAGCGGGAGTCGTGAGAGAGTTTGTTAACGGATGTTTTGATGGTTCATTCATCAAGACTTTTCTGTGTTTATGATTCTTCATTCACCCTGGAGGGCATCTTAAATATGTGAAGGTTACATGAGGTACGTAATTCATATTCGAGGCGACTTACGTACACTAACATCCCATAGAAATGCCTACAGAAGCAATTTGGGGTTGAGGACTGAGTTAAATAACATATAATGTAATAACATCTAATAAAATAACATACTAAGATATTAAGTATATCATGAATCTTTTGAAGGCCTACAGCTCTACAGCAAGGTCGCATTCACACCAGCCTTGTATAGTCCGGTTGAATCGAACACCTCTGAAGTGAACTAAACAACCGGACTCTGGTCCGCCTAAAAGAGGTGATCTCGGACCGCTTGCAAGTGAACTCTGGAACTGGTGTGAACGCAGTCCGCACCAAAACATAGGAAGCGTAGTATTTACGAGTTACAAGAACGCGGATGTCTTCCAAATCTTTAGCGAAAGTGTCTTTCAAGACATCCGCGGTTGTTTAGTTAAAGAGTGAAGCAGAATGAAGTGTTGAACAGTGTCGTGTAAAGTAAAAATGCTCCGTCAACTACATAAAAGTAAGGTCGTCGGTGAAACGCCCCTCCTTACTGCAGAACGTCTCTCATTATATGTTATAATGTTTTTTAACGGACGTTGTCTGATTATATAATCATATGCGCGGGCCACTAGAGTCTGTTGATCTCCAGATTAACAACAGCATGAGAATAACCTGCCGAAAGTGCCGATGCTCCATGGCGGAGGCTCCGGTAGAAATAGCCGGGATTTGCGTTTTTACCCCCTCAATGTCTGACCAATAGTTGAACAGCATTTCCGAGCACATGACTTGTGTTTAAAGTTTATAGTCCGTTTGAGTTTTGCCCGTGTGAACGCAAACCGAACCTTCTGAAAAATGAAACAATGTAACAAACTGTCGTCTGGTGCGCACCAGAAAACGGGCTATTAGGTGTGAATGCGACCTTAGAAACCGCAAAACATTTTTGGTAATTCCTTCATAGAGAACAAATATTTCCTTTTTCAGTCATTGCAACAAGTTAATGGCTGCTAACCAGTCAATTCAGGTAATATACTGGTTTAGTTATTCACTCATTAATGACAAGCTGGAAATAATAAGAAGACTCTTTTACACTATAAGGATGTGGGTGTATTGAAGCCTCATTCTGTCTAAAACTGTTACTGTTATCCTATTCTAAATATGGAATCTGTTACATGATCTATACGTGTTTCATAGCTTTCTACTGTAGGACCACCTACTATGTTAACCTGAGCAGGGTACGACCCAAACTGAAGCCTTTCTGTCTAACAAAGGCTCTGTTCTGCTTGCCTGCCAGACCCAAACCCACACAAAAGGCTCCTTCTGCCACCACTGCTATTGTTCCCACCCGCTGCCTTTAGTGCCTCACACTGTCGCAGTCTCTATGGTCACAGTCACACCCCCCGGCAACACACACATTCTCAGAAACACTCAACAAGCATCCACACAGAGAGGGACTGTAATAATTGACCTAGTAGTGACAGGTGCATGAATGTTAAGCTGCAAGATATCCAGATTTAGATTCCCAAGAGAGTCCTCCCTGCAGAATATGCATGCCCAGTTGATACTAAAAAGCACCACAAGGAAAAGCTTTTACTATCCAACACTGGTCAGATTTACTGTTCCAACAGACATCAACTTATCTCCACTTAGATATGAATTGAAGCGTTTGAAATGGTGTGAAATGTGTAAGATTGATACTATATTTATCCTAAAAGGGCTCTCAACACACTGACTTACCGACACAAGTGCAGACGGGGAACTCTGCCTGTAGATCCTTGGAAGGAGTATCCAGCAAGCTCTTGGTTGGGGTATCCAGGTACCGCAGAGGAGACTCTAGGAATCCTCTGAGAGACGGAGAGGACAGCAGTCCGTCCTTAGTTGGCGTGTCCTCCTCAGAGTAGCATGTGGTGGAAAGTACTGTTATATCCCCCGAGGATTCGATCTTCATACGCTTGGGCAGCGAAGAACACGGCATGCTGAACATATCCTCAAGTCTCCTGGCCTCCTGGTGCTGATTGTTATCCACCATAGGGCTTTCTGTAGGTGCCTTATGCATGGTTGCTTCACTTTGGGTCCCTGACTTGTTGACTTCCATCTCCCGATCGTCTGGATGAGGTGTGGAGCTGGTTTGAGAGTTGTGAATTAAGGGAGTCGATGATGTGGGACTGAGGTCCTGAGAACTTGTCTGGGACCGGTTCAGCGGCTGAGGGTCTGTAGACATCTCCATGGACTGAGTGGCAGGTGCGTCTGAGGCCGAGTCCCCAAATTCAGCCTCAAACTGCCGGATCAGTTCTTCATACTTGGGGTCTATGTTCATGACACTCGGTAATTGTGAAGTGCAGGATGGAGATGTGGAGGTCACAGGTGTGGTGGTGCTGGTGTTACTGGAGGCCAAGATGCCCACTCCATCTGATTTAGGAAACAGGGCCACAGATGGGAGAATGTGGCCCATGAGGACTGGAGTGTTTTCAGACAAAGCAGAAACAGTGGAAGAGGGAGTCATTGAGGAGCTGGAAATGGATACCTGAGATTGGGCTGGGGCAGGGAGGCCTGCAGCAGCAGCCTGAGTGGAGTTACTGTGGATGGGTAGAGAGGGTAGCAGGCCGGCCAGGGCTGCGGCTCTGTCCATCGCGAGGACTGATGGTTTTTGTACGGTGATCTGATTCTGAGGCAGGAAGGTTGGCAGGGAGGCTTTCTGCTTGGTCTTCTTGATGATTATCGGCTTGGGTTTGGGCAGAGGAGGGACTGCAAGCATCCCGCTCGTAGCTTTAACAACAGGAGAACCTTGGCTGCTTTTTCTCCTCTTGGGTTCCTTGGGTTCCTGTTTGATGGGCAGATGTGGCAACCCTTCTGCCTCCATCTGTGGCCACCATTTTTTCAAGTTTTGACAAGCCATAGGTGCACGAGGGCCTGGTGCTCCAAAGACAGGGGAGTGGTTAGAGAAGAGGTTCCTCTTGTAGTGAAGGTGCTGTTGCAGAGCTGCCTGAGTGGAGTGGCGGATGGCTGCCTGGCCAGGAGATAGAGGACCGCCAGGGTAGTGCTGACCCAGCTGCTGACCATTAGCCATGCCGTAATGCCCCATGGAGGCAGTGTGATGGTAGTGCTCACCAGAGTCCGGTTCTTGCTTTATCCTGGCCAATGCTGGGTTGTCCTGGACCTGGACACCTCCATTCTGATTCAGCTGCTGTGGGACTGGAAGCTTGAAATTGCTAAACTTGCTGCTGGTGTCACCAAGCAGCTGTTTGAGCTCTGACATGGGGTCTGAGCTGCTGTGAGGCGCGGCAGCGTAGTGAGACTGGGGCTCAGATTTAACACACATCCACGAGTTCCTCTGTTCAGAGCCTCTACCTGCACCCTGCTGCCACTGCTGGGGATTAGGGCTGAAGCCTGGATGTTTTCCCTGACCTGGGAAAGGAGAGGTAGAGGACGGGAGAGGGGAAGCATGGGGTGGCTGGCCCTGGGAATGGGGCCTGTGGTGCTCGCAGGACCCTGGGGCCTGCTGGATGTTGTGTAGTCCTGGAGGGACGGATTGAGAGCGTGAGGAGGATGATTGGGGGCCGGGAGAGGACGGGATCACGCTAGTGCCATTGGGGGGTTGAGATTGGAGGTTGTGGGTATGTTGGTGGTGATGGAGGTTACTGTTGTAGGGAGAGCCGGCAGCTTGTGGACCAGTACCAGATAACTGCGTCAGAGCTTCTATTGCGATGGCTGTCTGAAGACTGACGTTCTTTTCCTTGGCTATGGAGAGCACCTGGGGAGAGCAGGGAATTGGTGGTTTGGGGCAGGGCATATGGACTGAGTGAGGGCCTTGAGATCCCTGCTGCTGGGGATAGGGAGAAGACAGACGGTGGCCACCATTCATCTGGGGGTAGGGCTGAGGGTGATGCTGCAAATGGGGATGCTGCAGATGAGGGTGTACGTGTGGGGGAGCATCCGCCGTCTTGCAGCCACCTTGATCCCCACTATTGGCCAACTTAATCTTCTTCTCCAGCCACTCAAGGTAGTCTGGACAGTCAGGCCCATCACAGTTGCAGTTGGGGGGCTTGTGTCCATGCTTAGCTTGGCTCAGTGCTGACTGGAGAGTGTTCAAGTCTTCTGGAGTTTGGCAGCTTCCCTCAGGTTTGGCCTGAACTCCATCAGCACCCACCTCTTTGGTGAACTTCTCATAGAGCTGGCCTGTGTTAGGCTGCACGGGGCAGGAGGAGGAGGAAGAAGGAGGCAGGGAGCCGGCTATAGCAGAGAAAGCCACCAGGTTGTGGGCGTCCTCCATGTTTGCGTGGTGGACAGGTTCACCAGGGGTGGGACCGCTGCTGCTGTTCCAACATTGTTGTTGGGTGTCACTGACCTTTCCATGTCCTGACACCCAGCACTGCCTAGGAGGCACACTCCCTGCCCTCTGCTGATCTGTTTCCATAGATGAGGCTTCATCATTGGGGAAGCGGTTCACCCCATTGGCCAGTTCCAGGCTCAGCGCGCCTTCCTGGAGGCGGTCATGTGACCCAATTTCCATCTGGCCTCCACTTCTGGGGCCATCCACTGAAGTGACTTTGCGAACAGTCTGCAATACAAAGAAGGGCTGAGGTTAGTGAGATCATAACAATCTAATGAATCCAGGAACACTCGTAAAACAGTACACATTGTACACTAGGCATGATTTAGGAAAATCACCCCATGAATTTGTATTTGTAATATCTGACTCCATTCCCTTTTCCTCTTTCAGCTCTCATCCAGGGTTTCCCTCCTACTTCATACAGAACATACGGCGCTGCAGGGTCATGTCAGGAAAGGAAAGCGGCATTAACTATTGCTCCAGTGGACTGTTTTCATAACAGGCAAGTGTTTTGTCGAGCAAGTCACAGGTCATGAGGCATAGTTTTACTGTTGTATATAAAAGGACATTGTGCTCCAGATCAGTTGGGCTATGCAAAGCAGGCAGTTGGTTCTAAAACATGTCACCCTCGGTGTGTGCGGCAGAGGGGAGAAAAATACCAAATATACAAAACACAAATTTACTTTGAGGTCCAAAATATTCTACTTACATTAAAAACTACAAAGTTCTTAGTACATTTAAAAAGGGTAAATGCACTTTGAAAGGGTGTGAAATGGTTTAAAAAGGGTGATTTTTTTATTTCAAGAAAACAATAAGTATAAGAAACGAATAAAGATATTTAAGAAATGTCCCATACAAAAATAAATGTACTGCACTTGATAACAACATGTGTTTGTAATGCAATGCTTTTATCTGTGATATATTGTTCATGATGGGCTCATTTAAGTCCCTGAAACTCAGGGACTCAACTCAGTGTCTGAAAGTGTGCAGTGCAACTTCCATTCGCTTGAGTGACTATATCCTCAACCCAAGACATTTTCTTCTAAAACAAGACCTTAAATGGCAAACACAGAATCAACCAAATATCTGAAGATTAGTATGTCATGCTAAGATAATCCTAAATACAAAACCAACAAAAGAAAACCCCCTCACTGCCCTGGTTGGTAAAACCACAGTCAAAGAGCTGGAGAGCTAAAAATACTCAAATTCTTTGTTGGCATTTTAACATTGAGGGTTTAACCGTTAAAAACAGTATTCATTGAAGATTGTGGCTCTGTACATGTAATGCTCTCAAACATGAGCATGTATTTAAAGAAACACACAAGATGAACTTACAACTTAATGCTACCAAGTTGTAGGGAGTAAAATTGCAGTTGGGCAGAATTGATGTTGTATATGTACGGGTTGGTGTATGCTGACAGAAAGGCCTGTCTAGTGTTAAAAGTCATGGACGTATACTGCATGTTTGCATGGCTAATGGAACATGTGACTACTATATAAAATACTTCTCCACATGGTTGAACTACCATCACGCTTCTGTTGAGAGACCGCCACATCATGAGAAATTGATGCAGTGAGAAAAGTGAAGGAAATACAAATTTTTCATCAAGTCAAAAGACCCCAACATTTGTGGGATCATTTAAGAGTGAAATGTGCTAAACAAACCAAGACACCCTATGGGATGTACCAACATTTAAGTGATGATGTAGACTACAAAAAAGGGCAAGATTTGGCTAAACTAATAGTACAAATAAAAGCTCCTTCCAAGTTTCTCAATGCCCAAGGTGATGTCTTCAAATGTCTTGTTATGTCAGTGAAACATAGAGTTAACGATTATTTTTGTTTCTATAGTCATCCTTTAATGTAATCAGTAAAATGTGTAATCTGGAATAAGTGTATGTTTTTTAAGTCAAAGAGCAGTTCTTTACTTCACTGTCATGTAAACACTTGTATACGGTTCCATCTTTGCCACTGCCATATAAAAGAGATTCTGATTCTCAAAGGGAATATACCCGTTAAAGAACAGGTCAATTAAAAAGGACGCTTTGATTTGTCTTTAACCACCTGCTACAGCCCACCATGCATTACTTAAAAATATATAAGTATTTCATAAACATGCTGGCTATGAGTCACACATTGGGGAAACATTGCTTCTTTAATCTTAGTATTCAACGTTGAAAGACTTTCTCGGATGTTTTGTTGCACGTATCAAGAGCTGATCACTGCAGCCACATTTCTCACTTCCTCTCTGAGTCAGAATTGGGTCAGTAACCACTAGTTTCTCCAAAAACAGCAAACACACCAATTGGACTTTTTTCAAAAGCACTCTGTTCTTTTGCTCAGCCTGAAGCACCATGATGGGGGGTGAGATTTCATCGAAAGGGCAAACAATAGGTGTAGGCAAATCATTTTACAATGTTTGATGAGATCTGAAATATCTTGATATGATATGATTTAAAGCCAACTATGGTGATCCATTGATGAATCTTTAAATACTACGTGCAAACAGCATTCAACCCAGGTTAACCCCTCATAGATTGTCCTCAAATAACTCAAGAGAGTACCAGCAAACAGAGATAAACCAAGGGTAGTCTGAGGGATCATTGACAGAGTTCATGTAGTGGCTGAACAGTATTTTCCAACGGCACATAATCAATGGCAGACTCACTCTATAAATAGCTTTTTGGTGTTAGCCCAAAAGCTGCGAAGATGATTTAATACAATGTGAAATATTAAATTAAACGCACATTTTCTGCTTTTTAAATGTGATTTCTTTGCTTCTCAATGTCCGTAAAATGAATAATTTTAAGGTGTGGACTAAACAAGAAAATGAAGGACTTTAGGGCTTTTGGAAACACTGATGCACATTTTGGAACATTTTACAGACATATTATCAAGCTTCATAAATGTGAACATTTTATGGTTTCTTCACTCCTCTAGGAAAGTAAGATGTATATATATATATATATGAGTTGTGGACTAAATGAGACATCTGGTAAACACCGATTGACATTTTATGGATAAATTGGATGATTGAGAAATAACAAACTGTATTATAACCATTTGAGGGTCACATTATTAAACCTATATGCATACTACGAACACAAATCATACCCTAAACATGCACCTTATGTATTCTTCACATTGTATAGCCTTCACTATAAAGGAGACTTCCATGCATCAAACCCTGCACTTTAAGAAGACACAACAAAAACAAAAACTTACACTTAAACACAAATCCATAGCAGGCTATCTGATTCCTCAACATAAATGTGAACTAGTTCCAGATCCAGAAGATGTAAAAAAACAAAGAACATGGCTCCTGTGTGTAGATCCATCAGTGTACGACAGCAGAAGTGAGCCTGACGTGTAGCTTCCTCATCATTTGAATATTATTAAAATGAGCCTTTTCAAGTGGCTAATTACTGGACAGGCAGTATGCTCAGGCCTTTTGAATCCACCTTCTGCGCCCGGGTGTCTGTTGGGGGTCCATGGGGGGGGTCGGGGGTATTGGAAAGAGGTGTGAGGGGAGGGGGTTGTCAGGGATAGCAGTGAACAGCCGGCATGCAATACGTGAGAGGCCCCATGTCTGCACTATCAGTGGCATCACACGGGAAAGAGGAAGAAGAAGAGGGGGGGGGGGGGGGGGGGGGGCTGTGCATGCACGGCAGTTATGGGAACTGCAGTGTGTTGAAACACAGTGACTGCAACACTGCACAACCCACAATCAAGCACACTGACGCTCTCTTTTCCCCTTTTACACACAGTTACATACACAGAACCCCCGCCACAGACACACAGTCACGTGGGTTTAAAGCACCGCGGGCTGCACTCAAATGGACTTTACTCCGATAATAAATACTGCACGACAACACTTCTCTGAGTCCTCACATGATCGCAGCCTTGATTAACCTTGAGGTTGCCAACCTGGGAATGAACGCTGCACTTGACACCTGCAGCACATTACACCTATGCGGGTATCTTTGGACTGGACAGACCACGTGCTTTGACAAATATTTACACCGTGACAGAGCCTGCCAAGAGTTTATCTGTCTTCTCTCGCAGTGTGTCACTCACACACACACAATAGTACATGCCTGACACACACTTTAAAGTGTCTCTGAAGACATCAACACAGCTAACCAGATCAGATATGGCAGTCTGATTTCACAAGACAAGCTGTTACAGCTCTGCAAGGGCTATTTAACTCTGACAGTACGAAAAACAACAACTAGATGGAGGAAACAAAGCCACTAAATACACTAATGGCGGTGGTGGTGATGAGGAGGTTAAGTGCAGCTCGTGAGTAGACAGCTGAACCTAAATCCCAGATACACAACAGCCCCCCCTCAATCCTCCCTCTTGTCCTCCTCCTTTCCCCCCACCCCTTCCTTTGCTGCCGTGCCGAGCAGGAACATGAAGCAGAGACAATATGAAGCCGGCTGAGAGCCCGAGCAGCGGCGCCGCATACTTACGTGGTCTTAGACGTCCAGAGGGGGAAAGCAGACGTTAAGAGGAGCATGAGAGGTTCTTGCCGGCACAGCAGCCCACGATCAATCCGACCCCGATGGGTTGTATTCCTTTTTTATTTCTTGCAGTCTGCACAGGCAGAGCGAGCGCCGAAATACACATGCATGCATTCACACACAGCAAGCCTCTCACACACACACACCTCCCCCAAACACAGCTACACACACATTTCTCATTTCTCTCGTGCCTCTTCTTATGGCCGACGCTTTCTGTTCTCTCCTTTTTCCTTTCTCATTATCTCTTGTCTGCTCCTCCCTTCCCTTTTTCAATATCCTCTTTCTTTCTCTCGGTTACACATGCAGTCGGCTTCTCTTCGCAGCCCCCACCTTCCCCCTCTCTCTCTCTCTCTCTCTCTCTCTCCATTCCCCTCCCTCTCGCGCAGCCTCTCCCTCCATCTCCTCTCTCTCTCTCTCTCTCCAGTGTGTGCAGAGCGAGAGGCCATTATCTGAGCCGCAGTGGGCACGTACGATGCAATGGGGGAGTGTGCAGTGAGCAGAAACAGAGAGAGCTGTGGGGGAGAGTCGCCAGTAGCGGCAGCCTAGGAAACAGCACAGTGCAGCAGAGAAAACCAATGAGAAAACCTCTGTGTGTGTGTGTGTGTGTGTGTGTGTGTGTGTGTGTGTGTGTGTGTGTGTGTGTGTGTGTGTGTGTGTGTGTGTGTGTGTGTGTGTGTGTGTGTGTGTGTGTGTGTGTGTGTGTGTGTGTGTGCAAGCCCTTCAGCACCACTGCATTAGATGATGCTACATATAACTGTGTGTTTTGTCTATCCACAAAAAAGCCCACTGTTGGCAATTTGGTCTATGACAGAGTTTTCCAGTGCAGAGGCGAACCATCGACTGCCAAGCGAATACACAACTCAAAACGCCATCAACGGGAAAAAGGAGCGAATGGAAAAAAGCGATGTTATGTTTATGCATGTGTATGTCGTCTGGAAATGGGGTCTGCTTTTCCTTACGGAGGTTTTTGTTCCATGGTTTTAGCGAACAAGATTACGGCTCTGGGCCAAAGGACAAGCCACCGGTTATGGTTCTTGGATCTCCATTTTCTTTCCTATTCACATCGGTCGCCTATTCATCACTTAAAACCAAACGCTTGAATCCTACACCTGTGGCGGATAGTAATAGATCCTGTAAGCGAGGCAGCATGCACAGGAAAGAGGGAAAGGATGGGAGATGGAGAGGGAGCTGCTGGCCCTGCCTCGAAGATCCAACGGACGAGGTGGAAGGTGTCTGGCTGGGTTCGCTTTATAAAACGATCCTTCATCGACAGTATAATGTCAAATCACTCTGTACACGAGGGGTGAAAATAAACGGAATAGCAATGGCGATATGATTACAAAAGAAGTCAAAGGAAGTACGCGAGGCGATGGAGAGGGGAGAGCGGATGACACTTCGACATCAGCGAGAAAGAGTAGCAGAATGGAACAACTGAGGAGAGGGAAGACAACAAGAGGAGGATGTCTTAGGAGAAAAACACAGTCATTATGTAAGGGAGCAAAGAGAAAGAGGGTCTGCTGGTTGTTGCAAAACGAAGACAGCCACCACAGAAACCATCACAGTTCGCTGAGGACTTCTATCCTCTCCTGTCCACCGGTAAATGTCCTCTAGTTTCCTCTCCTCACCCGTTGTCCTGCCTTGGCGTCTTTGCCATCATTATCATCATCAACGTCGCCATGATCGCTGGATGTTCCCTGTCAGACCGGCCTTGTGGCGTCTCCTCTCTTCTCTCCAACATTGCTGGAGTTTTGGAGCAGATTAAACCGGGAGGAGGAGGAGGGGCGGAAACATGGCCGTCCTCCCCATGCAGATCGCTGTCAGCTCCTGCGTAGTGTTTTTCTCTTATGTTACCGAGCTACGCTGTGCTATGGCTGGATCAACTTCAGTAGCCTGTCCCTGCTTCTCTTACTTTGCCTTTTTCTCTTGAGCTGTCGCTTTCTCAAAGTGCCTCCCTCTCTGTATTTGCCTCTCTGTTTTCTTTCCTGAGCCTTTTCTCCTCGTAGCATAGCTTATTGCATTTCCGTTCCAACTCTTTCTGACGCTCGCGCTCTGTGGCCCTGTGAATTGCACACTGTCTGTCCCTCTGTTGCCACACATATTCGTATATACACACACACACAGATGAGCGTCAAATCCTAGAGAGGAACACAGCGCAGCCTAAGCTGTCTAAGGGAAGGAGAAGAGAAGTAGAGCATTAGGTCATGTGACCAGGGAGTGCCAATGAGCGAGGGGGAGAGCAATGAGCAAGAGAGGTAGGAAACACATGTGGCGGTGACGTAGCTGCACCGTCATCGTCGTCACGAGTGTCTCCCACCCTGACACACGCCTTTGGTGGGTACATGTTTTCTTCTGTCACGTGCCCACTTACAACTATCACCCACAACACACACCAACGGACACTCGAAGGCGTCATCCACCCGACTCACTCTCCAGGCTGCAGTGACACAGCAGTTTCAAACTCAACACTCGTCTTAACCCCTGCGCCACATGCTCTCCGCGCACAGTTCCTCTTTTGAAAGACCGAATGAGCAAATCAGGCTTTGTCTGTCCTTTAAAGCAGAGCTCTTATTAAAGAATGTATAACCGCTACACAACGATAAATCATAATGAAACAGTAAGGAGACAATTGTCTTCCAAAGATTATGAAAACAAGATAATCCAAATAAAACAATGACCAATTTGACATATTGCACACAATCCGCCTTTCCTTAACAGCAGTGAATTATTGACTAGAGTGTGGTGAATATAGTTAGCCAGAATAAGAATAGGAGATATGGAAAAGCCATCTATTTGAATGGTTTTTGCCATAATGGAGCAACCCTACAAATAGTCGTGGCTAAAAGAGACCTCACAGTCATCACAACAACAACAACTGTGTATAAATGAATAGCATCACATGTCTTTAACACTATCAACACCATGAAGAAACAGAAACGCAAGTTAAACTCTTGATGTACAATCGAGCTCTGAGTGAAAGTGTCACTGTCCAAATACATCGCTGAGTAAAACCAAAGAAGTACAATTTGACCCAAACATCAACAAAGGAGAAACCTCCACGACAGGAAATCCACCTTTCTCACACGCGATGCAGAGGATAAACAACACACTGTAAATACAAAACATGTGATCAACATTTACTGTTTAGGTAGATACAAGTTCATTAAAGTAACACACACATGTAGCCGGTGTCATCTCAGGAAAGGCAGGTGTTTACCAGAACCCTGTTTGACAAAAGATCAGGGGTTTACCAGATATAACACCATAGTATGCTTCGGGATGTTTCTCTGTGAGTAAAACACCACCATGCTGCCCATGAGAGCTGTCCTTAAATCACCTCCTGAGCACAAAGGGTTACTCTCATCTAGATAGCAGAACAACGTGACTGGCTACATTATAACTGAAGGGCACACAGTCTGTCGTCTAACTTGTAAATCAACTGTGTTCACTAAGAGCTCAAGAGAAAGTACAACAGTTCAAGTATTTCAGAAGAATATTACTTACGGCAAACCTGCTGTAACCCGGCATTGAGAAAGAAGAAAGTACAACACACTCTCACATGGATCATCTCACAATCGAGTCAAATGATCGTCCAAATGAGTTGGTTTTTTTCACGCCTTCGTCTCTTTCTCTCTCCATCTCTCTCACGTCTCTCGCTTTCTGTTTCTCAGCATCACAGAGGAAAGGTTTTGGTTGTAGGAGTGATGACTGACATGAGAAATCCACCCTCAGCCGTGTGTGCAGGGTCGAATTGCATATGACTAACCCTGAATCATCTGTTTTCTATTCTTCTCAACAAAGTCCTGACGTAAAAACCCTTCTGTGTACCCGAAACAAACTTGTATTTAAATGTTACCAACACACCAACATAGTGGGAAGTCTGTGTGTAGGAAACCCATGAAGAGCCAAAACAGAACAACCCATTCGGGTGAATAATATTTACAGGAACTGCTGTGATTTATCTATTTCTGCAGATTCATCACCTCTCATCAGTGGGAGGGTTAAGGGTTAAGGCATTAAGCAGCTCACATGAGCATCATGGTCATGACATGAGGGTCTTCCCCCCCCCCCCCCCTCCTCCTCCCATCTTTCCCTGTCAGCTGATTCCCCCTCCTGCTCTCATCTACTTCCATACACCCCCACCACACATTACCATGCAGTCTAAAGCCATCAAGGTCATCAGATCTGACACACTTCGACTTTCCTTCTCCCCTTTCCCACCCCCAACACACACACACACACACACACACACACACACACACACACACACACACACACACACACACACACACACACACACACACACACACACACACACACACACACACACACACACACACACACACACACACACACACACACACACACACACACACACACACACACACACACACACACACACACACACACACACACACACACACACACACACACACACACACACACACACACACACACACACACACACACACAACACAGAGAGGTAGGACAAGAAATGCATCCACTGGCAACACATGCAGAGGCGCAAACTTCAGTGATTTTCTCTCCCCGCACACATACATGCTAGAGTGCCGACAGTATTGGATTGTTCAGGTCAGCGGGTTTATTGGTGGGCAGGACGAGAGGCTGCAAATATTTAACAGAGCAGAAAACAAAGGGTTTCTGCCTGGTTTAACAAATACAGATGAATAAATTACTGGGCTATCTTATGATTGTGTTTAGTTTGTTATTATTTTTGCCTAGTTTTGTCTTTTTTATAAAGAACACTGAACAACGTTTTATAATGTCGTACATAGAGACTTGAATATTTAGTCTCTGCACATGTGGATAACATTCACTATCCAGATAAAGATCACCTTTATACAGTATACACACATTGTTATCGCAATATTACAATTACATGGTGTCATTTAAACTGTTTTTATTTATATATTGCCAGATTCAATTCAAGATTTAAAGGTCATTTTATTGTCAGATAGCAAGTTCTCTGGTCATTTAATAAATAAATAAAGAACAACCACATGGTAAAACCTATGTTTGTAAACCCCTGTGTGCATTTAATACTCGACAAGTAAAGTTTCTTCTCATTATGTTAAGAAGTGTTAAAGTCCAAACGACAGAAGTAGCCCTACTTTTAGATAAAAGCTATTTTAGTATTTGGTGGGCTGAGAGTGTCAGATGGTTTTCGCTTGTTGTGCGCTCTCCAAGTTAGCAAAACAGCGACTTTAAAGGTGGGGTAGGTAAGTTTGAGAAACCGGCTCGAGATACACTTTTTGTTATATTCCATGGAATGCTCTTAACATCCCGATAGCAATGAATATCTTAAGTGCTTTGACAAGAAATCCATAAAAAAATTTCATCTGTGGAAGCTGTAATACTGTAAAAAGCACAACCAATCATTTTAGCCGGCCCGGCTAAAATAACTGGATGGCCTACCTGCCTGTCAGCCTTCCATCTGTGCACAAACTTATCTCGTGCCCTCATTGGTCATGTGCGCGTTCGTGTGTGTTGGAGGAGGGGCTCTGTAAGGAAGTGGCAGATTTTCTCCGGCTGTGTATTTTCAAATTCTAGCGCACTCGAGCTGGTTTCTCCAAAATTACCTACCCTACCTTTAAGTTAAAGATCAGAATATTAAGCGTTGTCCAAATGACGCAATACCTCTTTTAACGCAGTTTGGCTGCTTTTATTAATAATAAATGCCTACAGCGAGCAGCAGACCGTTTACATATGAAGCTTCACCTTGGTATTTCCACCTTGCATCTTTTAGTCTGTCCATGTGTCTTTGTTTTTTTGATGAAAATCCGACAGACAGTGCCTTTTTTGAAAAGCATATTGAGGCCGATCTGAAAAGTGTGCTTGAATCTGTTAAAAGACTGTTAACATATTGTTCATGTAGCTTCTCCTATTTCCACATTGCATCTGTCTGGTTCTCTCTGTTTTTGCTCTTATTGCCAAAACAAAATGGTAGGGATAGTAAGAAGTGAAATAATTGGGATTACATTTTTGAATTGCATATCAGGGCTTTTTTTTTGCAATATAGCCAACATCCGAAAAGTGTACATGTAAAAATGAATGTACACTATTTTTGAATCTGTTAAAAGACTGTTAACATGTAGCTTCTCCGTGTTATTTCCACCTTGCATCTGTCTGTTTCTCTCTTTGTTTTTGATCTAATTGCCAAAACAAAATGGTAAGGATAGTAAAAAGTAGTACTTGTTTGAATAGTATTACAGGGCTTCTAGCATCTGATCAGTGCACATGCATATATGAATGCACATTATCTGTTCACATGTTGGTTATATTTTAGGTTTCACCGTGTTATTTCCACCTTGCACCGGTCTCTTTCCCTCTCTTTGTCTTTGCTTTCATTGCCATCTGCCCCCACCCGCCCCCCGCCCCCCCATCATGGCTCCTCCCATGACACGCTCCCAGGCAGGACGGTGTTATGTTCGGGGTGTGTTTGTGTGTAGATCGTAGTGCTGAATGTACGGTATCCAGTCTGAGTCATACCTCCTGACTGTGGCACGTGCAACTCGGCACGAATAGCCCAGCTGGGGAAGGCCAACCCTCTCTCTCTCTCTCTCTCTCTCTCTCTCTCTCTCGCTCGCCCTCCCTTACCCCTCTACTCACAAAGAGAAAGAGAGGAGTGGTTTGAGGAGGGAGGAGGAAAAATTAAAGGTTGTTATGGAAGGAGAGGAGGGGGGGGGGGGTTGTTGGGCAGGGTGGAGCTGCTAAAAAATGACGAGGAGGAGGAGGCGCTGTTTTCAAGAGGCAGCTCTTTGTGCCTGAGGTTTGAAAAGAAGGAGAAGAATGTAATCAATATATAGGAAATGTCTTTGGGTCTGAGACAAAGAGAGTGGACAAAAGACAGACGGGAGATGGATGTGGGAACAAAATGATAAAATAAAACCTCACTGTGTGCCAGGGTAATGTGAGGCAAGTCGTAATAAAGTTCACATCATTGTCCAGCATTAACGGTTATTTATAATAGTAGAAGATTGGTATATAACCCTAACCATTATTTATTCTGTATATGTTATAGTGTTTAGGGACTAGGTGTTATTTACTGAGAATATAATAATAATAATAATAATTACTTACATTTATATAGCGCCTCACATATACCCAAGGACGCTTTTACAAAAGGGGGGAACACTAAACACACTCTCTATTTTGAAGAAATGTAGTCATTCTTGTAGATTGACTGTCAACATGCTGCTGTGACAAACAATTTCTCAACTTTGGATAAATAAAGTACCTACCTACCTACCTACCCACCCACCTACCTACCTACCTACCCACCCACCCACCTACCACCTACCACCTACCTACCTACCTACCTACCTACCTACCTAACCTACCTACCACCTACCTAACCTACCTACCTACCTACCTACCTACCTACCTACCTACCCACCTACCCACCTACCTACCTACATACATACCTACCTACCTACCTACCCACCTACCCTACCTACCCACCTACCCACCCACCTACCCACCTACCCACCTACCTACCTACCTAGTAAAGCAACCTGTCTTCAGGTGAGACACATCACACACTTATTAATTATGTGAGGGCTTTTTGGAGATTATATGATGTGTTTTAAATTGCTCGTACTTGAGAGGGAGAGCTGGAGAAACGTCCCCCTGCTCAGTGGCTGGTTGCCAGCCTTGTCTCTCTCAGGACTCGGGCTAAGATTAGCTTCCCATATGTTCATGTGAGGCGGAGCCGGGCTTAAAGGGCCAGCACTCCACCTCTTTACACTAAATCATGCTGATTTACAGTCAAGGTCCAAATGCTTTTTATGTCACATGAAAGACAGGCTCTTATAGAGGATGATGTCTGGAAATGTTTTGCCGTTTAATGTGTAATTTCTTTCTGAAGTAAATACATGCCATGTGTTCTGGACTATCAGTTGTATTACTTATCTTACATCAAAGCTGCAAAGATAAGTCTGCTAATCAATCAGATGATGGGAGGAAAAAGGTGGCCAACTATTTTTTATTATCGTTTAATCGTTGTTGATTAAAAGAGTAAGTGATAAAACAACAATATTTTAAAGTCGAGTCATTTTTGAATGCCAAAGTGACATCAAATGCAGTTTTTTAGCCCCTGAGTAATGGATATTTCCTGCATTTTTCTGTTTAATATCATATTATAGTGAATATATTTGGCATTTTGATTGACAATACAACATTTAAAGAACATTTAGAAACTGGGGTGGACCATTTTTATTTATTTTCCTGACATTTTTATAGATCAAACGATATATCTAGAAAAATAATCAGCAGATGAATCAATAATGTAAATAACCGTTACTATCTGACATTAAAATCAGTCCAATCTTCCACATTTCTCTGGATCAATCATATATGAATGCACATTAATAAACCTCTGTTGTTCCAGAGATCAACATGTTCATGTGCGTGCTCCCATAGCGTGAGATAAAGCTTTGACAGCTGTGGCGTTGTGTTGCATAAAACCTGGCGGTGGGTTAGCGGAGGGATTCAGGATCCAGTAAAGTGTCCAGAGGGAGTGAGCAGAGAGGTGAGAGTTAAAGAGCTCGAGCAACAGCTGAGGGCTCCTCCCCCCCCCCCCCCCCCCCCCCTCTCCCCATTCATTTTTTATTAACTGCGGCACCGGGCGGCCGACAGCCTCCCTCGACATCAAACACTGATCCCACCAACAATGCCACACACTGAACCTCGTGGTGCCATGCAGGGCATCGATCCATCATGATCACTGGCACACTGAAGCAGGACAGAGACTGGCTTTACTGCCATTAAATACAGATGAAACCTCTATATGTATTAAAGGTCACCTATTATGCAAAATCCACGTCTTCATGTCTCTTCTACATCAACATGTGTCCCCTCTGTGGAAAGAGATTCTGAAAGTTTCAGGAACAAAGATTCTCTCTCTTTTTCTCCTGATCCATTTATATAAAAACCTGTCTGAAAATGAGCTGATCAGATTTTGGCCACTTTATGATGTCATAACGATGTTTTGGCTTGTGTAACCATTAGCCAATCACCAACCAAGGTAACCCCCCCCCCCCCCCCCCCCCCCCCCCCCCCCCCCCCCCCCTTATCACCTGAATCTCCTCCTAGAGCACCTTGAGTTCTTTTTAACCAAATATCTCTCAGAGAGGCGTGGGGAGGGGCTCCTTACTTTCATCTAAAGTAACAGACAGAGAATCAGCACTTTTGAAACAGGGCTGAAACAGAGGGGATTATGGGATGCTGCAATGATCTGTTTGGTGTTTCAGCCAATCAGAGACAGGTTCTGTATATATCTGAGACCTATACTATATTGATGAAAAACAGTATAATAGGGGACCTTTAATGATTGCATGTATGTGAGGCTCTCATGAGGATTTACATGATGTGATGTTTTCCAGTCCTTCAGGCGCCTTTGATACAAACAATACTTCTTTTGTAACCGTTAAAGGAAATGACTTCTGCACAATGTACTGTAGATATTTGTGAAATGCCAGGAAGCAGCTGACTATTTCTGAGTTTGCTTGCAGGGTTGTAGTCAAGGTGAAATGGGTTTATTATTAGTCACTTCTGAACTGCAGACAATGCCTCAACTTAAGTCATGTAATCATGAAGATCTGTCACCAACTCAAGGACGCAGAGTAAATGTATGCTTTTCTGGACATGTATATACTTTGTATGTAAAAAATACCATTTATTATATTCCAGTATCCTCAAGATATAGTTCACCTGCAAAATAACCATTTATGTATCAATTTTGTACTTTGTGTTCTCTCTAAAGAAAACAGATTTGATCTTGCACCCCTCCCTAAAGTGAACGAAGAATGAGAAACGGAGAAAAATCAAGTGTTGATGAATTTAACTAAAAGTAGGTCGTGTTTAAAAGCAAGACTGAAATAACCTCTGCATGTCTTAAACTTGTGCAAGCACACTACTCGTTCAATTGATTTATCAACTTTTAATACTTTTTAAGACCCCGCGGACACCCTGGGTGAGCATAAAGCAGATTAAATGAGGCTTGGATTATACTACACAGGTTGTGTGCGAGTTTGTAAATGTTTTCTGTTCTAAAACACAACCCTTCTTACCCCATCTTACTTCACATTAAGACTTTTCTCCATTTTTGGATTCTTTGTTCACCGTAGAGGCATGCAAAGGTTTGATTTGGCAATTCAAAGTAACAATGAGCAACTGACTAATAAATGTCAATTTTGCGTGTGAATTATTCCTTCAAACCAAGAATGTTTTTTGATATAGTTTTGCTGTTTTTAAACACAGCCCCATTTGTGCAGACATCAAGACGTACAAGTCCACATTTGTATTGTTATGTTCTCCGTGGAGGCATTCAACATTTTAATCAAGATTTCAAGGAAACACAAGGCTAGTAATTCATATAAAATCAATTTTTCATGAATGAATATTAAAGGAAAAATAATAAGACGTGTCCTTCAATCATTATGTATGACTTTTTGAGTGGAATAAAGACCATGACTGCACGATCTGTTCATCCTGAGAACCAAAAAGCAGATATAACTTTCGCCTATAAGCCACGTTTCCCCCACAGCTATTAGATCACTAGTTCTCGTTTCAGAGCACACAGGAAACATAGCTGCATTTCTTCACAGACGGAAACTTCACACAGAGCAGTGAACGCATCGTGAGCCAGCGCTGAATGGAAGAGGTGATGTCAAACCCTCCACTTCCTCAGTCTCTACTACACTACACACATAAACACACACAAAACACACGTGTGCAGTGCCGGCGAGTTTGTCACGTGACCAAACTTTGGATGCCGGACTTGAGCTAAAATTAAAGCAATGATGTCATCAGACATTCAGTGTTGCCACGGAAACTGGGTCAGCGTTAACCCTTTGCGATCGAAGCCGGGGATTCCAGCGTTATGATTTTTAAAAAACACCTTCCATCTGCTGTCACGCAAATTCAGTCTCTACTCCGACTCTTTCCTACCAGCGTGCCGTTTGAAGTTCATCACAAGTAGAGAGAGGAAATCCTGTGTTTGTGCGTGGAAAAAAGAATCACGCGAGTGCACTGTGTGTCTTATAACCTGTTGTGGTACAAACTCTTATCTTGCTTCCTGAACAGCAAAACTTAGAGAGAGCAGACTGACATGCTTTTGATCATGTCTTTGATCTGATGTGTGTGTGTCCTGGAAATATCATAATCATAATAGTACTGATAATAAACTTTACCTATACAGAACCTTCCGTACGAGGGGGAAATTGCAACAAAACATTGATAAAACTGATTAAAACGTGAAAATCTAAGCAATAAATACATATAAAAAAGTATAAAACCAAAAAGAGGGATAGCTGATTAAACACAATGCTCAATATATATGTTTTTAATATGTTTACAGAACTTGCTTCTTGTATGGCCTTGGATATGGGATTCAATAGTATTAATGCAAAGGTTAAAAAAAACACTTCCAATGACTAAAATATATGTTTGAATGAATGTTTGTGTGTTTATGTCTGCATTTTGATCAGTTATGTTGTCTGTTTACGTAGGTTTTTCCTATTATATGTGCACACAACTTGTCATGTCAAGGTATGAAAATGGACAACATGCAAACTTCTGTATTCGGCTATCACACACTGAATGTAACGCACTAGTGTTACATTGTTGATAATAAAGGAACATTAGGATCTAACAGTCATTTCAGGATTATAAAATGTCAAATAATTGGTACTTTAGGCTAGTCCCAAACCTTTAAAAAAGCTGCGAACAGGTCAGTTAAGTCAACGCTTAAAGACACTTGGAGACAGTGCAGGTTAGCTAAAGCGTGGCTGATATTCTCTGTCTGTTTTTGTTTTAGTCAAAACATGTTGCTGCTGGCGGTCGCCCGGGTTATTCTTTGTGTGACCGGGGAAGTGTTTGACAAGGAAACAGATCCCGACGAGATAAACACCGCGGCGAGGACCCTGACCCCGGACAAACAGCAGCTCAGGAAGGCAGAGAATAAAAACTTGTTAAACACAGTCTGCACTGATTTCTTTCTTACCCCCCTACAGATGGTCCTATATATACTGTAAAGATAAAGAGGCACGGGGATTAGAGCAGGCTTAAAGAAAACCTGTTCATCACATTTGAAACTGATTAACTAACATCTCATAGCTGATGTGTATCTGTCGGCTTGAATGTCCTCCAGTCGTAACCTGCAGCGTTGGAAAGTAACTAAGTATATGTAACGGTAATTAAGTACAACTTTGAAATACTTGACATGTATTAAGTATCGAGTATTTCCAATTTAAGCCTACTATATACTTCTGTTCCTCTACAATTTGGAAGCAAATATTGTACAAATACAAGTACCTTTATATTATTAATACAAAATCCAATACAATTATTTATTATGATGAACCGTTATGGATTAAGATACCTAGCAGTTTAATAAGTCAATAAAGTTAGCTCCACCTTTACCAGCGGCGAGAAACACATTCATAGATCACTGATTATAATCCAGAAGTACAATATATATTATTTGAAAGATGGACATTCTGCATAGTGAGTATTTTTAGTTGTTGTACTTTACAAATATCAAAAAATAAATAATATTTTAGTAACAAAAATGAACTGAGTATTTCTAAATAGTGGTTTTACTACTTTGACCAAATGATCTTCTTCCACCTCTGGTATCTTGTCTTTTCCACGTTGTCTAGTTCTACAACACTGACACTGTCCCCTGTGCATGTGAAGTCAAACTAAAGCTCTCTTTCTCCCGCAGAGATGACATCCTAATAATCTTATAACTCGACAAATCCTTTCCTCATGAAGCCTCGCCGCTCAAACTTCCTCTGCACAGAAACACAGGAGCGTGTCTCGACTCGACAGACTGAAGAACAGCAGCGCTCAGCGGCCGCCTCACGCCACAGGTTACTACGCCGGCAATCACACGTACGCATGCGTGACCCACTAACTTTTACTCCCTTTACCTCATTTGACTCCAGAACCTAGGAGAAGAAGAAGAAGAAGAAGAAGAAGAAGAAGGACGGCCCTCCTGGCTCCTGAGCCGGCGAGTCGGCTTCCTCCTCCTCCTCCTACTCCCCCCTCTTACTCCCTCCTCTCCCTGGCTTGTTGTATCTACACATGCTTTTCTCTGGCACCAATCAGAGGGCAGCGTGGGACGCTTTAAACTGAGGACGCCGCCACTTCATCATGAGGCGCTCAGCTCACCGCGGCTTGGAGATAAACTTGAACACAGTCAGCTACCGAGCGGGGAAATTGAGATTGGCAAAGTACATCCTGAGACGTCTAATGATGCACCTTTATTCCAACCGGAGACCATATCAGGGAGAAATAATGAGCTCGCCGAAGAGAGGAGCAAACAGTCAAATGACAAACTAGCGACTGAACCACAGCGGTTTCTGCGTAATAGGTATTGAAAACACAGACATGGAAAACTAACGTAGTCACATTTAAAAGGAATGCACGTGCAACTACACACAAAGAAAGAGTAGAGGGATTGGTCGCTGCCTTGACTAATGTTTACACCTCATAAAAAAGCGGGAATCAGAGCAAGATGTACAGAGATGGCACTCGTCTTACCTCCGCTGCAGGTTCAGGGTTTCCCAAGCTGCCTCGTTGGTTGTCTTCAAAATACTCCACCTGTACAGCCATTCAACAGACGAGGAGCGAGGGAAGGGGGGGGAGTGAGAGGGAGACAGAGAGAGATGGGAGGGGGTGAGATTAACAATCAATAGAATAATGCGACAAGGGCCTGTTTGAAAAAGACTCGTCATTAAGGACAGGAGCACCGGGTGTAACATGTCTGTCTTCCTCCTTGCTGTCATGCTTCAAAAATAAATAAAAGTATTTTTCTTTGATTGGTGTTTCAGACAGCGAGCCGGCACTTCCCTCTGCTGCTGGGACACGGATTCAATTTCAATTCAAGAATTATGTAATGTCTGTATCCTCCTCACCTGACACAACCCTCCTCATCAAATGCTGAATACGAGAGTTTCTGTTAAAACCGTGCACAAGTGTCAGTGAAAAGCTGGGATGCAGTACATGGAAACTGTTGTGTAAAACAAAAGGATCTTCTTATTTTGCACAGCATGTCCCCCCTTGTCTGCATAACCCTGGATGTCTCGATGTTAAATGATGTGTTTTGTCTAGAGCTGTTCCCTAGTCCCGCCAACCTCCCCCCCCCTCCTCACCCCCCCCCCCCCCCCCCCCACCCACCTATCAATCCTAAAATAGTCTGGAGTGATGAATATTTACCCTCCAAGCCTCTGAGCTGCCTTGGTTTTTACTCCGCCGTCCGCTGGCCGAATCCCCATCAGAAGACTCCCTCTTGTCTTCACCTCTATCCCTCTCTCTCCCTTTCTTCTCTCTCCCTCTCTCCACTCTTCTTCCTCGGTCTCTCTCTCTCGTCTGTGTTCCAGCAGCCCATTCAGGAAGCCATCTTGTGTTTTTAATCTGGTTTTACATGAGCCCTCGTACGCACGTTCTCCCTCTCTCTCTTTCTCTCTCTGTGTCGCTTGCGCTCTCGCTCTACCCCCCTCCCTCTCCCTCTCTCTCTTTCTACCACACACACACACACACACACGGCAAAGGGATTTTTTTCTCTCTCTCTCTCTCTGTGTGATCGCTATTACTCTTTCCTCCCACACGTTCACTTATTTTTCTCTTTTCCTTCTTCATGCATGATGTAAATGCCCCTTTAACCAACCCCCCTCACCCCCCCTTCTTCAAACATATACATTGGTGAACAAATGTACACACACACACACACACACACACACACACACACACACACACACACACACACACACACACACACACACACACACACACACACACACACACACACACACACACACACACACACACACACACACACACACACACACACACACACACACACACACACACACACACACACACCCACACACACACACACACACGCCGGGGAGAGTCGTCACGCTAGAGATAGCACACAAAGGCAGTCCGTCCACCAATCAGAGGACGGGCTGGGCTCTGCTGCTAGGGTGAAATAGAAGGAGAGCAAGTGAAGGCGGCGAGAGAGGGAGAGAAGGAGGGAGGGAGAGGGCGAGAGAAAAAAGAGCTAGAAAAAAGGGAGGTAAAATAAATAGGGAAAGGGTCTGTATGTGTGTGTGTGTGTGTGTGTGTGTGTGTGTGTAGCACCATCAAAGAAAGGCTGACAAAAAGAGACAGAGCGAAGGTGGATGGGAAGTGTACGTGTGTGTGTGTGTGTGTGTGTGTGTGTGTGTGTGTGTGTGTGTGTGTGTGTGTGTGTGTGTGTGTGTGTGTGTGTGTGTGTGTGTGTGTGTGTGTGTGTGTGTGTGTGTGTGTGTGTGTGTGTGTGTGTGTGTGTGTGTGTGTGTGTGTGGGGGGAAGGGTCGTCTCTATGCCTGTCAATTATCTCCTCGAGCTCGCCTTCCCTAAACAATGCCTCTGGTATGTGGTATCGCTGAGCACCATCTGTGTTCAGGGCTGCCTGCAATAACTGGACTGGACTGCACAGCGCGCACACACACACATGCACACACACACACGCACACACACACAAATAGACACACACACACACACACACATACAGAGACCCTATCAAAGAAGCCTCACAACTCCCTCAACAACACACACCCATGACAGGCAAAATGCACAATTACACAGCAAAGCCCAACATGCTGACTCAAAGAAACACAGCACACAGATACTGTGCAACTTTATAAGAAAAGCGTAACTTAAAGCAAAGAAATAGCTGTGTTCGTTTGCAAATGAGTGATTTATAACGTGCAAACACCATGTGAGCCGCCGTGTGGATTGCATTTCATTTACACACGAGAATGGCATACCAAGCATATCTTTGGAAGCGGGTGTTCACGATGTTTACATTCTTGCAGCTTTTTAAAGCCCCCGCACGCGTTCCTGTCTGCACATGACCACAGAGGAGAAGGGGAAGTGGTTTTGTCCAAATGATTAACCAGGTAATTCTGCCACTTATTTAACGAACCCCTTCAAAAAACAGTGAACGATCATCTCTTGTGAATGGGAAGGTTCAATTAAAGTGGGCCGAAGCCATTTGAAAAGGCGCCAGAGAGACGAGACAAAGTCAGCGAAAGTTCACGCAGGCTGGCGAAGACACAGCGATGCCGAGGCGAAAAACATCCAGGACAGACAGCGAGACAGGAACAGAGAAGGGAAGTGAAAAGGAGAGAGGCAGCTGAAAGTGTGGCGTGGAGAGGCGAGGCAGCCGGCAGTGACACAGCATTTGTGGTGTGTGTCTGACGCTCTGTATGGCACGGGAAATCCCCTCCGCTGACGTCACACAGGCCACGTGTGTGTGTGTGTGTGTGTGTGTGTGTGTGTGTGTGTGTGTGTGTGTGTGTGTGTGTGTGTGTGTGTGTGTGTGTGTGTGTGTGTGTGTATCATTTGAGTGTTTACGTGTGAGCAGAGGCGTGTTGGGGCTGGACAGCGAGAGCTTCAGTGTGTTTCCTTACAGGTGGCCGGGGTACTCCTCCAAGCCGTGGTGGTGGTGTAGCGTTTTATTGAAAGCAGCGGTGATAAGAGGTGCGTGTTAGAAATATCTACAACGTCCTCGCAGGAGAAACGTAAGCAGACTCAAGAGGAAGCGTTTCTCATTCCAGAAAATCTTGCCTCCTTTTTAAGAGACTTTCACAGCCTTCGAACGATGCGTGGCGATCACTGACGGAGCATTATCACTCCCAGACGAAAACCCTATCTACTCCAAGGCAGCGTCATAATCCTGGCACACACAATCAACTTTTACTTCATTCACAAAATGCCCTGTAGGTTGCCGTATCTACTACCATTTAAGGAGAGTTTTAGCATGTAATAAAAGTAGGATGGACAGAGGAAGGTGTAGTTTCTCGGCAATTTGCTATTTAGTAAGGATGCATGAGGATTGGCTGGGCTGATATTGGCTTTAAAATGTCAAAAAGGCAACGCCAGAAATGAAAATGTCCTCAGATAAAAGGCAGGCTATTATCTTACAGAATCAAATATGGCCAGTATTGCAAGTTTTCTTATTTTGCCTTGTGATTGAGCATTTTGAAAAGCATTGATCTGCATCGATGAGTATGCAAATCTAATGTAAATGTAAATTCAATAGGGGCATACCACTATCCCTACTAATGAATAATGATTGATTATATAATTCATAATCAAATAATAATAATAATGCATCTGATTCAATTTTGTTTGTTTTTCTGGCTGATTAATTACACTCAAAACAGAGTGTAGGGATGTGAAAATAGACTTAGATTGATTTAGATAATGCAATATAATCATATGTATATAATAAACATTACCTTTTTTAAATGCAGTACTAGTATAACACTTACATCCCCCTTACATGTTGAATAGTGCATTCCATAGATGGCATGAAATGGGGCAGTAGTGCGTATTTTGAGTGTGTGTTCACAACAGTGAGCGGTTATCATGGGAGAAGATGGAGGATGTGGTTGCCAGGCAATAAGGGACTCAGCTGCTACATCCATACAGAGGTTAGAGGTCAGAGATGGAGGATTGTGGGGGAGGGGGTTTGACGGATGAATGGACGCTTGGTTAAGGGCTAATGGAGGAAAGCTTCTGATGCAGCAACACAATACACTCCCTGTTGTTCAGAGAGATACATAGAATCTTTGTTGAGTGTGATTTGAATATGAAGATATAGTGATCATTCTGTAATAACATCACTAGCACTGTAACGAAGCTGCATTATGAAAACCAGACAAGTTTAACAAGAACCTTTGCTTAGCTGGATACCATTATAAACACACATGATGGGTAAGAAAGATGGCTGCATGATGGAATATAGGAACAAATGGTTTACAATTTGGATTTCTGTGTAAGATACAAAGAGCAAGTTGTAATTAGTGGCACAGTAAACTGTTCACATATGTTATAAGTATGCAGCTGTGCACGTAAACAAGACTAAGAACCTTTTGTGTTGGTTCTGGGAGTGCTGGTTTTCTGTTCAGTCTATTTCTCAAACTCCCAAAACAGAGTTGTTGATTGTTTGGACAGTGGATACGTTTGACTTTGTTTCTGTCCAGTTTAAATGAAATGTGTTATTCGATGTTCAGCAGGGTAAAATGACTGTCTCCATCAACGGAGTTTGGTGTCTCTCAGGAGAGAATAAATGTATGTTTCAAAACCCGTTTGATTTGATGTATCATATATTTACTTCAATGCTGCTGATCTAAAGTCGATAAACACAGTGACTAAGCATTTGTCCGGGATGTCAACATGCTCACAATGACAACGCTTGCATGCTAATATTAACCAGGTATTTACCATTATAACCATTTTAGTTAAGCATGTTGACACACTAACAATTGCTCATACGCACAAACAAGTATAGATCAGCGTGATGGCAATACGATTAGTTTGCAGGTAAAACCAACACACACAAGGGGAGGCTGTGGCTCAGTGGGTTAGTGCGCTGATCTTCGAACCAGAGGATAGCAAGTTCCACTGCAGTCAGCATGTCGTTGTGTCCCTGGGCAAGACACTTCACCCCAAATTGCTCCTGTGGGGATTGTCCACAGTATTGAGTATGTAAGTCGCTTTGGATAAAAAGCGTCTAACAAGTGACATGTAATGTAATGTCACACAAACAGAAGGTTATAACCGAATTATGGCACTAGAGAAAAAGTAAGGGGATCAACAAATACACAAAGTGATGCAAACTTTGTTTACTTAATTACAAAGCAGTTTAGCAAATAGTTTCCAAGATATTTGACTCAATAACACAAATATGAACCTCACTATGGCGCTAGAAGAAACAGTCTGTAGGGAACATGAATATCTTTACAAACCTTTGTGCCTCTCCATGAAGTGGATGTGGTTTGAAGTCAGACTTTTTGTTAAAACAAAATATTGGTAAACTGGGTTGGTTTAGTCTAGATCTGAATAACATTTTGCCAGCTTGGGGAAACCACTGTCTCGAGACATCCGATGTAGATAGATGCTACTTCTATTCTATTTGGTTGTATTTACATGCACTACTTTATCAGTTTTATTGTGTTGCACTGTTGGAGGAGCCTGGGACCTAATATTTTCATTGTCATAACTACACTGTAGCTATGTACGTATGACTAATAAAAGCCTTGAATCTTGAAATGCTGGATGGAGAATGAAATGGGTTGGGGGTGAGTAGGGGTAAAGTTCCCTCAGAGGTCAGGGGATTCAAAATATGGAGGCTGTAAACTTCTATTATTACTCAACAACAAGAGAGCCAATGGCCACCAAGAAGTGATAGTAGCCCACATCTTTGTCCCATAAACCACCAGGACAATTAGTGTTTGCTGATTTAATGCTGACTTCCTATGTTCCTTCTGCAGAGAGACCACAATGTGTTGCTGCTGCCACTTTACAAAGCTCTCTGCAGACAGGACAGGCCTCAACAACGCTGATGGAACCCCTGAGTTCCTGTTGGAGGCAAACAAAACATTCCTCTTGACTTACACATAAACATGTCATGTCCTTCTCTGCAAAGTCATCCGCATCGCTGATAAAAAAATCACTAAGCAGTTCTGATTTTGCAATTTGAACACTTTTATTACATGTTCGGATATCACTGCAACAAACGCTAATGGACAAGATACGGTTTAATGACTATATTCTGACTGTTGCACTGACTTGATCAATACTCTTTTGATATGAGAAGCCTTAGTGTAATGCAGTGTTTCTCAAAGTGGGGGGCACTTTTATCATAATATGATACAGTCCAAGTACGTCTGGGTCTCTGTGTTTCATTCAAGCTCGGCGCTGTGTGTGTGTGTGTGTGTGGAACGAGCGCATTTTGTGTGCGTGCGCGAGCAAGAGAGAGAGAGAGAGAGAGAGAGCGCACCGGTACCGTTATCGTTGTTGTTAGCTTCTGGTGCTAGCGAGCTAGTGGCCGGGTCTCAAACGTTTTGGTCACGATTAATGTAAACAATTATTTCCGAGGCACACGTTTATATGATCATTATAGTTATAAACAAAAAAGAGAATAAATGAAAAAACAGGTATGAAATACTATATGACAGTAAAACAAGAATAAAGTTTAAAAGGTGATTTGTAAAATATCCATGAAGAAAAAGTAAATCTGTTTACAGTTCTGTTTCATATGGGTGTTGAGAGATGTATCCATAGATCTCTTCATTTTGCTCTCAAAGTGCACCAGATTGATGCTTTTAACTTCAACATTTAAAAAGAAATCTTCCCGGGGGAGCATGCCCCCGAACCCCCCTTTGTGAGGTCCACACACCACCTATAAAAATAGCACTTTACCCCTGCTTACACCTATATGCCGTGAGCTGATTATCGAGCCTTCATTGTAACAGCTGCAGGTACACTGTGTGTGCGTGGGGATTGTTGCAGTAGAACATTTCACTGTAGCGACAGGTACATTAATGGGAAACCCTAAATGTTTGAGCACCCTCTATGAAACGTCAAGCTACCCCACAGCACCCCCAAAAGAAATCTCTGGCGCCGCCACTGAGCCTGCAACCCCGTTTTGAAGAAATGCGCAGTGCCAAACAGGCTCATTGCAGCCACTAATGCTAAGACACACTTTTTTGCTAAATAATAGCCTTTTATTTCTTTTCATTTTTTTGCACAGATTGCAAAGTGGCAAAGTATTATAACTTATTGTAGCAAAGGGATTGCACAATTGTATTATGTATTTATTTTTTGACCACACAGACTTATGGAGCATTGTTTTATCACTGTTCTAGCAAAGGAATGCTCACGTTCATATTGATGTATTTTAATAAATGTTAACTTGGCCCATTACGTGACTATTTGTGTTGGGGGGGGGGCTCGACTTTTTTTTTTCGCCTGACAGAAAAAGTTTGAGAACCACTGGTGTAATGTGTAATGCATCCTGCTCACCCTGTCATTTTGCCAAAAAATCCAAATGTTCCCACATTCTCCCTAACATAACGGCTGCTGTTTTTCTTTAGGTCTTGGCATTGCAATAAAACAGTGAGAAATAGCCACGTTTTCATACAAATTTTGCACAAATGTAACCGAGATCTCTGAGAAACCGTCAAATAATGATTGCATTGGCTAAATCTGTCTCCTTTGCACATTGATGCGTTTTGCTTTGATTGATCCACTAACTTTTCTATCTCAGCAGAGCTTCAAAATGTTGCGATATTTCAAGATTTTCCTGGATTTCTGGTGTTTACACTAAGGTTTCTTTATGTGCATGTTTAAAATCTGCATCAAAAGAAGATTGGAAGAAAAGCGGCTACTCTTTAGTCGTCATGTTGTATGAGGAAGATGTTAAGTGTGTGTGTGTGTTGGTGACAGCAACAACACCACGTGCTCGCGCAGTGTGTGTTGATTCCTCCGTCATGCTTTAGACGCCCAGTCTGGGTTTTCCTGCTCCTTCAATACTGCTGACCGTTAACTGCGCCTTCCCGTCTTCCTCCTGACTTCACAGCCCTTCCCCCGGGTTTAGGACGCTGATGCACGCACAGACACACAAAGCCACGCACACACACGTGCACTTCCTTTAACAAATAAGTGCACACTTTAAAAAACATGCACTCTTCCTCTTTCTTCACACAGCCACACACACAAATACGACCTGGCCTAAGGTTAACCCCCAACCCCTATTCGAAGCCTCAGAGGTCAAAGGACAAAGCCCAGGCCACTGCAGGAATCTGCACTGCTGCTTTTTGGTAAGTCTCTCAGCCATGCAAACACACACACACACACACACACACACACACACACACACACACACACACACACACACACACACACACACACACACACACACACACACACACACACACACACACACACACACACACACACACACACACACACACACACACACACACACACACACACACACACACACACACACACACACACACACACACACACACACACACACACACACACACACACACACACACACACACACACACACGAAACTTCAGGACAATATTTGAGAAGGATCTAGAACAACTGTTAAAAGGTTACCCATCTGGATCCTCAGCCCACATGCACAGCAAGCGACAACTCAAATGTTCTCAGTTAAGCGATGTTCTTGATTAAGTGTGAGGGCTATAAAATGTAAGAAAATTGTAAAAAAAAAAGTATTAAATGAAGTCTATAAATGTCTTAGTCCAAACCCAAAGGCTTTCACTTTAATGTGATCTGAAACAGTAAAAACATGCAAAGCTCAATATGTAAAAGGATTTAAACAGCCTTTCTGCCATATGTTACTCTAAGTACAGTAGTATGTATGTGTGGACATCATCATACAGATGCAGCTCTGCTTGGGATGTCTTCATAGGCATTTGAAACCAAGATAAACCTGGATAAAGGTGAGGTAACTGAGTCTTGATTATATTGTTTGATCAAAGAAATGTCAAGTGAGCAATAACCCTTTTGTCCAATGTCCAAACTGATGTGTTGTTTAGTCTGACCAAAAGTCCTCAACCCATTCATGTTCAGTTAACTATGTTTTCAATCAAGAATAGAGAATCTGGAACTTAACGCTTCAACATTTTTCGTTGATAAAGTTAACAGAACAGAACCGTTGACTTTCCACCAAAAATCCCCCGAAATATGTTGCCTTCAAACTTTTCTAAGTCTTATAAAGCACCTTTGTTTTGTAAAGTTTATACAAAGTATTTTACAGTAGCCATGCTGTATAATAACACTCCATAATAAGTGGAGTTCATGACTGTAGTACATTTATAAATGTGAGATTGGGGGTTGAATCCAAGTACAAGTGCCACATCTGGAATTATAGTCTGTGTCATTTGGGTTAGGGCTATAAATATACACTTTGCATATATGGCACGTGCTACTGACAAGCCCCCTTTAGCTCAGCCTGAGGACAAACAGGTCCAGGCTTGACAGATAAGGAATGCAATTAGCAGCACCGACAAAGCGTAATGCTATCTGTGTGAATGGACCTCTCCATTACAGATGTTTGTGACATCTGTAATGGTCTGTAATGATAGTACTACAGGTCTCAGTGTGACGTCACGTTGTGTCTAGGGATGCCAGCGATTATTCGATTTTTCGAATATTCGTTACAGTCTCCATAATCGAAAATTAATATTCGCCAGGGCTGTCCGATTTTCGAATTTGATCATGGTCAGTTTCTGGCATCCCTAGTTGTGTCACGTGACTTGAATATTGAATTGCGCCGTCCCTTATACTATCTCTTTACGGGGACACCCCTCCTGGCATGGTCCTTGGAAGATGCGGCGAAAAGAATCCCACCAGACTCCTTTGCCCCTCCAACAGAGGGATGTCCTTGTCCTTTTTCCTTTTCGTCATTTCAAGCGATAAAAACTCTTGATCTTCTCTCAAATTATCTTCTCTCAAATGACGCCAAGACGCCCCCCCTGGCGGAAACGCTGCCATCAGGAATATATCAATATATTCTTAAAGCACTGAATGGTCTGGGACCTTTCATGTAGTTCACAGGAAGATGGACAACAGTAGGAAGTTGCTCTAGAAAGATGTTGGAGAAGAGTAGCAACATGTTGGAGAAGAGTAGCAACATGTTGGAGAAGAGTAGGAAGAAGGTCGGGGAAGAGTAGGAAGTTGTTCGAAAAGTTGGGCTTGCAATTTATTCTTTTTTTCGTAAGTATAATAGCAACACCACCACAGGTCAAAACGAAGTCCACCATTGTTGTTTTGAGCGGGAAATTCGCTCTGGTATTGCTTGCAAAAACACCGACCTAAATGTTACCGTAACACATCCCGACCTCTATGGAAGAGCAAACGGGTTGTTTCTTAGGAGGTCTGCAAGTTGAACCATTTCCAAATGAACACTAGCCCCAGCGCTGACCTCGGATATAAGTCATTTTAGTGGAAAACGTGATTGAGACATTGTGGGTCATGTGACTCCAAATCTACCTAAAACACACATTTGTTATACTATTGATGTGCTTACAGTATACCCGTAAACAACACCTTTTGTATTATCGTAGAACAACCGTATCTGTACCTCACTCACCTCCAACTCACTCCGTCTCTTCTTCAGCTGGTCACATTTGCGCAGCTTGCAGATCTGTTTTCCCGTCCTGCGGTTCAGGCAGTTCAGGCAGCTGCCGCAGTTCTCTCTGCGCAGGCAGGGAACGCACTCGCCACATTTCTTCCTCCTTCTCTTCTGGAGGTTAGCGTCATCGTCCAGCGAAGCATCGAAAGGCGACAGAGAGAAGAGCCCCGCTTGCTGATGTTCAGTCTCAATATATTTGCTCAGAGGAGACGTCTTCTCTAAGGATTTCCTGTAAAAGTGGAGAGATTGAGCCTCCTCCGCGTCCATGGATAATTCATAAATGTCCTCAGGTGGCGGACAAGGCCCTACCCTCGGCCTGGGCATGGTGACTGTCCTCACTTTTCTCTTAATTAAAGATTAAAAAGATCCAAATGTTAGTTGGTTTGGTCTTAAAAACAACATTTGTTAGGAAGATGACGAAAGGCTCAATCCCCTTTACTCTGTACGCTGCTGCTGCCAAAAAAAGTTAGCCTATTGTTCATCGTGTCTTCTAGTCCAAGCCCTCCAGGGACAGCTTCATTATTATTATTTTGATATCTTGGTCACCCCTGACAATCCTGGTTGTATGTTGCAGTGTGGGGTCCATCTTTTCCAGCTACCCTTTGGGATGGTTGGCGGTCCCCCACAGTCTGGGTGACCTGGCTGCGTCCTGGGGGGTCATGTTGGTGTCTGCACAGCCTGGGCCTTTTCTGGAAAGATAAAACATGTTTTATTCAATGCTAGATGCCAAAAAAGTAAATATTCCTATGAATTTTTGTGTAGGTTTCCAGTTGGGGCATTTTATTTTTCTTTGTTATGTCGATCAGGACATTTTTTGCGCATCAGAATAACACATAAACTTTGCGTGTGCATTTAAAGGGAATACGACATTTGATATTGCCACACATAAACGATCTGTACTTACATAATATGTCAATGTGTGTAGCTAACTTTTTCTTATAGACCCAGCTTAAGCTTAGTGGTAGTGACCTGAAGTCATGTGAATGTGTTGTAGTTTGTTTATAGCCTTAATATAACGCTTGCTTTTGTACTTTTTACATTAACCACTTACTTTTATTGTGGCTCAACCTACTCTTAACATAAGCGTAATGTCAACATAGACATAAAATGTAAGCAAATGTGAAAACTCAAACACAATTCTCGACTTTAAGCAATAGATTATTGTATTACATTTTTCAGATTGACCGAATATGATATTGTCAGATGTCACTTTACAACCATACATGCATTTAAATAGTTGGTACAACTGTCTGTGCAGCATTTGATAATGTTCAGGATATTACTCCTTGTCTTGTACTTCAGTCTGATGGCTGTCTGGATACTGTCTGGTTTCCAAACAGATGTCAGTACTGTGCATGCAGTTGGCTCGGAGCCATGCAGGCCTACGTGAGCAGTTTGAGAAGATACTGTGTTTTAATGGAAGACCCCACATGGACAGGGGGCTTATGTCCCCCTGAATGAAAGAGGGGGGTGATAAGTTGATGCCAGGGAAAGTCCTCTTTGTCTTGTGGTCACACGCTCCAGTCAACCGTCAATAAAGTGAATTGTGCTGAGAAAGCTCCATGTGTCCTCCTGGCTGCTGCTCTCACTGCCTGCACCCAGCATGTTCCTCTCAGCAGCAATGAGGGTAAAAGCTGTACTTGGGCTACTTTAATTTATTTTGAAATTAACCTGTAGGCCTGGGAATTAATATTGATTTAAAATATGATGCCTTGCAGCTTTGGCAGGAGCTTTCAAGGCGGAAAAACACCAAATTGGCTTTGATTGTATTATAATGAACTGTTGATAGTGTTTTTGGTTGACCTTCTATTCCAAGTAACATTTACATAATGAAATTACACGTTACCGAAGAGGATTATGTGAAAAATGAATTTGAGTTAGGATCACATGAAGACAGCATACTGAGTTAAAAAGTAAGAATGTTGATATAAAACTAAGAATTTTGAGTTTTCATTCTTAATTTTGAGATTAAGGGTTTATTTGAGTTTATTGTCAGAATTAAAATGCATTTTTCACATGTGTCTAGTTCTCTTGTATAGGAAAAATACTTATTCAAAAGACAAGTAACTTCCCCAAAACTCTAGGATAAAGCAAAGTAATTTAAAACAAATACCCCAAATACTGAAATGTACCGACTAAAATAAATCATTTGAGCTTTTAGCTTGTTTGCAGCTTTGCTAGCTTGCACACAGCCTAGGCTTAAAAATGTAGCTTTAGCAGAATAGCAACAATTGTTTCCTCACCACAAAATCATTTTGCACAATTATGTATAAATGATGGTACTAAACTTCTTACTTCAGGACAAAAACCTTACCAAATGAGGGTCCATGGTGTAAGTTATAGTTTGAAGTATTTGCTGCAAAGTTGAAGCTAGTTTAACATATCCACCGTGGCGGAGTAGCATGGATTCGGGTAAACATAGGCTACAGGTGAAGTTAGGAAAATGTCCACTAAAAAGTAGAAACCTAAAATAATAAAAAGGACACAATGCCTTAAAATGACATAAATGTGAGACTTTAAATATGTTCCTGTTTCCTTCCATATCTCAGCTCAGGTGTTTAACTGCAGACAGTGCCAAGGCAGCACGCGCTCTGCCAGCTCCGTCCGCACGTGGTCTAATAAAAACGTCCAGCCCTGGATGAGCTCGTGCGTGCCTCTGTTGTGACTGTTACTGTAAGCCCACGTGTTTTTGACGTGGCCAGCCCAACCTCAGAGCAATCAGATAAAAGCTAACAGGCATCCATAGATTTAAATTAAGATAATGCACAGTATCTGCATCAGGATACACAAACACACAATAGGCTGTGAGTGGGCTGATTGCTGTGAGGTGACAGAAACTGCACTTTACCCGAGTGTGAATACACACTTTACATTTTCATCCACGGGACAGCCTGTGTTTCAGAGCCAGTGGTATATTACGGCCCTTTGTGAAAGCATTCATTAATATTTACGCAGCTGTTTCATGTATGAATTGTAGCTAAATAATGCACTTCAGAAACTTTTGTTTCTCACATGTCTGCAAATGAACACATCAAAGTGAGTTTACTTACTTTTGCATTGGATTAAAATGCATAATATAAACAATTTAAAGAGACAACGTACCACCCGTCGCGATGATTGAGTCCTCAAATGTTTCGATATTCCTCTGCAGCCTTTAAAACGCGTTTGCAAAAATTAACAGAAAGGATTAAAAAAAGACATCAATAAACCAAAGCTTGCATTCAACGATATAGCAACAACAACAAAAAAGAAGCAAAACAACGTCAACGTGTGCAAAGAAGGGGAGAGGGGGGAAAGTTGTAGCCTAATGACATAACTCTGACTTAAAGCCACTGATACACAGAGAGAGAGGGGCTGTATATTTAGGAGGGGTTAAAGTGATCAGGAAATTATGGAGTGGAGTCCAGCCAGGAGCAAGGAGATGTTTTTTTGGGGGGGGGGGGCTTCATACACAGGGGGGGGGGGATTTGGACCAGATGTTGTGACATCATGAGGGAGGGGTGAGGATACTTTAGGTTCCTGTCCTGCACACATCATGGGATGCTCTGTTCAGATGAAGGGCTGCAGTGACCCCGGCTGACAGAGCTCAGGTATCTCAGCTGCCTTTAGGACAGTGAGGTCTGATCCACACCGTGCTCAGCTGCAGGAGAACAGTTATGCAGGATAGTCATAGGGGAAAGTAGGAAAGTGACAGCGACAAAAAAAATACACATTCATTTCTGACCGATTTTATAATTCTTTATCAACCATCACTCTTAATTTTGTCAACTAATCGATAAGAGGATTTGATGGATATACCCTTACATCTTCCCAAAGAATCATGCACAAGCACCATTTTAAATCTTGTAACTAAATTATTCAGCATGAGATTACATTGAAAAAAAAAAACAGTCTCATAGTTTTGAGATAATCTTTTCAATTCATAACAATATGGCAAACCTTTTTTCCAAAGTTAATGCATTGAAATTCTTTGGGTAAAAGCAGACAAAATAATCTCAAAATTATGTATTCAATAGTAATCTGCCCTCAAGTTTGCACTAGTGACCAATGCTTAGTCAGTCAGTGATCCACTTTGTTTTAAAAGGTATTTTTGAAGGTATGGTGGCAAATGTAATCTGATGAAGCTCCAATGAGTCCTTGCTGGGTTTACTGTCCTGGGTCAGTAAATGAAGTTAAAGAGTGAGAACGAGGTATAAACAATTTGTGTGGTTTTACTCGTTAATGCTTGGACAACAATTTCATCCCACTGTAGTAAATCAGATATTCTCAGATGTTAACACCCAGACATTAGTCTTTTCTGAAAAATTTAAAAAAATACACAATAAAATGAACATAAATCTAAAATGTTGTTTCGAACATTGAGAACTTAAACTAAGAAAAGTGATCGTTTCCAAAGCAATTCATGCCTGGCAACACAATATATAATTTCCCAGTATGAACCACATTCAATAATAAGTGTTATCATCACTCAGTTATAACACATCAATCTTTATTTGTACACCATTTTAACACTCCATTGGAGGCTGTTAAACAAACACACAAACAAAATCCTGCAAACACAAAATGCAAAACCGTCAACATTTCTTCTGAGGTACCTGCTCATTATTAAAATATGTTTGGGATATAATTTGGACCAGAGTTTTAAGCACCAAATTCACAGGATCTAAAACAGGGGTGTTAAACTCAAGGCCCGGGGGCCAAATCCGGCCCACGACTTCATTTTCTGTGGCCCCATAAGAGCTTGCAAAGAATATAATATGTTTATTATACGGTTACATGCCGATGTACAGAAGCACGTTGCCCATGAACTACATGTCCCACAATGCATCTCAAATTTGACTTTTTTCTCAGAATTTGACTTTAAAAAAAATCATTTTGTGACATTCTCACTGAAGAGACTTGCAATTATTTGCCCTAGACTTCTGCTTATTTATAAGCAGATAAGTTATTACCTTATCCAATAATAATCCAATGCAGAGGCAATAATGTAATATAATTTTTTATATATATTCAATATTTATATATGTATTTTTATATAGTCTTAAAGTTACAACCGCCCTTTGAGTGCAACCATAATGTGAATGTGGCCCATGATGAAATTGAGTTTGACACCCCTGATCTAAACTATTTCTAACGGCCACATATCTCTATTTGTTGAGGACAAGAACTGATATTATCTTAATGTGGTTCAATACAAAAATGTAGAGTTAAAGCTTTTCATTCAGGTTGTATGACAGTAAGACACACAAGACATTACTCTAGAAAGTAGCCATTTTGTTTTGTTTAATAAATAATAGAATAACACAGGTGTACCTGAAGATCTCCCAGAAATCGGCATGGTAACAAACAGCTCTAACAGTCTCACTTGCGTTAAAGGAGATGTGAGAACCGGCAGATGTGAAAGTGCGTGATGGGAGGGACAAAGACTTCATATTTCAGTGTTCTGACTCCAGTGCTGCAGACTCATCATTACAGTAACGCAAACAAAAGAAAACAAACATAAAAGCAAACACAAAAGGAATCGTTCAAATGTAAAGGACAGGACGATGAGAAATATTTCAAAGTTTCATTGGTGGGTTGCAAACAGGTAACATAGAAACGTATAAAAAATAAGGAGCACGTTTTTGGGGGAAATAAAGCAAGATCATGTGACTAGAAGTGTCCGAATGATTTATAGGAAGGAACTTACAGTATTCGCTGTTACAGCATATCCACCCAATCAAATACAACTAGTGTCATGACTTAGTTTGACGTACTATAATGTGTTGTTAGACAATGGTCAGGTTTCCATTATTATGTATCAACATTTCCAAATGTCCTTAAAATCGGCAAATAATGTATTTTCTTTGAATACAATCTACTTGTTATGGTTCTTAATCCACAAACTGTTGGTCTGTGGAGATAAGCAGTAGGTGGGGCCAACTGCGCTGTCAGATGAAAGATATAACAGTGAGGAAGAATAGGTGCAACAAAATGACATAATTGAGCACCAGTGGAAACGCATTGGTAAACTGAATGTAAAAATTAGATTTCTGTAATTTTATTTATAAATTTGTCTCTTCAGCAGTTTCATTAGACGTTAAAGTCAAATACTTTGTGTATTTCATGATTTATTTATACACAAACACACTGCTATTGATTAATCGTACAGAAAATACTAGCCTTCTGTCATACTATTAACCTCATGATTTCTCAATGTATTAAAGGGGTGGCTCTATTTTGATATCCTATTGGACCAATATGCAATATATTTTTTTTTTGGAGTGTAAAAAGCACACATTTATCCACAGGAACATGCCATCAATAAATGAAATCCTTTAATTAAAGGCCTTTTAAACCAACAACATCAGATGGGGGGGGGAGAGACAGGGAGAGAGGGGGAGAGACAGGGAGAGAGAGAGAGAGAGAGAGAGAGAGAGAGAGAGACAGACGGAGAGAGAGAGAGAGAGAGAGAGAGAGAGAGAGAGAGAGAGAGAGAGAGAGAGGAGAAGAGAGAGAGATTCCTTTTTTCCTCTCGTCTCTCTCTCTCTCTCGTCATGCTCTCTCTACTCTCTCTGGTCTCTCGCTCTCTCTCTTGGGTCTCTTCATCTTCTTCCTTTGTTTTCTCTCTCTCCTCAGAGAGACCCCTGTTTGTTTGTTAGAGTTTGAAATGTTTGAACTTGAAGAAGCCTGTATTAAAAAACAAACGTCTCATGTAACTGCTTGGGTTTGGTTTTGGGCTCAGGATAAAAAATGAACAGTGGAAAAAAGCGGTGATGTAAAGTAGAGAAGTATAAATTAGGATGATCGGGGTTCGATGGAAATGTTTATATCTCATGTTGACTCACTACTTAAAGCACTTTCACTTCAAAAGACTTTGAGCAACGGTCCATCTTAACTGCTACATGGAGCCTCCCATCTGTCAAATCCTGAAATGCATATACACAGGGAATGTACCAACTCCCCCATCACACCCCCCCGTCAGTCTCCTGGTGGTTTGGTCCAGTAGTCACAGAGCAGCAGTCTTTATGTCCGCACCTGGAACTTGCCAGCCTTCGTCATGTATTTGATGCCTTTGAAAGGTTTGTACTTCTCACCGTACATGTCCAGTCGGTTCACCTTCAGCCCTGCAGGAGGATATCAAATATAGTTTTTCCATTTCCATTTCTCAATACAAACTGATTTGCAATTACTGGACAAGTCTAGTTTGAATGTTTAAGGATGGCGGGTGGCTCATTTTGGATTTACCAGAGATATGCGATAAAAAATGTTCACAACAACTACAGAGATGTCTTTATTAGGTTTTTCCTCCACTGGGAAATATCATATTTTCTGGGAAATGTAAAACACCAGAGGGTTGTTTAGCACACATGACTGTTCTGAAGGCATTTTCAGAATCTTGATAGAGAGGCGAAGTCCCTCCCTGTCCAGGGGACCTCCATGGAACCTTATTTCGGAAAAAGTATGTATTGAAGTCAATGGGGAGAGAACGATTATCTTTCGATCCCGTTTGAATTGTGCCACGAATTACACATATGATGTTTGTCAATTGAAAAGATAATTTTGCAAGTCAAAAAAATAAAAATGTGTCGTAAAACTGTGAAGTAACACTTTTTTTTTGTGTGAAACCGCTCAATGAACTACATCTCCCGTCTCGCACCACACACTAAGACGGCCGTCACGTTGGCACATTTCACTTCTTTCTTTCAGAATGAGGCGAAAAGTATTAAAAGCATGCGGGACCGGGATTCTGGGATTTGTAGTCTTTCTAGTTGCATATTTTTCATAGTCTTATATTTCAACAGTTTTACGACAAACAGTGACTTTTTTGACATGGAAATGATTTGTTAAGATTGACAAACATCATATGTGTAATTCGTGGCACAATTCAAACGGGATCGAAAGATAATCTTTCTCTCCCCATTGACTTCAATCCATCATTTTTCCGAAATAAGGTCCCATGGGTCGGAAGTAGATGGGCGGGACTTCGCCTCTATAGACTTTATTTTGGTTTCTGTTTCCCTACTATATTGAAAAACAAATGCATCAAATAGAGAATGCATGTTCAGGTTTAACAAGCCATGCATATGTTGAAGGTACACTCAAAATAGTTTAATTATTGCTCAATTTCGGCGAGATGCAACCTATCTATATGCCAGATGGAGCAGGATCCGGCTGCAAATCACACCTTTGATTGCCTCAATTTAAGTACTTTTTTTTTTAAACACAGAAAACGATATACTAATATCACTAAATGCATGCTTTTCCTATTGCTTCCAATGTTGTGAAATAACATTTTTAGCAATATGGCTTTGCATATTACATAAAGTTTTGTTTAATGCAAATCACATAAGGTGAAAACAATGAATGAATAAAAGTAGCACTCATGAGTATCAGAACCTGCTCAATTGAGTACTTTGAGGTCATGTGAGGTGTATTCATGCCTTTGGCCCCCTCTAGTGGCCGCAGTGTCACATGCTGACAGTCAGGTGGTTATCAGCTGATGTGAAGGAAGCTTCTCATGTGGGGGGGGCTGAGGTTAAATTATCCTCATGTATGGTATTCAGTGTGTATTCACAATTCATTATTAGTTACAATAATGTGTCACATTTGTAATTTATATAATATCCTATGTACATATGTCTCTGCTACTGTAGTATCCATCTATATTTCTGTTGCTGCAGTATTTATAGAACATTTTAATGAATATTTTTAAATTGTGTACTACTTGTGATATATGTATGTCTTTTCTACTGTTAGTTGTTTTTATTTTATCATGTCACCTTATTAAACTAATGACTAACTAATATTTCAATGCCTGGCCTTGAACACATCTAATGTGTTACTCTTCCCATAGTAATCTAACTCTCTGAAACAACATGGATACTGGTTTCTAATCTCAATAATGAAAAATATGTGTGTGTGTGTGTGTGTATGTTTGCGTGCGTGCGTGCGTGTGTGTGTACCTGAGATGGCCATCTGTTGGATCTTCAGCTGGATGTTGATGGTGGGGTTCTCGTCGGGTTTGGAGGCCCCGGCCTGCAGACTCATGGTGCCCTTCAGGCTGGGGAGCTTCTGTGGGTTGATCTTTCCAACATCCCATGTCAACATCTGGACGAAAATAAAGACAACATTCAAATGGCAGTATGAGAACACTACAACTTGGAACAAATATGCATCAAATCAAATGGTTGCCTTTTTAGTCCTGGAGAGGTATTGTAAAACTGAATTTTTCGACAATTAGTATAAATGTGTCTGTTGATTGTGTATATATATATAGGTATATACATATTTTTATATATATATATATTTGTATTTTTTGTATTCGGGATTGTGGGAAACGGTATTTCGATTTGATTTTCGTACACACAAACTGAAAGATTGACAATAAAGTTGACTGACGATTGAGGAAGGTCCCATATTCTGACTTAATGACTAGTTCAGAGCTAGGGAGAAAGCATTCGTCACAGGCTTTTTGAGACGTCTGCACCTTCCTGTTCATACACACGTTCCCTTCGTCCTTCCTTTAGGCGTATAAACACACATTCAGAAGCAGTTCCTCAGTACCTTGGTGACGGGGTCGAAGGTGTATGTTCCCTGGGAGGGGTTGAGGTTTGCGGTCAGGACGCCGCGGGGCAGCTGGCTGCTGACGAGCACCGCCTCCACCGACTTGCCCATGGTCTGCTTGGGGCCCAGAGTCAGGTCGAAGCGGCCCTGAGAGCTGCCCTCTCTGAAGCTGATGTTGTGCTTCACGTACACCGGGATGGCCACCAGGCTGGAGGAGACGAGGACAACAAACAACTGCAATCACACTCCAGTCATATGTGTTGTTTACATTTTGTGATATTCTAATATTGGAGCAACTATTGGAAAAAAAAACAGGATTATAATTATGCTGAAGGGTGTGAAAATCACTGACTTCTGGGAGCTGACGTGGTACGAGAGCAGCCGGAAGTTTCCATCGGGGGGGATGAAGGAGAGGATGCGCTCAGCTTCCCAACGCTTGAACCGAACACACGGGTGAAAGCTGACGTCATCCAGCAGCCGAGGATTCTGGGAGAGGGCAAGGTTGGTTAAGGGGTAGGTAAGATAATATGTGCATGCTGCAAACATCATCCCATTGCTTTTGCATATACCACTGTTTTGTAAATGTGGACGTATTCTGCGACATCAAATCATTTAGATAACATTTTGGTTAGAACAAAACATATTTGTAATAAACTGATATTAAAACAAAACTAATCAGCAGAGTCTTGAGAGAACGTATTGTGATCATCCCAGCAATACATGTCATAGTCTCTGGATTTAAACTGTAATAACATGCGTATTTATGAAATGTAAATCGTGTGTCTGATTGTGAGTTTGTAAATGTGTTGAATTTATACAAAGACTCTGATGATAAGAGGACACTCACCATGAATGACAGCGTGAGGTCGGGCATGCCTGTCAGTTTCACACAGGCATCGATAACTCCCTGAATTTCTGCTGTAATGGTGGAGCCTGAGGAGGAGGGTGGAAGTCAATGTGAGAAATAGACCCAAGGCAAAGTATTGCATATCCTGAAGTGTTTGTTCAGAGCCGTACCTGATTTATCGATGATAGCATCGATCTCCTCCACCACGTCAAAGTAGGCCTCGTTGTTGGTGTATTTGACTCCGGTGCGTCGCCATGGCACCACCGACAGCTGGCCTGTGGGGAGCTGCTCTCCGACGTTAGTGCTGCCTGAAACACACGTTCACCAAAGGTAAAAAAACAAGCACATCACACAGAATAATATCTGCGCTAATACAGACTTTTGGCTGGTATTGATTCCACCTGTCTGTGATCAGCATGATGAAGAGATAATAAAAGCTACTGGTTTGTGTAGCAGGCTGATAACGTTCATTCAATCTGCTGATAACAGTCAAACCAGGTGGTAACATAGACATTGTCAGATTTAATACAAATAATGCAAAACCCATGCAAATAAGTTTACGACTCTGTTTTGGAAAAGCTTTTCTGAATTTGAAATGCACAGTCATCCAATGGATTGTACCTGTGATGGTGTTGACCATTGTGCGGAGGATGGTGGGGGGGCTTGATGAGCTCTTTGAGGATGTTGGACTCTGTGGCCAGCGGGAAGCCGTTATCCAGCATCTCCTCCAGGAGTTCATACACCACGACCACGTTGTCCTTAATCGCAGCCTCTGTACACACTCCAAAATAATCCTGAGGACAAAGAAAAGTATTTTAGAGTACAACTACTACTGGGTATGAAAGTCAGATATATGTCATTTAAACTAAACAAACAGCTACTGGAAAATGCAAGGGAACCTGGAAGGTGTCGACGACTCTGTGCAGGAACTCGATGACGAACAGCGGCGGCACCTCGCTCTGGATGACGGCCACAAAGTAGATCCGATGCCTGAGCACACTGATCAGGTAGTGGTGCGGCGTGGGGATCACCGGAGGGACGTTCTCTGGCTCGGTGGCTCGTTCCTGGGCCTCGAAGAAGTAGTCGCACACAGAGCGGCTGACCACGCTCTTCCAGTGCTTCTCCAGGAAAATGTCCCCCGAGGAGTTGATGAGGAACAGGCTGTGGATCATTTTGGCTGGAGGCTGACGGGCAGGAGATAAAAAGAGAAAACTCAAACATTTCAAATGAGATGAGGAAGTTTAATACTTTGTAAGAAAGTGCTTTTAGGTTTAATTGTGGTGATTTGGATGGTGAGCTTTTATTAAATAATGACAAAGAACCACTTGAATGTTTAGTATATATTTAAGGTCAATAAAAAATGTTTTAAACAATACGTACATTCTGTCAATTTGATAAACATAATCACCAAAATAAACAAAAGGTCAAAACTACTAACAAATAACCATCGCAAAGAAGTATTGCTAATCACGTTTGATGTATTTCTTTATCAAATCAGACACTTTGATCAACCATTTCAGAAAATATACAGGTTTGACTTTTAATATAAACACGTTGAATGAAATTGAAGCAGTTCAAAGACCTATCATCAATGTGATGAAAGGATAACACTGCTGTATACAGAGCAATACATCAATCAATACAAATGATTTATATGTTGCTACATTTTCATAATAAGCTTTCAAACAACAACATTTAACCCGTTTCAAGTTTAACGGCAAAAAAATCGAATGAATGAAACAGTGAAAACAATGAGTCCATGCCCTTCCTCCTCTCACATGACACATTTCTTGGGGGTTAAAAGCAGGGTTTACGCTCTGGATGACAGACAATGAGCCTTCTTCATGAGCAGATGTGCACGTTTATTATATAGTTAGACATTAGATATTAGATATGTACATACATGTTTTCTAGATACATAAATGAAGTCTGCATTCAACACTACATGTCAATTATATAGCTAATAGATTAAAAATACATACTTTAATATATTTCAACAGTATCAATAAGTAAAACTAACAGGGTGTGCAAGCTCATGCACAGCAACATGTGGATGACTGCTTCCTGTGAACCTTTAAACATGTCTCTTACTATTGTGGATCAATTTAAAGGGGATTTAATGTATTAATTTAAAGGAGTTTACTAAAAACTACACAGTATGAACTATGTTAAAGAAATATTCTTCAACTGCTGTGTGATTGCTCTAAATACTTTTTTTTTATTAAATGGCACAGATATAGTTTGAATAAGGATCTAACTTTGACATTTCTCAACATGTTAAATCACACTTTTAATCAATGGTTCAACAAATATATATCACACTTAGGTTGTGTCTTTTAAATGTCTCCTTACAAAATCAATATTTTTAAACTACATGTGTGCTTAATATTTGATATTCAACTTGTTATTAGTTCCTACTCAATACTTGATTTGGCTTCTTGTAGTTTCTGAGATATAGCACTATTTTCTTTGGCACCAGCAGAACTTCTATTTTGTCATTGAATACAATTCTAGACAAAACACAAGTCATAAAGAATAAATAACGTATAATAAGTCACTTTATAGCTAAACAATAAAACAATAAATAAAACCGATGAAGGAATTGTCTTCACATTTGAGTTCGGAGGACATTTAACGTTACACATACGGAAATTACAAATACTACTAAACGGTTAAAAAACGGTTGCTTTACTTTAACTTAATTAAAGTGTCTCTGAAATATGACACCGGAATATTCATTAAATATGCTGCAACGTATCGAGTTCGCACCTGATATAACTTGGCGCTACAAAAACCTGAAAACATTACTTTTACACGTAATTAAATCTGAAATTAAACATGATGAGTTAACATTAAACTGAGCACCTAGCTAGCTATCTTTATAGCAGTTGGAGGCCTCCTCACAAGATGCTACATCTGACCCTCCTCCTGCCTCAGTCTCATGACAGAGGAAAAGCCCCGTCACCAGGTAAAAGAGATGAAAATACATGGGGAAAACGATGCTGTCCTCACTGAAAAATCACCACTTGTCACTCGAGTGATTCAATATGTTAAGAGGACTTACCGGGGACGATTTTGTACGTTTTCGTCTCGCCTTTCAACCCTTTTTCCCCAATGAAAGATTAAGCAGCCGTCGTTGCTTCCCGTTAGGTGGAGCTGCTCTCGTTGGGAGGACTGGTAGAGAGTGCAGGGAACCAATCAGAATCCCGGGAGAGTTTGAAATCCCGCCTACTAAGTAGAATCATTGGTCGAAAATACGGAAGCTGGTGACTCGTGACTTGGACGATGGAGGGAGGGCGACGGTAAACACCAGTAAAGCTGCACGCTGATTGGCTCTGAGATGTAGCTGGTCTGACATTTTGTTTCCAGTATCAGATTTCATCTTGTGAAGTTTCTTCCCATCAAACAAATAGACACAGGTACTGAAGAGTACTACCCTGCTATTAAAGCTTATGTCTTTGATTTATTCCAAACTGTAAATAAAAGATGTACTCTCTGAAATTATGAAGGGGGAAACATGTGTTTTTTCTAGATTTTGTTTGTTTTTCAGTGTTCTTACAAATCTGTAGCCTATCTATTATTGACTTGGTAGATACAATTAACATAATCACATTAGTATTTCAAAAAAACATTAGATCCAACAAATTGTAATGGCTTCCAGACAATTCCGCTGTGTATTTAAAATGTAAATAAGTATGAATGAACATTTTCTTTGAGAGGCAGCAAAAGATCAATAATTTAAGCTCTGTTTGATTGTTTAAAAAATATTCAAAGATTTTATAGATTAATTAAAACTAGGTGCAAAATGAATAAAGTCTCCTCGTCTGCAGTCCCTCCTTTTTTCCATGTGCGGTTCACACCCTTAAAGCAAAGTTTCCCCACACCTGCAAACAATCCACCCCCAGTGTCAATAAGTGAACATTTCCTCACAGTAAATGTTGAGAGAGCACATACATCAGACAAAAATGCTAAAATAAGAGAACAGAGGACTTTACATCTTCTTATTATAGACACATGCATTTCCAAACATTTGGTCTACCTATGCTGTAAAATGTGTTATCTCTTCGATTTACACACGGCATCTATTGCACGTCTGTCCGTCCTGGGAGAGGGATCCCTCCTCTGTTGCTCTCCGTGAGGTTTCTCCCATTTCCCCCTTTAAACTGTGGGGTTTCTCTGGAAGTTTTTCCTTGTACGATGGAAAGAGGGTGTCGTATTGTCATACTGATATTCTGTACAAACTGTGAAGTCCACTGAGACAAATGTAACATTTATGATATTGGGCTATATAAATAAACATTGATTGATTGATTGATTTACCTTAACCTTAGCATACCTGGTTCCCAATCTGGGGGTCCCTAACTCCCACTAGGGGTCGCCAAAGCTTTATAAGGGGTCTGTATTTTATTTTATTTTACCCAAACTTCCTGCGGTTAATGTGTTCACTCTTTGGTTGAATTGTACAGTTTATAAGTTGTTCTGTACTGGTGTTATTTAATTTGATAGAAAAATAAATATCCTTAAAATGTCACCAGGTCAGTTGAGTCAATAATAAAAAAAGGGGTCCATCAGGGAAACCTGTGGACACAGCCTGGAAAGGTCAAAAATATCTTCCTCCTAAAACTGACCATACTGACCGTACTAAATGTTTATTCATTTCCATAATTTCAGAGCCTTTTTTTGCCAGTTGGTTTACCTTAAGCTTTTTATGTTATATTATATAAGTGAAAAAAAAAAAAAAAAACTATCATTTTTTTATGTCTACTAAGTGTTAGGATGACGTCAAAGATAAGTGTGTAGTGGAAACAAGGGAGGCATTTATCCTGATAAATGGCTGTTGGATCAAAGATGTGGATAGATTTGTTAAAACAGGGACTTTAAAAAAAAAGTTAAGACTCTTAAGAGTGTCTGCATTTTATTGACTTAATATAGGAGCAGCATTTCGAGCATTTGTGTTAGCATTAATATATATCTGAATACTGAAAAATGTCCCTATGAGGCACAAGGGGTAAGCATAACGCATCTTTATGTACTGATACTATTTTATTGGTTGAATTGACTAAGATGGAACTGTAAAAATCTCAAGGAAAACATGAATGGCTCAACATAATTTATTTTCATTTTATGTTAAAATGTACAGAGTTCTTTGAAAGTACTTGCTAAGAAAGAAAGAAAAAAAAAACAGAATAAATGGAAATACATACAGGGAGAGAGAAGAGAGTGGAGGCCGCCTTCACTGCTGTCTCTCCTCTCTTTATTTTGCGCTCTCTCTTAGCATACAACGCAACATGTACAATTACAAAGGATACAAAAAGGGAAGCGATATAAACAGACAGAAATATACTGAGCTCCTTTTTACATGCCTCTTAAATGTAAGGAAGTCATCCTATACACACACAAGTAAAAAAAGAAAAGAATGCCAAGTGACCTTTAGATATTTGTAGTCCTTTTGTTTAAAATAGCATTAATATACTACACAAAGATAGAAAACTCTAGAGATGAGATGGAATGGAGAGGTTAAAGGCATCTTAAAGTCACTAAAAGTGAGTGGTAATTTTTTTAAATTTTGAATTTCTTAGTAATCATTACCCAAGAGGCGAGCTAAAAAATATGTATTGTTTTTTTTTCCTGAAACAGAAGTGAAAAAAATGACAGTACCAATATCAATGTCAGAGTTTCCTTTTTATATTATAGAAAAAACATTTTCTCTACAATAGGTTTTCTAAAGTCAAAAAGAGTCAGCTCGTGTCATAAAAGAAAGCTGCCCAGTCTGATCAAATTCAGAAACAAAAAGAAACACAAAAATAAAGTAGAGAACAATACACACAAATAAAGTATGCAATGCCAGGTCTGTAAGAAAAAATGAAAATCTCCTCTTTTGACTTTGAATACTGGTACATGGAGTCAACCAACAGAACCTCGAACTCTTCCTCCGACCCTGCTTTATACGAGCGTGCCTCTGAGTGAGGGCCAATCCGCGCACTAGATCAGGCTTTAGGCACCTTTTATAAAGGCCGACTGTCCCGCCATACGTCTAGCTAATGGGAGTGCAGACTTATGCAGCAAAGAAATACGAAAAATATACAGTTTTAACAGAATACACCATTCAAAAGCAGACCTCTCTGGGTCGCATACACTTTCAGCTGACCGACTTTCGTTAAAGCAGTTCAATGGAAATCCCACCGTTTGTTCTGTAAACTGCTAAAAAAGGCTGACATATTATGCCGTCTGTCAGTGGAGTGTGAACAAGAACAGCTGAATGTTTTACTTTCCTGAGCTAGCTACCAATTAGCACTAGCCAGTGTGTGTATGTGTGTGTGTGCTGGATATTGGGAAGTACCAGAATATTTACATCTAAGAGTGGCGGAAAACTGGAAAATAATGCTACTTGTTTCATTCAACAGACAGTAACGCGTGTCTCCTGTGTCTTTGCTGTTGTTTTATTTGGTAGAACAAGATGGATCCGGGAAGACTCTGGGAATAGCTCGACACCTCGCACACCTGGAGGCCCCGCTCCGATGCTTCTTCTGGAACCGGGTGAAATGCAGCCCGGCAGACACGTTTCGGGGGTTTCTGAGAGCGAGAGGGTGTGTATCACCTTTTCAGAATGCCACACATATAAAGACCAAAGCATATAAGAGGTCGGACTGCACACAAGTATTTAAAAAAACAACGAAAACAACGACAACGAAAATAAGATTCAACAATATGTTTAACAAAACAAACGATTTGCCCAGAATGTCTCTTTTTTTTCCAAGGTAAGGCTTCCTATATCAATTAAAAGATTGTGTGCATGGTTGAATATATTCAGTAAACCACTGTTTTTCATTCGCAGTCTGAAGAGGCGAGGTTCTCCTGTATTGTCTTTCTCCGTGTTACCTCCTGTCCCCCCGCTCTCCCGGGCCTGTGTTAAGATCACATGACGAAGGAGTGTGTGGGCCTGCAGCAGAAGGTCCATGTTCACACAACCCGCTAAACCGGGAGCCCCAGCCACTTGCTTGCTAGGAGGGGGAGGGGAGCCCAAATGAAAATGGACAAAATGACAACGTAGAAAAACAGGAAACCCATAGACCCTCTGTGTCTCCGTCACTTCCGCCCCCCCGGCGCCTGCCGCAGCCCCGGAGAGGGTAACAGGAGAAATTTGGACATTTAGAGTTCAGCGAGTATCATTTTTCCCTCGTCTCTGCTGCTCATCTGCTCATGTACGGCGACTGTTTGGGTACACCGGCATAGCTGTGATGGGTGGGGCCTGTGTACATCATGTTGCCGTGGTGATTGGGCTGCATGGGCTGCTGGGGGTATCCCTGCCCGCCCATCATGCCCATCTGCATCTGCATGGGGTACTGCGCCGGCTGGTTCATGTATGGGGGGTTGCCGTGGTAGCCGCTGTTCATCATGGGCTGGGGCATCCGATACCCGGCCGACATGGCGTTCAGCGGCATGTTCATGGAGTTGTAGGGCGCCGGCGTGGGCATGAGGTTGGGCATCATGCCGCGCTGAACAGCCAGGGTGCGGGGGCCGCCCTGCATGGCCACGGCCCCAGAGCTGCGGCCGTACAGCTGCTGCTGGTGCGGGGCGGGGGCCAGCTGCTGCGTGGCTTTGGAGCGGATGGAGATGTGGCCCTTGACCGTCGCCATCTGGCCCTGAAGCCGCTGCGTGTGAGGCGGGGGCCCCAGACCCAGGTTGGCGCTGGGCATGTTGCACTGAAGCTGTAGCGAGCCCAGGTTCATGGAGCCGGAGCTGAGGTTAGGGGGGGGCGTCATGGTGGGCTGGCCCTGAGAGAGCGGGGCGTGGGGGGCGTGGGGGGACGGGGCCAGCCCGGGGTTGGAGAGGGACACGCTGGTGGCGTAGGAGGTGACGGAGGCCGAATGAGAGTAGGGCATGGCGTGGGGGTCCATGATGGTGTTGGTGAGCTGTTGGAGTTTGGCCAGGCTGAAGGTAGCGGAGGGCTGAGGGTAGCCCCCCGTGCCAAAGTCCTGACCCATGCGCTCATACAGGGTGCGGCCCCCCCCTCCACCGCCACTCTCAGGGATCTCCATGATCATGGGGGTGGAGGAAAAGCCATTACCCATGCTGCACTGGGACAGGGCCTGCTGCTGCTGCTGCTGTTGTTGCTGCTGCTGCTGCTGCTGCTGTTGTTGTTGTTGTTGTTGTTGCTGTTGGTGTTGTTGTTGATGCTGCTGCTGCTGCTGCTGTTGTTGTTGCTGTTGTTGTTGTTGTTGTTGCTGCTGTTGCTGCTGCTGCTGCTGCTGTTGTGGTGTAGGAGCGGACGGTGAGGGGTTGGAGGCTTGTTGCTGCTGAGCAACCTTCTTCTGTGACTGCTGCTGCTGGTGGTTGGTGCTGGGGGGCCGCTCGATCACACAGCTCTGCGGAGACTTGATGCCGCAGTTGGGGGTGATGGACGGTGGTGGAGGAGGCGGGGGCTGGGGCACAGCACCGCCCACATTACCGGCTCCAGGTCCAGTGTTGGGCCCTGTTTGCTGGATGAGGCTGCAGTTGCCCATCCCATGTTGGGACCCTCCGCTTCCTGTGGGGGAGGTAAGGCTGGGGGCGGGGGCGAAGGAGCAGTTGTTGGACTGTGAGGAGGACGGGGTCGCCGAGTTTGAAGAAGACGAGGCCGACGACGAGGAAGCTGAGGAAGCTCCCGCCATTACGGCCGACATCCCCCCTCCGTTCCCCGTCCCGCCCATGGTGGAGTCGTAGCTGCTGGGGTTGTCGTAGTTCTCCGTGGTGCTCTCGATGCTGCCCAGGTCGCTGAAGCCGCTGTCCACCACCTGCTGGGAGTGGTCTGACACCGAGGGCACATCCATCATCGGTGAAGTCTCCATGTTCTGCTGGGAGGGGGCCGACAGAGAGCTGGGATGCTCCGGTGTGATCTGGGTGTAGCCTCCTCCTCCTCCGGCTCCTCCTGCTCCGCCCCCTGCTCCCGTGGGTCCGGGGGTTCCTCCCCTAGGCCCGGCAGGAGTGGTGTCCATGATCCCGGAGGTTAACCCCGGGCTATTCACAGAGCGCACGGACTGACTGGGGTAGCGGCGTGGCGCTGGGGTTAGGGAGGGGGCTGCTGTGCTGGGACGCCCCGCAGTCCTCCACCAACGCCAGAGACTCTTCCTCCGCCTCCCCCGTGTGGCTGTAGCTCTGCAGGGTCCGGCAGGCGGCGAGGGTCTCCTCACAGTCCTGGTAGGCCCCGTGGTGCGGCTGTGGCTCCGCCTCCTCGTCCTGCGCCTCCCCCTGAGTCAGGGACTGCACGGCCTGCATGGTCTCCAGGTCCAGCTCGTTGGAGTGGTGATGGGGGTGGTGTTGCTGATGGTGGCCCAGCTCCTCTTTGAATTCGGAGTGCTGGTGGGGGTGAGAGGAGTGCGGGTGGGGGTGTTGGGGCTCCATCAACAGCGTGACCTCTTTGTCCTCCTGGTGCAGCGGCTGCAGCTCCATGGGCTCGGGAGGAGCGGACATGGCGGTGACGGTCTCCACGGCTGCGGCCGCCGCTGCCGACTCCTCCTGCTCCCGGCGCCGCCGCTCCTCCTGCTGCGGGTCGGCTGACGAGGGCCGAGTCTTGACCTCCTGCCCTTCCTCCTCAGCCTCCTCCTCCTCCTCTTCTTCCTCCTCCTGCTTGCTGACATAGTCGCGGGCCACGCTGTTCTCCATGTCCAAAAAAGCCTCTCCGCCCTGGGGTTCTTCTTTGACCGGAGGGGAGCTGGCACGGGAGGCCGGCTCTTCCTCCTCGTCTTCGTCCTCATCCTCGTCTTCAGAGTCCTGGCTTTTCCTCTTCTTGCTGCTGCTGCCGTTGCTCTTGTCCTCCAGGTGTCCGTCACCTTCGTCGTCTGCGTCGTGATCCTCGCTGCGTCTGCTTCCTGAACCCGGTGTGACCGCGGCTCGCCTGTTGATGCCGCCGCCGCCGCCGCCGCCGCTCCCCGTGCTCCTGCATTCCTCTTCCTCCCTCTCCTCATCATCGTCCTCCTCCTCCCTGTCGCCCATGTCTGTGTCCTGAGGCTGGGACGGTGGGGCCCGGGGCCCTGAGGTGGAGGAGGAGGAAGACGGGGACAGCAAGGGGCGGGACGGAGGACAGCTGGGTTTCTCTTCCTCCCAGGTTTGTTCAGTCTCCTCTTCCTCTTCCTCTTCCTCCTCTGGCTCGGAGGTGGGAGTCGGTTTGGGGGCGGGCTGTGGAGGCTGGCTGCGGATCTTGGGCGGTCTTCCTCTCTTCCTGGGCACTTTCTGCTCCACAGGCTTAGGCAGATAGTCGTCTTCGTCGTCCGAGTCTTTCTGTTTGCTGTCGCTGTTGGCTCTGCGCTGCTTGTTGCGGTCGTCTGTCTGCAGCAGGTGGGGCTCCTTCTCCAGACCCTGCTCCTGCAGCCTTTGTGTCTCCTGCTCCTGCCTCTCCGCCTCCTCCTGGGCCCGCTGCAGGTACCAGCTTCGGGGCTTGCGGCCAGGCTTCATTTTGATTTTAGGGGGTGGGGGATCCCCACTTAGCGTCAGTCCTTCTCCAGCTGCAGGGGTTTTTTCAGGTCCTTGATTCTTCCACAGCAGGGGTTTGCGGCTCTTTCCCTTGGGCCAGCCTTTCTTCTTCTTCACTGGGACCTCGGGGTTAGCCGACAGCGTCTCTGATGGAGCTGCCTGCAGAGCAGCCACAGGCTTCAGCACAGGCGTGAGCTCTGAGAGAGACAAGGAGAGAAGACAGTTAGATACAGCTGCACAGAAACCAACAAAGATTTTCATCATCCATGAATGTATCTCTTAGATCAGGGGTCGGCAACCCGCGGCTCTCTTTAAGCCCTCTACTCTGGCTCCCTTGAGCTTAGACAAAAATAAGAAGGAAATAAAATAAAAATATTTGTAGGACCATTTATATTTTGTTGCACGGTTGAAAATGTTTCGTATCTTGTATTTTGAGGTGATACTATGAAACATAAAAATAAAAAATAAACGGTTTTAATTAGGTTAACTAAAATATGCGTCACATCCTGCTACGGTCCCGCACCAGCGCCTTTTCTTGCAGGTGAATAACCTATTTTAAAGTAGGCCTGTGTATTTTTTGTATTCTCCTTATATGAGTTCTTTGTTTATTATTAGAGGTTAACAGTTTTATAATGTAATAAATAATAAATGCAAAAAAACTGTAGTTTTTGTCTGATGTAAGAATATATACAACTTTATAAGCTATCAAGCTATCAAATATGTTTTGCGGCTCCAGACAAAAGAAATTGGTGGAAAAGGGGGCAAAATGGCTCTTTTGGTCAAAAAGGTTGCAGACCCCTGTCTTAGATCAATTAAAGGTTTGGTCAATAAAAAAGTAAAAACTGTCCTTCTGAATTTCTTAAATTGTCTATAAAAGCAGAAAATATCCATGTGAGAGGCTGCTTCTTCTGCCAGTATTAAATACAAAAAACACTTAATTATCAATATGTATAGTAATTATCATTATTTATCGACTCGTCATTGCAGCTCTACAGTATTTACACTCATCACTAAATCTTGCCAACTTTGGCACTGAAACAGTGTCTGCTCACCATCTTCCTCTGAGTCTGAGAGGTGGGAGTGTCGGCCCCTCTTGGGCACGGGGTCCGAGAGCCTCAGCGCGGAGCGGCTGGGGGGATATCGGTGCAGTGGGTGTCCCAGCGGCGTCTCCTCCTCCAGTCGGGGCATCGGCCTCTCTGAGTCGGAGTCTACGAAGGGCTCGTCCAGCACCTCCGTGGTCTCAGAGATGGTCTCCGTCACCACGCTGCTGTGAGGGTGGCTGCGCTGCCGAAAACGACGCTTTCTCAGCGGCTTCTGGGTAAAAACAGGGCGGGTTATTAGGTGTGTTTCGCAAAAGACACTACAAAAAGCATCCAAGATACACATTTAGGTATTTACTTTGTGTAATGCTTCAGTGGATTTCTCCTAAATTCACCAAAATTGCACATTAGATAATGCCTCATAAGATTGATCTGGTGCTACTAGAGTGGAGATGTCCGACTCAGTTTCATATCTTGATTCTGAAGGTTTTTACAGTGGGCTTTGTTCTTAGCATTGATAGCCTGATTTATAGAAGATTTTATATTTAACAATAAAGCGAAAAGGGATTTTGTTTTAAGCCTGTTGACAGCATTTTCAGATGTATGGAGTTATATAAAAAGATGTGTGGAAATGTAGCAAATGAGCACATGGTTACAAGTATTAGTTAAAATGATGACTAAATGTTAAAGGGGACCTATTATGCAAAAGGCACTTTTGTACGTCTTTTATACATGAATATGTGTCCCCGGTGTTCCAGGGAACTCACCAAGTGTCAGAAAACACAACCCTCTCTATTTTCCTCCATACCCAAATCTCTAAAAAAGGGGCTGCAACGGATCTGATAAAAACTGATCCAGATTTGAACACTGTCCTGACGTCAGGACGGTGGCGCTACGGCTATTGGGCCATCTCCACCAATCAGGAGGAGACAGCCATGGCCATTGCCGTTCGAAAGCGCTGGAGACGCTGTAGTACATATGCCAGGCCTGTAGATGGTGCTGTTCTCACAGAATCAGCCCTTGCAAAAACAGAGCTAAAAAATGTCAAATTGAGCAAAATGAGGCATGGCTAAAATGCATGATCTGTTTGGTATTTTGAAAAAAAAAAAGTATAAATATGCCTTATATAGGTATGGTCCTACACTATATTATTCAAATATAGCATGATAGGTCCACTTTAAATGATAAAACCCGACTCACACTACAGACTTCGAGGACACTGGATAACTAAATGCTCATTGATGTTGATGTTTTGAACCCTGGCTATAACAGAATGCATTCATCTTAATTCCCAGATTTAAATAGTTACGGTCAGTTTCTCACCTTGCATTTGAGCGACATGGTGGGCTTGGTGAGTGTGGGGGGGGAGCATGCCCTCCTCTCATCATCATCATCATCATCATCTTCATCCTCCTCCTCATCGTCTTCATCATCATCATCCTCTTCTTCTTCGCTGCTTTCACTGAAGCTGTTCTTCCTGACGGCCCCCAGAGGCAGCGGCCCCTCAGGTCCGTCTATTAGTCTGGGCTTAGGGCCCCTCTTTTTCCTGGGGGGCCGCCCTCTGCGCGTGGGGGTTATCGAGGGGTGCCGGGCCATGTCCAGCGAGTGAAAGGTGGTGGACTCTTGTCTGTCCAGGGAGAAAAGGGAGGGGGGGCTACTGGCAGAGCCGGGGTGTTTCCCTCCCTCGGTCCTCTCCTCGTCTTCCTCATCGTCTTCGTCCTCCACCGGGCGGATCTTAGGAGGCCGTCCCGCCCGCGGGCTGTCCTTCACCTTCCCCCAGGGCCAGTTTTTTGGCGGGCGCCCCCGCGGTCTGCGCTCTCCGTTTGTCGGGGGAGTCGGGCGTAGCTGCTCTGGTGCAGGGGGCGGACAGCGGGGGGGAGGAGAGGGAGGAGAGGGGGGAGAGGGGGGAGAGCTTTGGCTGATGGGAAACCCCGGGAAGCCTTTTCTTTCCTCTTCCTCCTCTTCCTCCTCCTCCTCCTCGTCGTCTTCGTCCTCCTCCATCCTCTTCTTCGCTTGGCGCATGTGCCAGGACACCGGAGGGACCTTGTGACTTGGTTTGATCTATAATAAAGATAAAAAAACAAAATCAATAATGATATACAACCATTTTGATCAATCTAAGACTTTTGACTGAAAATGAAACACACGACCAACTTAAGAGCATTTCTTGATGTTTATGAAATTGAGTTACAATACCAAGGTCATGTGACTTTGTGTGTGAGGATTCAACAGTCAAAGATCATCAATGTTGGATTCATATTACTCGAATATCCTTTCTACACATTTACCTCCTTGCTTTTGTCCTCCTCTGGCTCTTCATCCTCCTCGTCATCCTCCTCGTCTCCGTCAGACACCACCGTGTTGGTGACGATGACGGGGGTCCAGCGCAGACACTCGGGGTCGACGTCCATCTGCCGCGGCCGGGCCTTCAGGCGGGTCATGTGGTTCGAGACCAGCTTCTCCCGCCGCACCAGGACCAGCCTGAGCACACAGCAGGAAGACTCACCAGCGTTAAAACAGGAGATATCGTGTTTTTGAAAAGAACACTGCTGTGTGTGTCAGATTATCCATCCACACATATGTGTTAGCTTGCAATGCCCATACAGTTTTCTTATGCATATTTAGTGGTTGGAATAAGATTGTTCTATCTTTGCTTACATTAAAAGGCGTGTCAGTGTTTTTTAAATCAGTTCAAACTCAACGCCTTTCAATTTGACTGTTGCTAAAATGTGACTGAATATTAGCACGTGGTGAGCATCTCTGTCTCCAACAGATTCTCCTTTTGTTTTCCACTGCACTATATTCAGTTATAATATATTCTCACGCAGGAGAAACAATGAAGACATTTTAAAAGTAAGCTCACTTAAATGTTTTTATCACAATGTCCACCGACTTCAAACTTTTAACCACAGAACACGACACTATAAATAAACCCAAAGGAGTGCATTCTGAACCCAGATATATATACGTGTTGTCTTATGCCATTACACACTAACATTGATCCTGATATTTCAATAAACTTGTGGAATTTTAACATTTATCAGGTGGATGATTCCAATAACCACAGTGATATTTCTGCACTGTATATCATTTGTTGTCTACTTGAACTCTACAACAGGGGTGTCCAAACTACGGCCCGGGGGCCAAATGCGGCCCGCGGACCATTTTGAATCGGCCCTCAGCAAATTCAAAAAGTATAATGGAGTACGGCCCACAAATGAAACTTGTGCTTGTCTTATATTGTACTTCTTAAATATAAATATAAAAATATATTACACAGTAGTATTCATGTGTTAATGAGACCACTTTTCAAATAAATTCAGTCGATTAAAGTTGGAAACATTTTCTAACATATCTTAGTTGATAAGAAAAAAGCCCAATGACTTATTTACATAACAAGCTTGAAATACACCCTTCCTATTTCTCCTTATTATAATCAATCTTCTGTTTTAAGGGATGAGCTGCCAACACTCACGAGCATCATGTACCTACATTTGATTCATTTAGCTAACTTATAACTGAACTTATGAGGCGATAAACCTCTGCTCTACTGAGTGGCCCAGCCCTTTGTATATTTTTCTGTATGTGGCCCTCGGTGAAAAAAGTTTGAACAACCCTGCTCTAGAATAAAAGGTAGTGCTGGTACCTGTCCCCTCGCTGCTCCAGCATGATGAGGCTGTGCAGCGTGGTGGTGATGTCCTGCGGGCAGATCCCCGTCAGTTTGCTGAGCTGCCGGATGGTGATCTGCCGGTCGCGGACCTCGTGGAGACACTCCAGCACCACGCTGCGCCAGTACGCCATGTAGGACAGCCGGCCCAGGTCCGACAGGGGCTTCTCTGGGGAGCCGGGCTGACCCTCGCGCTTTGACAATAAGTAGCCTGCAGGGGGGGGGGGGGAGAAGAGGGACATCTTGAGCAACTTCTTATGTATTTGTTCATTCAGTTTATTAAAAGAGTATTGTTAGAAAAACATCACTCGTCACCGGCTTGAGCTTCAATATCAGGATACATGTATTTATTATCTCAAGCCGGTGACGAGTGGTGTTTTTCGAACAAGTATTGACAGATAAAGAGCTGCACAATTAATACGACTTTTAATGAAATGATAATATTGAGAAGTGTAATATACAGACTAAAACATCCTTGTTTGGTACAGGTACTCTTACATAAAAAATACAAATAATAATATTAATGATAATGTGAATCATGTAAAAAAACATCATTTACCTATAGTTTTGCAAATCGTATTGTAATTGCAATATCAGTCAACATTATCTCAGTGCATTTTTTTCCACAAATCATACAGCCCTATACTATACTATACTGTCTATCACAGTTATTGGTGTTGTCGCTGTAGTTATTTTTTGTTTATGTCCTTACTGAAGTCGATGAGGAAGCGCCCGTAGCCCTGGCGCTGGTACTGAGGAAGAATCATGATGCATGACACGTTGTATTTCTGTTGACAGTGCTTCTCCTGGAGAAAAGAGAAACGCACAGATACATTCCACCATTAGAAGAAAGAAATATAATGGAAGTACATCACAGAGCAGATGGGTGCTGATGGTGCTGCGTCCGCTCACTAACTGCTGTGTTTTGGCAGAGAGGAGACATGCTAATGTGAGCACCTGCGTCTACAAACTCCACAGAGGGGCGGCAGCGCTCACTGTTTATCTGCAGAACAACATGTTTGTTTTGAAGCTATGCACCTGTGTGGGGCGAGGGAAGCCAATGCAAATCAATTTAAATCTTTTTTTTCCCTCAATTATGGCTAATGTTGTTTTTGTAAGTTTGTGCAAGGTGGTGCTAATTTACAGGGGTATCCATTCTACAAAAAGAAGGAGGAATAATGGGGGCTGTGTGGTGGACACGGAGAAGACAGTTGCAGAGAGACTGACACCAAGCACAAGTTGCTGTCTTACTCTCACAGAAATGCTTGAAAAGTATTTCGAAACAGCTGTTTTTCTTTCAACCTTAACCGGTCACATGTGTCTTCTTTAATAAGCTTACAATGCCAATTATTATATCCCGCTGAAGTGATTGAGGTGCGTTTGAACAGTGCTACCTCAAGAAGAATATTGTTTTCATTCATATAAAGAAGTTGTAGTTGATATGAATGTTAGCAAAAGTCATTCTGCTGATCTCTGTTACGAGCCAAGATAAGAAAAGTCGTCATTATCATGTTATAGCTCTGTAATATTCATATTTTAAAAGGTAGGGTAGGTAAGAATGGAGAAACCAGCTTGAGTGCGCTAGAATTTGAAAGTACGCAGCCGAAAAGAAATCTGCCCCTTCCTTCAGACTTCCTTACAGAGCCCCTCCTCCAACACACACGAACGCGCACATGACCAATGAGGGCACGAGATAAGTTTGTGCACAGATGGAAGGCTGACAGGCAGGTAGGCCATCCAGTTATTTTAGCCGAGCCGGCTCAGATGATTGGTCGTGCTTTTTACAGCGCCACGGCTTCCACAGATGACATTTTATGTATTTATTGTCAAAGCATTTAATTTATTCATTGCTATCGGGATGTTAAGAGCATTCCATGGAAGATAACAAAAAGTGTTTCTGAAGTGAATTACCTACCCCACCTTTAATATAATTTAAAAGTGTTATAACCCCCCCAAAGTTTTGTATATATCCCTCCATGGGAAAGATTGGAAGGCTTTATTATCAAATGCACATTAAGGATCTGTGTTGTTTTAAGATGTGTGTCAGGATGAGTCCCCTGTCTTTTTATCTGCATCATGGTCTTCTTACCTTGGAGAAATATCCGACGAGGTGGCAGCCTTTGCTGTCGTTGTGGGTCAGGACGTAGAAGAGGAAGGGCTCCACGTCGTAGTACAGGGTCTTGTGGTCCAGGAACAACTTGGCCAGCAGACACAGGTTCTGACAGTAGATTGTGCTCACGTTCCCATCAACCTGGAAGGCAAGGCAAGTTTCTTTATATAGCACCTTTCAACACAAGGCAATTCAAAGTGCTTTATAAAAATGAAAGACATTAAGGCTTAGAGTTTGCAAATATTTGTAATGCATTTGTGGAAGGGGTTTTACATTTACAAATGACACAATTACACACAATTATTTTTCTGTTCACAGAAATAATATTGAGACAATTCTACCCCCATATAAACGACTAGAAGAAACAGGGCAGTCCATCTTTAAGCTGCTGTGGACCAAAGTGAGGGAGAATGAAGTAGAAGCTCGTGTCAGGCAGTGAGCTCAGACGTGTCTCTGGAGACCCAGACGATAGAGAGGGAAACAAAGAGCCGTAAAGAGGAAGGAGGGAGGAAGGAGGGAGGCTGGCAGGAGGCCAGGTATCCCTGCTCTCTCCTGCAGAGAAACAGGAGCTGCAGAGACACCTCAACTCTGAATTAATCTGCCGCTGCACTACGAGAGCCGGAGGAAGAGCTTAACTGAAAATGTCTTATTATTAATTATTCTAATAATATCAGTGACTTTCCCTGGTGGCACTTCAGTTGGTAAGGATGTTAATTAAACACCATTAGGAAATGGACTAATAAACATACTTTATTATCGTAAAGTTGGAGTAAAGTATTGTCAATTATTAATATATGAATGTGCGTATTAGCCCACAGTCTATGTCTAATGGATAGCCAAATCTACCAATTTTGAAAGTGTAGTGCATATGTAAGTGTAAGCATATTTTGATACTCTATTATTACATTACATTACATGTCACTTGTTAGACGCCTTTATCCAAAGCGACTTACATACTCAGTACTGTGGACAATCCCCACAGGAGCAATTTGGTGTCTTGCCCAGGGACCCAACGACATGCTGACTGCAGTGGGACTCGAACTTGCTATCCCCTGATTCAAAGTTCAGCGCACTCTCCACTGAGCCACAGCCTCCTCCCATTATAATAGCTCCATTAAGATATCTTGGTTTAAGATTAAAGTGGTAGCATATTTTGATAGAATAATATGCCCTGTAAAAATACTGCTCCCACTACAGTACTCTTTTAATATTACACTAAAACTCACTCCATATAAAACCTTCTGTAAAAATATAAGCAAAGTATTAAAATGCAAATCTTGATGCACAGTTTTACGCAGCGTCCACACGGCAGCGTGCGTTGAAGCTTGCCGGCAGGCGTGTCTGAAACTCGACCAACAACCAATCACATGAATCTCCCGCCCCGGACACACAAGCACGCGGTTTGATTGGCTAGAGCTTGTACTGGCATATGATTTGATTGGCTGACGCTTCCGTCGAAGCTTCAAAAGTTGAACTTTTCTCAACTTTTGAAGCGAGCAACGTGAGCAAAGCGAAGCGACGGAACCACAATGCAGTTCGGCAAAGCGTGACGTCAGCCCATTCAAAGTGTGGACGGGCCGTTACACTTAAATATGTGAACATGTATTTAGGTGGTTTGGTGCTAAATGATACACTGACATAGAGTTTGATAAAATATAATTTACTTTAATTAAATGTTCAGTTAAATATTAGATGTGAATAATTAATAATTTAGATTAATCTGATAAATTGATAGTTTGATAGAAAATGTGTTGTTTGTGGCCGCCCTAACTTTGACCGGACTATATTGTTTAGTCTGAGGCAACAACCAGGGCTAGAGTAAAAAACAAGGTGCAAGTTATGAAGAAGTGAGGATGATGGCGCAGGTTACTCCATCACTCTTGCACATTATTAGCACATTAGCAGCTAGCAGCTCCTCACCTCGTAAACAGAGACGTCCTCCTTCCTGTAGATCTCGTTGGCGGGGGGGTGGAACCAGCTGCACTTCTTCATGTGCTGGTAGAGGATGCTGCGGCTCTTCATGTAGCGCAGGCAGAACTCACACAGGTACAGCTTCGGTAGTCTGGACAGGGCAGAGCGAAGGGGAAGAAGTGAGTGACAGAAAAGTTGTAAAAAGCTGGAGCCGTCTTGACAATTGTTTATTTTCAATAGCGACATTTGCAAACTCTGAATCCAGCTTCTCAGATTTGGATATCTGCTGGTTTTCCTAAAACTATTTTATTACAACATTTGCTATTTGTTGCCAGTTTAAGGGACAAGGGATTCGTTTAATTAAATACAAAATTGGCAGATTATCCAAAATAAAAGTTGTTAAAACGTATCACAGCTGTTGTTTTGAAAGTAGCAAATAACATTGTATGGTTTCGTATAAATGTGTGTGCACCTAAAAGTGTCGGTAAGATTTACTCCTCTTTCAAATAAAAATAAAGAAATAGCTGCACATTTGGTAACAGAGTAAGTCTAATTACATTTTTAAATGTTACAAACATAAAAATACACAAATCAGAAACACCTCCTCTGCTCTGATGGTTCCCTGCTATAGTAGGTGTGAGAGTAAACAGGTTAATAATGGAGCTTTATCACACTGCTGCTGATGGCGCCGCCTACGAGGACTGTGGTACATTATGTCTCTGTGTTTCATTACCTGCTGTACTCCTGGGGGTAGGGGGACGAATACCACGTCTGGATTTCAAACTTTCCAAATTCGATGACTGACGGACATCGCATCTGAGGGTCTGGTGGCCCCGTCACCCCCACTTTCTGTTTGGGGGAAGGAAGAAAAGAGAAAACGGGAAAAGGTCAGGTGCAGGGTTTAACCGGAGTGATTGGCAGATCATAAATCAATTGGTCAGATTATAATGAAAGGGCCTCCTGGATATCCAATCCAATCAAACTTTATTTATATAGCACATTTCAAAACAACATAAATACATTTAGACAAAACCGATAAGACAAAAATAAACTAATAAGCACGAGACAATAAAACCATACTTATAGCCAGCACAGACTGAAAACCCTTACATGATGTAAAAAACATTTTAAAACACAACAACATAGAAAATAGAAAACCCCAATTTATAAAACACAGATCTGAAATCATCAGTGACACATCAGTGAAGCGGTGTTTATAATTATGCGAGGTCGAAGCATGCACGAGGTGTTTCTGCTCCATGTGTTATTGGGTGCAGTTCTCTCTGGAACACCAGAGGGCGCACCCCCTACTCATTTGGAGGGAAATCAAGAATAAACAGTATCATCATTTAAACACCAGGGAGCGGCTGAGGAAGAATTGTTGAAAAGTGTAAACTTATACAAAACAATAATGGTCGTACTTTTTGGGATTTTACACTACCTAACGAAGATCTAAATATTAATATGAGTAAGCTATTTGAAACAACAAATGTATTGTCACTAAAAGGTTGAAAGGTTAAAAATCTTGAGTCAACATGTTTTCTTTATATGTAGATTACCAAGATCTCCTGTTGTCAAAGTATTTCAAACATCTTTCTGAAATCATTATTTTACTTTATAATGAGTTATTTGCAGCCATCATGTCTGTAAAGCCCTTAGTCTCATTACAAAATATGCTTAGGTTTGCATAAACTCGTGGAAAATGTGTGCCAATCGTTTTTTTGCGGCTTGCACACGCTCAAACCTGAACCACTGCAGTGAGCATTTGAGCTCATACAGTGAATTAGTTAAAGGGGACCTATCATGCAAAATGCATTTTGTACGTCTTTTATACATGAATATGTGTCCCCGGTGTTCCAGGGAACTCACCAAGTGTCAGAAAACACAACCCTCTCTATTTCCCTCCATACCCAAATCTCTAAAAAAAGGGGCTGCAACGGATCTGATAAAAACTGATCCACATTTGAACACTGTCCTGACGTCAGGACAGTGGCGCTACGGCTATTGGGCCAACTCCACCAATCAGGAGGAGACAGCCATGGCCATTGCCGTTCGAAAGCGCTGGAGACGCTGTAGTACATATGCCAGGCCTCTAGATGGTGCTGTTCTCACTGAATCTGCCCTTGCTAAAACAGAGCTAAAAAATGTCAAATTGAGCAAAATGAGGCATGGCTAAAATGCATGATCTGTTTGGTATTTTGAAAAAAAAAAAAGTATAAATATGCCTTATATAGGTATGGTCCTACACTATATTATTCAAATATAGCATGATAGGTCCACTTTAAGTTTGCATAAACTCGTGGAAAATGTGTGCCAATCGTTTTTGTGCGGCTTGCACACGCTCAAACCTGAGCCACTGCAGTGAGCATTTGAGCTCATACAGTGAATTAGTTAACTCAGTAGAGAAAAGCCACTTGCTATGACACTCAGAGAGAGCCGGCTACCTGCTAGCGCAGCGATGGAGCTTTAAGTGGAGCTCAGAGATTTACGAGAGCAGTTTGGAAGTCCCTTCCTGTTTATGATGATTGTGTTCTTCACTCTACAGCAACTCAACCTAGATACTCACATCTGTCCTTTTCACACATCATTAACGTTTACTACTCTGCCTGCATGCAACACTTAAACACCGGTGTGAACATTTCAGTTGGATAGTGTTTTGATATGACTCCTGTGACGCTGGACAAACAGCCGGTCAATCTGCTGCTGCTCGAGGAACGTTAATGTAATCTCCATCTCCTCTCTGTGACTGCTCTGGCTGTGTTACTCTGTCTTTAGTCTGCTCCATATCATCTCCATCCAACAGAGGATGTACTCTGACATCAACATCAAGTGTCTGTGCTAAACTAAGACAAGGCAGAGACTAAGGCGGGTCATTTAATCAAATTTTATGTGGAAATTAAAATGTTTGGCTGAAAATAAGATGGTGACGATTTTTGTTTCACAATCACCCGTTTTGTTTTATAAATCACCCTCTCTGCTCAGTAGATTACTGTAATATCTAAAACAAGTACAATAAATGAATCATATTTCCACAGTGTGTGAGTAAATATTCAATATAATCTTGATTATGATTTGTATGTTTACACTGAGCAGCCTTGCTCTTTCACACACGAGAGTATCACAGGCAGAATGTGGAACTCAAGCAAATGTCCAATATAACCAAATCACTTTATTCCTCTTGTAGTAATCCGTCAATCACCCCTAATTATTTGCATGTATTGCTCATTTGAACCCGCCCCTTTAGTGGTCGATCACACATGGTGATGGAGCTTCTGATATCATGTTAAATCTGTCAGACGATCTATGGCAAATTAATGTTGTAATAAAATACAATGGTCTCACAGCTCATTGACTTTTCCACCCACAAATGTGCCTTCATCCCACAGAGCTCGTCTAACCTGAACCTTTTAACACCTGGCTGTTGTTGACTCGGACCAAGTTCCCACTGACTTTCAGTTCCTCCTATGCACTCTGGGGGTTTATAGTCTAGTTGCCAGCCCATAGAGCCCTATTGTGAACCCGCACATGTTGAGTTCATACGTTTTATGTTAGAAATGTATAGTACGGTTCCCCAGCACATAGAAACGGCTGGATGCCAATATGTCGGGCAATTTGCACGATTAGCATTAATTACCGATATAGCCCTATGCACCGAGAGTACAAATATGGCCACTTCCTGGATCAAACAGCCATTTTTGATCCTGAAAATATCAGAAATGTATTTAGCATCCTCGATAACCCCCATAACAACTCCAAAATGGTCCATATTCAATTAAGTCAGACTGAAGCACTCCTTTTTGCATCAGTCAATCCTCACTAAAGAGCTAAATCCCAGATCAAATGCACGCTAAAGGGTCTTTGAAAAATGTTTGTTTTTCATGTATTGTGCCTGTATATTTGTCTATGTTGATGTTACACATGGAGCTGCTGTGATGCAAGTCAAATTTCAGACTTGATCTGACCATTAAAGTATTATCGTATCGGCTATAATGCCATCCATTTCAATTAACGCAACTAATAGGCGCTTTCACACCAAGTACTTTTCCCAGGAATAGTTCCCAGAACTTTTATTTCCCCGGAACTATCTAGTAAATCACCGTCACACCGGAATAAGTTCCTGAGGGAGGATTACGCAAATGAAGCCGCTGACGTCACTTCTTCTTCTTCTGCTTTGGGTTTACTGGCAGGCCGCAAACAACTTCACGGCGTATACTGCCACCCAAAGTCCCGGAGCCCCCCGGACTCCAGGACTTCGGGTGGCAGTAAATCGCCACTCGAAGCCCCGGGTAAATCGCCAGAAACGCCGACACCTCCTCATCACTCCACCGATCCCACGTTTTATTTTGTGTTTCCATAAATTAGTCTCTCTCCGTTGGTGCGCTGGCCTAATGCTAATGCTAATAATGCTAATGCGAGGAAATAAAATGGCGGCTTCACAAAAACGTTTCGGAGTTTTACGGGGCGAGGTTTGCAATTCGCCCAGCCAATCAGAAATTGAAACCTTTTTCTCCCCAGGAAAGTCCATGCCCTCTAGCAGGGACTAAAAAGTGGTGAAAAGGTTCCCGAAAAAATCTTTTTGGTGTGAACGCAACATCCCAGAACTATCGGAACTATTTCTGGGAAAAGTACGGGAAAAGTACTCCAGTGTGAAAGCGCCTTATGCTAATTGTGCAAATTGTCAAACAGTTGCAAGTTAGCATCCGGCAGTTTCTATGTGCTGGGGACCCGTACTATTAATTTCTACCATAAAACCTTGGTGTACTCAACATTTCCGGGTTCACAATGCTTGCAACTACGCCATAACATAATAATGACATTTATAATATCACGTCTTATGAACCCAGCATGGCCCCCCTCAGTCAGAGACTCAACAGTGTGTCCCAGGCTCCCTCACTATAAAACTTGACTCCTCGTCAGGTCAGATTTGAACGGCATTTAATATTCTGCGTCTGTACCTGCAGTGCGAGCTCCTGGATGTGTCTGAACAGTTCGATGTCTTTTTCCGTCAGGTTCTCGTGGCCGGGGAGTTTCTCATCCTCGTCCCGCCAGTCGCTGCCGTCCTGATTGTCTACAGGGATCAAACACAGAGTCAACATTGGTGCATATCCAGTGAGAAGCTTGAGAGGCCGAGTGCTAAAATGTGTGAGTTTGACTGATTGTTGGCAGTTGGAGCATTTATACAACAGCTTTCCCTGATATAAACCCTAATATTTTCATTCTAAATCAGGGGGACTTTGCTAATTTATCACAGGCAAGACCATCAGACAGATTTGGGTTTTCTTTATATCATAAAGTTTGCTCTCCTGTAGTTTATAGGGTTGTACCAAGTACCATTTATTTTCCTTTGATGCTTCTTTTGAGGTTTTGAGAGAAGTTTTTAAATCTCTGTTGCCATATCTTATGACGCCATTAACCTAAGAAAATTAAAGTTTATTGCTCAAAATATAAATGTTATTTTATATAGCACATTACAAGTAAAATAAATCATAGATAGCTAATTTTGAGACTTTTAACCACGTAGGCACATATACTGTATATACACATTTTATCGTGGTTGATGTGGCCTTTCATTCATATATAGGCTACAGTCGTTTTGAGTCATCACTTGCATTCACACAGGTTTATAAACCTGCTGAATCACAGACAGAGGGGCCAGAGAAACAGGAAGTGAATGTTCCTGATGCTCGGTCACATGTTTTCTCTTCCACGCTGTCCTCAAAGCTCAGCGGAGAGAGAACTGCAGGTGGCCACTTTATCTTACAAAGCTATTTATTTCGATGCATAGGCAACAATTTTCACAGGCAGAAAATGACAAAACAATTGTGCACCATTACTACCCTCGACCTACAATTTACAAATAAGTAACATCAGGGATGGTCTGTTAGGAAAGCAGCTAGCTGACAATCTCACAAAGAGAAATATTGCATGAAGATGCAGTTTTTTTGTGTGTCATGATTCGGATGGCTCCATTATACTTTTAACAATTTATGTCGTGAACATTTTTAAGATTTAGGATTTAAAATCCATAGCCATTTTCACAGTCTCAGGGTTAGGTTGTAATTTTGTTAGTGTACTATTGCAACATTCTTTTTACAGTGTGTTAGTTTATGAATGCCCTGTCAAGCACAAAACCTTTATTAATGCCATTTTTGGTCAGTTAACGTGATTATATTCTAAAATTCATAGTTACTTTTTAAAGTAATTTAATAAAAACATCTATTGAAAAATTGTATTATTTTTTGTCAAAAAATGAACAACATCTTGCATAAAACACATTGGCAGACTGCAAGTCATCGTGCAGTGGCAGTAAAATGTGTTTTTAGCAGACACACGGCCACCAGTCCTCACCTCCTCGATCGTCTCCTTCTCCTTTACGACACGCTTTCTTCCGGATGCGGCACTGCTGTGAATAATCCACCACTTCCTGCCGTGCCTTGCGGCCCTCGGGCGACGGGGTGAAGAACTTCGTGAGGGCGTCGATGAGGCCTTTGGTCTTGTTGTTGAACCGCAGGCTGCCCTGAGACATGTCGTCGTCGTCCCGCATCGAGAACAGCAGCCGGTCGTCTCCGGGGTAACCCTCGCAGGACGAGCTGGAGGACGAGTTCGCCGAGGCCGAGCGCTTCCTCCGACCGCGCCCGCCGAGCTTCTTAAAGGGCCGGCCCGGTCTGACGAGGAGAGAGAGGGGCAAGTTAGAGACTGAGTCAGAGACTGAGGCAGAGAGTTAGAGACTGAGTCAGAGACTGAGTCAGAGACTGAGTCAGAGACTGAGTCAGAGACTGAATTAGAGACTGAGTCAGAGACTGAATTAGAGACTGAGTCAGAGACTGAGGCAGAGACTGAGGCAGAGACTGAGGCAGAGACTGAGTCAGAGACTGAGTCAGAGACTGAGTCAGAGACTGAGACTGAGTCAGAGACTGAGTCAGAGACTGAGTCAGAGACTGAGTCAGAGACTGAGTCCGAGTCAGACTGGTTGGTACATATGTGTTTAAAAAATTGCCCCTCAACAATTTCCCATGTTCATTTAAAGTGGACCTATCATGCTATTTTTAGGCAATAGCATAGGTCTCAGATATATACAAATATATAAAAAACATGTCTATGAAGTGGTTTGCTCAAAATATCAAACAGATCACCCATTCTAGCCATGCCTCATATCCCTCAATTTCACTTCCTGTTTCAAAAGTGTTGATTTGGGGTATAAAGCGCTCATGCGGGACCCGGCAGCTACTGTCTAAACGAAATACTACCGTGATGAAACGCCATATCATGGATTATCAAGGATTATTTCTGAAACAGTATGGAGCTCAAAGGCTTTCTCTCTTGCCGGTTATACCACAAGGTGAGTTCCTTTTTATTTCCTGCTTCTTCACACACATGCTCTCCAGTACAGGTTAGCTCTGAGTGTTAGCGATGCTAATGTAAACACCGACCATATTATGTCCAAAACAGTCGGGCATTGTTTCTGATAGCAACTTTTCTGATAGGGCCGTGGGTGTAAAGCCAGCCTACATTTCCGATATTACGTCATATCGGACGCAAATCTGGATCAGCTCCGTTGTAGCCCCGTTTTTAGAGATTTGGGTACGGAGGAAAAGAGAGGGTTTTATTTTCTGACGCTGCGTGAGTTCCCTGACACACCGGGGACACATCTTTATGTATAAAAGACATAAAAAAGTGCATTTTGCATGATAGGTCCCCTTTAACTAGATTGTAAAACATGTAATTATTTTTTGAAGGGAGTAGTTTACGTTTGAATATGTGTGATGCTGCAAAAAAAGAACAACAAATATGTCATCAAAATGTAATAAATGACATGACATTTCGAGGCGGATTCTGAGGTCTTTTTTGGGAATGTTTTGCCTCTTTTGACACTTGGCTAGGCCACGTTGCTGTTGCTCCCCCCCCCCCCCCCCCCCGTGAAACAGACTCAGCAGACATTGAAGAAGACGTCGTTTCTCTACCTGTTCTTGGGCCGGCCCAGCGGTGCGCTGTAGCGCCGTTTGATTTGTGCTGCCTTTTCATGTAACAGCCTCTTTCCCTTTTTCCTGGGTTGGCAGATTTGACAAATCCACATGCCTGAGAGAGAAAGAGTCACAGCACAGGTTCATAAACCCCGAGGTGGATTTAGAGCAGACACCGACATGCTTAGGGACGTTTCAAACACATTAGCGCTTAATGGTGAAGCATTAGGGGCTTCCTGAGATCTCAAGACATTACGGTCAGATTCAAGGGAGGCTGCACAGAGGTGATGACTTAAAGGAGTCTTGTTTTTGTTTACCTTTGGGCATCCGCGTGAGGGGAGGATCGCAGCACTCCATGTGGAAGCCCCGGTCACAGGAGTCGCAGAACAACATGTTGTCCTGCACAGCAAACACACACAAAGTACTGAGTATTAGCAAGTTGAGACTAAAGGATCCAGTTCAATTAGCTAAAACGATATAATAGGTCAAAGTGTGAGTTCTTATAAAGTCATTGCAGGAGAGCTCTCTGGAACAAATTGGGCGTTCTTAAACTCTGACATTACATTTTCTCTCACTCTCTCTTCTTGAGCCTACATTTTTTTAATGATTGCCATAAGCATATTGGTACAACCTATTGATAGGTACGTTTTTCTTTCATGCGTTTAAACTTTCCTGTTTGTTCATTCATATAGAAATATATCGCTCTGTCAGGTCGAAAAACAAACACTCCTTATATTAAATACGTGTCGCTCATGTCCAATTAGATGCATTTCATTTTTGTTTGAGGATACATTATGTGAAGCATGATCAAAGCTCCTTTAATTACCTGACTAGAATTCCACACATTTATGCACAAGAATGCATTAAAATACTTGTAATGTAATGTTAGACAGATCTTTGCACCTATCCATCAGGATTGGATCAAGCATCTTCCTCGTTTCCCTTGTATTCTCCATCTTTAAAGACCAGTTTCTCATCGTGCATCTTGACAGCGTGTTGAACATTTTGTCTCGCCGTCAAACCTCCCTACGAGCATTTGAATAACAATGACACCTCACTCGACAGGTAAGGAGAAGAGAGTGGCATGCTGACTAAAATAGCTCAATCCCAGCGACCACAGACATGTCTATCAGCATCTCAGTGTGGCACTTAAGCAGAAGAGATGCTCTCAGCTGCCGTTCGGCCGCATTTCCACTCACCGCATTCTTGCCTTGATCCTGACAGCTGCTGCAAGTCTTGCATTCGATGCACTGCCACCACAGAGCCTTGACTCTCGCTGTGAGCTCTGGGGAGAACTTGAGACAGGACGGGTGGCCTGCAGGTAGATAGATAGACACACACACACACAAACAAGTGAGACTTTTTTTATTTTGCGCTGCTGACTGACAGCCGTGACCCACTTGCATCATTGTAAAAACAGCTCCTTTTGGAATTGAAAGCCCTCCCTACATCAAGGCCGGCTGCAAAGAGAGTGTTCAAACATAAAAGACAATCTGTCAGAGATGAGCTCTCGCTGTTTTGAAGAGCAGCAAACAAGATGGTCTTGTGCGGGACAGAAACCCGCTGAGGGAAGAAGAGAAACTCAATGTCTCCTCTGCGTTCACTCGGCAGCAGGAACACCGTAATTATATCCAAATCTCTGTGAAAACACAGACCGCTGCCAGAGTCTGTCTATTACTGTGTTCATCTCTTTCAAAAAATGGCAGGAGAATAATAAAATAGTTGTGTGCAGCCGCCAAAGATTATACTTAATGGTTACAGAATGTCTGCTTGTGCTGGTATTTGCTTTTGAACTGCAAATAACTATTTAGAAATAAACAGAAAAACAAATGTTTTCTGTCAGTTTTTTTTGTCTGTTTCCTAAGTGTCCTTGTTTTTAAATCATATTCACTCAGCCTCGTTCTGTCTTAGGCTTTAGTTGACTTAGAAATCTGGGAATTTTATGTAAATCGTAGAAATGAAAACAGCTTTAATCCTCAGATGCCTTACATTTCACATTGAATTCGATGTGGTTGCTGTGTGGGAAAAATCTCTAATAGTGTGTTTTATATCAACAGAAATACAGAGAGACTGGCAAAATATATATTTTTAAAACTACATTTAGTCTTTCCATCAACACAATTGCATGATGATATCCTCACTAGAAGGTCTACTGTTATGTTTGTCACTGAATAGGATTAATAACTAATATTTTAGTCATAGCTTTTGTGAACTCAATTATCACTGTTGGAGACTTTTTTTTTAAACTGCATGCAGGCAGGGCTGAGTATATATTCATATTACTATGATATAGTGAAAAGACTCAGATGTTGGATATTCTAATATGGCATAAGTTTGGTCTTTCCTTGATTTTAAAGGCTGCATAATAGTAAAGTGGTGTATGTTTCTATTATTGTTCTGTCCTTTTCCTTTGCCCACTAAGTCATTATATCCACATGAAGCCGGTGATGACAGTTGACATTAAAACCTCATTATGGAAATATTTTGTAACAAGCACAATTCACTTTAGACCAAATATCTACATTTCTTGGATTTTCAATATTGACCGATATTTGATTTGATCTATTTTGATTAAGCCTTACATGCAAGGAAGAACATGTTGAGGGTATATGCAGGAATCCTGAAGTCAAATGTAATACCTTTTAAGACCTCATCGCCACTTGGAGTTTTAACCGGTTACATTGGCGACACACTTTACCTCACATTGACTATATACAGTATTGATTGTCCTTCCTCCTCATCTTCCAACCATTTGGACGCAAACTTGCATTTCAAATAAAACGGACCTTCGCGCGCTATCAAGCAGTGAGCGTGCGATGTCCTGTTCAGATGACGTTAAACCCAACGGGATGCCATAAATAAACTACACAGAATCACACTACACACCTACGCAATGATTACATTCAGGCAAACTGTAGAATACAACCTCTTTGGACAGTTAAAAAAAAAAGTGGCTTATACATTTCCATCACCACAAGCCAAAATGTAAAACTGTTAAAATGTAAACATTGATAAGCCACTTGACTGGTAGACAAATAAAAGTTCATTTTGGATCAGCTGGTTGCATCCTCTTCTCCGGTCGTTGTTTTAATCACAAAACTAGAGAAATGTACCCCCAAAACTAGAGAAATGTACACCCAAAACTAGAGAAATGTACCCCCAAAACTAGAGAAGTGTACCCCCCAGACAGAGCTATGGCCTCGTGTCTCACTGTTCTCAGATCAGCACTCACCACTGTTGCCACAGTCGGCGCAGGAGATGAGCTCCTCCGGCCTCTTGTCGCGGTTCTGCTCCTTGGTCCCTAAGCAGAAGCTGCAGATGGGGATGGGCTCGGCCACCGGCTGGCAGGGAGAGAGAAGGGGTGAGGGGGGGGGAGAGAGGAGAGACTGTCAGTCAACTTAACAGCTTAATGTGTACAAATGAGACACAACAGAGCGGCCTTGTGTGTCCTGCCACAGTGAATGACTGCTGCTGTGTGTATTAACAGCGCATTAGAAACTACAACGACACCACAGAGCAGTGGATGTGTGGACAGAGGCTGTGGAATAATGAAGAGTGTGAGAGCTGCACTGTTAGGAGTGAGCTTGTATAATTGATGTCGTGTTAGCGGCTGCCATTTGTGTGTCACAAGTCTCTGCTGACTCCTGAGCTGCATCTCACTTCCTCTGCTTGAGGAGTTTAATTCCAGCGTCCTAATTCAGCATTTATTCTGAAACATGTCAGCAGACATTCACTTCTGGCGCGGCTTAAATCTTTTAGTGTCTCCCGGAAACCATGTCAGCAGGTGTGTACTGAAACGCAGGACAAACACATCATCTGATCTGCACTCGGGCACAAAATGCAAGATGGGTTTTTCTCCGAGAAAACAAATAAGGCAGGAAAACGCTTTACATGTCGTCCAACATCAAATAGGACTTGTGTGTCCAATAAAGCTGAAAAATCACATCCCTGAAGCACTGCAGGTGCACTTCACAGGCACAACTACAAGAGGGGGGGGGGGGGGGGGGGTTTGGGATGAAACTTTGTGAAGCCTGGAAGCCCTGAGGGGAAGAGCCTTACTGCTGCCATGGAGTATACTACTACTACAAGTTGTTTTTTCACTTCTCTACCATCATAGAGAGCTAGATAGCTTTTTAGTCACTCATCTGAGAATGTTCCTGGTTATCCTGATCATTAATAATCACTAGGATTCATTTATTGTGATAATAATAAAATCCCATATGCCATAAATTGGATGACCATTTTAGTTTTCACTTCATATAGCATTGTAAATTGCATGAAATTATGAGCCGTTTTGTTTTATGTATGTTTATGTATGTTGTGTGTGTGTGAGGACCCCAGGAAGAATAGCCAATAGCCGCATTCACACCGGAGTACTTTTCCCCGTACTTTTCGCGTTTAGTTCCGTTAGTACCCCTTACGGTTCACACCAAAAAGAGTACTTCAAGCCGGGAACTTTTACCCCCATTTTTAGTGCCTGCTGAGAGATGGTACTTTCCTGGGGGAAAAAAGTGCCTCAGTTCTGATTGGCTGGGCGAATTGCAAACCACGCCCCGTAAAACTCTGAAACGTTTTGTAGAGCCGCCATTTTATTATCCTCGCATTAGCATTATTAGCATTAGCATTCGCCCAGCGCACAAACGCAGAGAGACTAACTTAAGGCAACACAAAATAAAACATGGGAGCGGTCGAGATGAGGTGTCGGCGTTCTGGCGATTTACTCGGAAGGCTTCAGTAGAAGCTGCTGGGAGTCCCAGCAGCTTCTACTGAAGCTAGTCCCCAACTCCGGGGACTTCCGGCCGGGGACTTCGGGTGGCAGTATACACCGTGAAGTGGTTTGCGGCCTGCCAGTAAACCCAAAGCAGAAGAAGAAGACGAAGTGACGTCAGCGGCTCATTTGCGTAATCTTCCCTCAGGGGACTTATTCCGGTGTGAACGCGATCTGTACTTAGTGCCCTGGGGTAATAAGTGCCGGCACTAAGTACGGCAAAGTACTTGGTGTGAACGCGGCTAATGCTCATGCTAGTGCTAATGGGGATCCTAATAAAGAACAAATATCCAATCCCCTATCAAGAGCTGGGAAAACTTGTGGAGTGTTTTTTAAACGTTGTAAGAGTGTTGTACTCTGATTTAAGAGCGAGCTCTCCTCAAGAGCCGTCTGAGAGGAAGAGGAGAGTGACGGACACTCTGGAGGAGCGACATGTCGTCATGGCTGACACGGGAGACACTTGCATCTGACATCTGTCGCCCAACTGCTTCCACATCCTCCGCTTTCTGTCACAGCAGCAGAGAGGATGCAGCGGCTGGAAAACAACTGGCCTGACATCTGGGCTGGTGTTTGCCAGCAGGCAGGAGGGAGCCACTGAGACGAAGTGGAGCTCTGATGATCTGATGACACCAGAGCGGAGCTGTTTTAAACTCTTATGTTTCAGCAATAACACTGATGGCAGCGGGTCACATGACTGCAGTAAACACTGGAAGAGGACTACTAAAAGACACCAGAATATAAAGCCTTAAAACAACAATGTCCCAGATTGGACAAGTCTAACCAAACAGCAATCCAATCCAGGACTTGAAGATAGTTTTTTATTCAGTCCTCAGGAAACTCAACAAAACTTCAGCAACAACTTCAAACACTTGAAGTATATAAAGCACTGTTTGTGTTTTACACTTATGTTTAGGACACAAATGTATTCTCAATTGTACAGCCAAAAGCTTTTAAAATATTGCAAGTGGGTAATAGATTTGCCCAAAAAACGAATGGTTATCTAATGAGTGGTTTGTAAGAAACTATTTTAAAAGATATTTTCGGGCAACCAGTGCCTTCTGTGTTTAGACGGTATTGAAACGGGGAGACAGATGGGATCACATGAGACAGAGGGGATCACATGAGACAGAGGGGATCACATGAGACAGATGGGATCACATGAGACAGAGGGGATCACATGAGACAGAGGGGATCACATGAGACAGATGGGATCACATGAGACAGAGGGGATCACATGAGAGCGAGGGGATCACATGAGGCAAATGGACCAGGGTCTTCAGCTTGATGTCCCAGTTAATGGGCCCTCAGCTCTACCAATGGAGCTAAGCGTCGGCCAGTGGTGCTACAAATTGAATCATTCACTAGCTAAATGGCGTGTGGACGAAAAACGGATTTTCTGTTTATCAGTGGGAAAAAAAAGCCTTATTATTCTACTACATTTGAACACTTTATATTGTGCGTAATGTCAAATGTTCCAAATAAATGTGAAGTTACTGATTTTAATTCTGATTATTTGTTTTTTATGAAAGTGACAAATTCCATATTGTACTCAACATATGTTCATGGACCTGCATAACTTCTATTAATTACTAAGGATTTAGAGAATAGCCCGTAGAAATAATGTATTAACTAAAAAAGGTGCATTATTCTCAAACAAATCATGAAAAACCTTGAATAAGGCACACACCTAAGGTCATAACATTCACTTCAGCTCACAGGGGACAATCCAATAATTATTTAAATGTATAAAAAAACCCAACTTGACATTCAGTGAGGATGCTGCTGCAAGGTTTCCACAGGACAACAGAGTGAGGCTCAGAGCTGCAGGTAGGAGACAGGGACCACAGCGTGATTTATTGGGTTCATTTCCTTCTGACTCACACTCCCCCCCAACACCCCCCACCACCCAGCTAACAGCACAGGGACAGAGAGAGCATGAGAAACAAAAGGGCTGTAGAGAGGATGAGGAGAGATAAGCACAGAGAGGAAGCTCTCTATTTCTGAAACCATTTCACATTCTTACAGGTAAAAGCATTCGGAGTGGTGAGGATAAACTGGATTGTACTGTACGCTGCAATTCAAGATTGTTCTCATTATCGCCTAATCATTCGCTCATTACTTAAAGGTGGGGTAGGTAAGTTTGAGAAACCGGCTCGAGATACACTTTTTGTTATATTCCATGGAATGCTCTTAACATCCCGATAGCAATGAATATCTTAAGTGCTTTGACAAAAAATCCATTAAAATATTTCATCTGTTGAAGCCGTAGTACTGTAAAAAGCACGACCAATCATCTGAGCCGGCCCGGCTAAAATAACTGGATGGCCTACCTGCCTGTCAGCCTTCCATCTGTGCACAAACTTATCTCGTGCCCTCATTGGTCATGTGCGCGTTTGTGTGTGTTGGAGGAGGGGCTCTGTAAGGAAGTGGCAGATTTTCTCCGGTTGTGTATTTTCAAATTCTAGCGATCTCGAGCCGGTTTCTCAAACTTACCTACCCTACCTTTAATTAAACTTAGGTCTACAATATGTCAGAAGATAATGAAAATGGTCCATCCCAGTTCCTCAATTGCCAAGCTGGTGTCTTTAAATAACCGAATGTGTCAGTTCAAAACCCAGACATGTTTAGTTTAATATGATATCAAACCAAGATAAGCAAGAAATCGCAATATTTGAGAGGCTGAACACAAATAGTTGCCAATCATTTTATCTGTCGACCGACAAATCGGTGCCTCTGTTTGCTGCAGATGTGTTCGAAAGGACCTGAAAGCATAATGAAAACAGCTTCACTGCGCTGCAAAACAAACCAAACAAAGTCACTGAAGACAAATGTAAGTCGGCAGCAAGAAAAAAAGAAGTGTGAAAAAAGACAGAGTGAAGAGAAAAATAAGAACCCAGAGGGCAGGAGAGTGAGGGAAATGGAAAGTGTAAAGAAAGAGAGAAAATGTGCAGCAGCAGCCTGCGTGCGACCAACACCTCCATCATTCCTGACGCTTAACCCCTTCCCCGCCAGAGGAGGTCAACTGCTCTCGCCCTGTGAGCGCTCCAGTAAACAGGAGAGAGTGAGAGAGTCGCCTCTTACACACACACGTTACAGTGAGGCTTCAGTTACTGGCTGCCACTGTAAATTAATCCCCAGTAGATACTAAAACATGAAAAGCTAATCCTCCCTTCACGACAGGGATATTGGAACGGTGAAACACAATCCTTAAATTCCTCCTGAGAGATGTTTCTACCTCTACAACACAACATCGCTCTAGAAATGTCCCACATTGACTGGCAGCTAAGAGTAATTCGACTTAATATCTGTGTGTGGATGTATGTGTGCGTGTCTTTTTTAAGCCTGTGTGTTCACGCTTTGGCATGTGCTCGCCTTTTTCCTACGTTATTGAGCGCTCAGGAACAAAATGTTGTTCTGAGCCTAAGAGACACGCCTTGTGGCAACTGTTAGCAACAGCTGGGAGGACAAGGACCGCCAAACAAACATGTCTGACACAGAAACACACACCTACTACACACACACACAGACAGGTGAAAGTACCCTAGGCTCACTGCAAATTGAGCTCTAATTAAGCCCGTATATTCACTACTTTGTTAGACGATAATTGTCCATTTGATGCCACTGATGTACCGGTACTATAAGAACATTAGGATGTAAACACACCCTTTTAAACGAGCAGTGAACTTTTCAGTGTTAATAATAATACTCAGACATTAGAATGTGACATTTTTATCCTCAATTATTGTATCCCCAATATCCTCACTAAATAAAACAAATAAAACCACACGATAAAAGATAATGATTTCTCAACATAAAGTGCGCTTAAATAATAGTTTAGGAGCCATATTTAAGGTCTCTGTGTTTTTATTATGTCGTATTTTTCACTCATCAGCGAAAAGGCACACGTCCGATCGTCCGGGACCGCAGCTCTCTCTCTCTCTCTCTGCTCCGGACCAGCTGATCGCTGCGGCTCAGCGTCTCTCTCTCTCTCTCTTTCTACACAGCGGATCCGCAGCCCGTTTAACAGCCTCATCTTTGTCATGTTCTTTCTCTAACACCTAATGAAGATTATTAAGCTCTTTGGCTCCTATGCTGTAATATTGACCGCCATTTCCTTCATGAAGTAAAGCAGCCTCCCTGTCTGTGTCCTCGCGCTGTCCTCACATCCCGGGACCCCCAAACTCGGAGGAGCACAGGGATGTCAGTATTGTTTATCAAGCAGGGTATAGAAAGGACATTATTGAAATGAAAATACTATTTATTTCCTTTTACAAACAGTGAGCAGCAGGGCAGCTGTAGCGTGTGTGTTGCAGGACATGTGTTGGACACACAGACTGTGTGGTTGGACTCTGTCTCACAGGCAGGTTGCAGTGTAACAGCCCGTCCACACAGCAGCATTAAAAAATCTTGGAACGCTTCTGCCCATTCACTTTGAATGGGGTGACGTCACTTTGCCTCACTTTTCGCCGAACTGCATTGTGGGCAGCAGAGCGGAGATTTTCAGGATTCAAAGTTGAGCAATGTTCAAGTTTTGAAGCTGAGGTGGAAGCGTCAGCCAATCAAATCCCGTGTATGCAAATCTGACAGTTCAAGCGCTAGCCAATCAAACCGCGTGTATGCTGGGAGAGACATACCGCAGGTCATTTCCTCATATTCCAAAAAATGGAGGAGAAATTAGCGGTAGGGAATCACCCGGTGCTTTATGACCAGACCCTATTTACCTACCGGGATATAAACCGGAGGAGCCAGGCATGGAGGGAGGTGGCAGAGACAGTGGTATGTTTTCGCCTGTTTGGGGAGTTTATATCCAGTTTACTTCGGGCTTTTTTGCTTTGTATGTCGGGGGCGGGAGATTCATGTGATTGGTTGTTGGTGCCTTGCTCGCAAAAAATCCCCAAGCTTCAGATACGCCCACCTCCAAGATTTTTTTAACGCTGCTGTGTGGACGGGCCGTAACATCAGAGGAGACTGGGACAGTTGTACATTCTCAAACTGCACCACTTAGAACTAACTAAAGCTAAACTAGCTTTTTTAGCTTTCTATAGCCGCAATAAATAGTTTGGCTCAGGGGTTTAGAAAGTCATTAATTCCTTAAGAGGAAATATACTTCAAATCCAGCTTCTCAATAGTTATGGACTTTTCTGAGTAAAAAGTGCAAAGTAACAACATATCAACTAAGCTTGAACCCAAAATGTTCCCACACTTGAGCCGTAGGAAAGTTGCTAACGTAAAAATGATTAGATTTCTTGGGACCTGAGACAAGATGTGCATCATCACACAGAGCAGGCAAGGAGACATATTGCCGTTTTTAAAATCTAATTGTAGTGAAATCGTTATTCTGGAAAGAAAACACCACCAAATGCATTAAATCCAAATTAAAAAAGGAAACCTAAGATCAAATCTACAGCTTTTTTGAGGAGCAATACAGTATTGGAAAACACATTATCATGATCAAGTGCATCGATATATTTTTTACACCTGGAAGCAATGGTCATATTGAAGTAAGTATTGGCCAAGATCGTTGTTTAGTTTCCAAAATGGTCGAAATGAAGACTTGAGGCAACGTGCAGCATTGTCTGAGAGCGAGTGCAGAGAGATAATAGGATTTAGAAAACAACTAGAGGTGGCCTGGTTTCCCCTTTATACACTGGCTTCTGCTAGTCAAAGACAGAGGACAGGAGAGCGAGACAGAAAGAGAGAACAATGGAGGAAGGACGAAGGGAGAGGGAGAAAGGGGGGAGGAGGAGGAGGAAGGATGAAAGGCAATGGGAGAAAAGAGAAAGAGGGAAAAGCGTTGCTGTTGTCCTTGTCTCGTCTCAAGTCAAGGATCTCATTAACATGGGAGCCCAATCTCAGCCCCCCCACCCCCACCACCACTACCACTACATCACTTTCTCTATGGCCGCCTCCACCTCCAACACAAACTCATTGATCACTGTTTCAGGACACAGCGAGCAGCAAACACACAAACACATTTGCACTTATAGTCATTAGATGCACTGGCAGTCAAGAAACACATCTTAATGCACCATTGTCACGTTTTTATACAGAGAAACAGGAAATGCTGGGCAATGTTCCATCGATATCCTTATAAAGTCTTAGATTGAGATATCGTGAGTGGTGTTTTTGCTTGTTTTAAAGGCTGCATTGCAGTAAAATTATGTAATATGTAAGTTTCTTTTTATCTAGTGGCGACAGTGGGTCAGTGGATAGTGGCTGGACTTCGAATCATGGGGTAGCAAGTTCGAGTCCCACTGCAGTCAGCATGTCGTTGTGTCCCTGGGCAAGACGCGTCACCCCAAATTGCTCCTGTGGGGATTGTCCACAGTATAGAATGTGTGTAAGTAGAGATGTCCCGATCCGATCACGTGATCGGGGATCGGAGCCGATCACGTGATTTTAAAAAGATCGGAATCGGGAGAAAAGAATCGGGGATCGGGAATTTTTTATTTTTTTTTATAAAAATATTTTTATTATTTTATTGAATGTTACAAAACAAAAATGACCATGTTCACGTCTTAAAGTCATCCTGAGGCCTTAGTTTTGGTTTAAAATTACACAACATCATGTATGTGTTGCTTCTTTTGGGCTTGTTTTCATCGACCTGGTTGCTTATTTCTCTCAAATCTGGCAACAGAGCGGGCGCAGTGTCTAATAGTAGCAGTAAGCTAACGAGAGGCTACGTTCAGCTGGTGACTCGGGAGTCGGGACAGAGAAAATGTCAGGAGTTTGGAAGTACTATAAAATTGAAAGCGAAGGCAGTGTAACAGCCAGATGCAATGTTTGCAAGGCGGAGGATCCGCGTGGTGGAAAGAACAGAGCTACGTTCAACACGACCAATCTAATACAAACACCAACAACAACACAACGAGTACACAGCGGCCACTCAGGTAAAGGCACGGAAACAACGACACTTTCAGAGACTTTTAAAAGGAAAGAGAAACTGCCCCAGAACAGTGTTTTCACTGTTACACTGGCCAAAAAAATAACAGCCAAGATAGCTGAATTCATCGCGTTGGATGACCAGCCGTTATCTGTTACCTTTTTTTTCTCTTAATGCATTGCATAAAGATCTGATCGGGAAAAATCGGTATCGGCAGATTGTCAAAATCAAATGATCGGAATCGGATCGGGAGCAAAAAAAGGTGATCGGGACATCCCTATGTGTAAGTCGCTTTGGATAAAAGCGTCTAACAAGTAACATGTAATGTAATGTAATGTAATCTAGTGCCTTTACCTGCTTAGTCCTTATATTGACATTTCTCTTTATTATATCAAAATCCCATTGTGTAAATATTTTTGGGGAGCAATGGTAAACCCCAACAATATCAGTATTGAGGCATTTACTCAAATAATGAGATATTGAAAGTACAATATTAGCAACAAAAATGAGTAGACATTTAAAGTAGCATAAAATGAAAATACTCAGGTAAAGTCAAAGTACCTCAAATGTTACTTAAATAAGTTTATTCATTACATTCCACCACTGACGGATATTCAAGTAACATCAGTTGACCTGCAGCAGAGCGACGCTGAAGGTCCCCTATTATACTGTTTTTCATCAATATATCACAGGTCTCAGATATATACAGAGCCTGTCTCTGATTGGCTGAAACACCAAACAGATCATTGCAGCATCCCATAATCCCCTCTGTTTCAGCCCTGTTTCAAAAGTGCTGATTCTCTGTCTGTTACTTTAGATGAAAATAAGGAGCCCCTCCCCACGCCCCTCTGAGAGATATTTGGTTAAAAAGAACACAATGGTGCTCTAGGAGGAGATTCAGTTGATAAGGTGGGGGGGGGGTTACCTTGGTTGGTGATTGGCTAATGGTTACACAAGCCAACAAATCGTTATGACAACATATCATGTATTTTGCATAATAGGTGACCTTTAAAGGAACTGGCCTACATTGTAATGTGCCATCTACAACAACCCGAGGAAGACCGTGTGTTGTGCCAACGTCCCCCCCCCCTTCAGCTTAGCGTCCCCCTCCATTACAGTGGAGGTTAGCCAGGGAGCACAGAGCTAAATCACTGCATCAAACGGAGTGGGGGGGCAGACTGGCTGAGCTCCAGCCGTCACTTCCACAGCTGCTCAACACATTGGCTCCATTTGTGGGGTGGTGAGCTTAGCCATACGCTACGCCTCACACAACTACACTTCCCATGCCAAGTGCCATTCACATCACAGTCACACCGGTGTGCTGGAGGTAAGTGCCCCCCCCGGCGCTGACACTACTACTGATGCTGTTTCTATACACTCGAAGCCCTTACGCAGCTAATAGGGGACTACTTTACTGGAAAGAGAATGATGGCTACTGCAAAAGCTACTACTGGTGAATTAACACAGAGTCCTGAATGGAGCTAGACAGTTTGACTGTGTGTGTGATCCTAATTACTTCTGAAAGACAAAGTCCAGATGTTCAGTAGTAACAGAAAGTTCTGTGGATTGTCTTTGGATAAAGTAGGGACAGCGTTTCTGGAACAGATTTCAAATGTAATTTTTCACTTTTGGCCAGACAAATTACATTTCCAACGATTGTATATAATGTCACAGGATAACTTTAAAAGAAAGAAAGAAATCCTTTATTAGTCCCACAGTGGGGATGTGTAGAGTGATACAGCATAATTTGAATAGTGCACATATTAGTAATTAAATGAAATTAAAGATAAATAAGTACACAACTATGGCTAAAATAGTAGTAACAGCAATGCAAGTAAACTAAGTGACACAGCAACAGCAGTATGTATGTGGTGAAAGGAACTGAATTTAAAGATGTTATCAATCATTATTGATTCCTGAAATGATTTAGGTAAATGGGGTACATGGAGTACTGCTGCTAGGGCTGGGCGGTATGACAAAAAAAACCTCATATCACGGTAGTTTTCCAAATTATAACGGTATCACAGTAGTTATTTATTTTTTCAATGAATGGAAATTTACGTTTAGGCCCCACAAAAAAAAAAAACCCCGATCAGTGGGGGTCCTCATGAGTCTTATTTGGTTCAGAATGCATGAAACAACTGCAAAATGTAAACTATTTTATTGTGCAAACTTTGCGAACCACATAACAAAACAACTAACAACAAAAGCACCATTTGAAAATGTAAACAAATCCCCCCCCCTTCACCTGAAACTGCAGAGTGCACATTTAAATCCTCCCCAGGGGACTCCTTTCACTGCCGTACCGCTCAAGCGCCCTTCGCCACTTTTCAATGGTATTGCGGTATATTAAAAAAATCACATCATACGGTATAAAAAGCACAGTATTGGGTATGAAAGGGTATACCGCACAGAACTGCTGCCATGTTCCACAATGAACACTTAATGATAGAACAACGCATGGGTATAGCATTGTGTCTTTCAGATGTGAAACTACCGGAAAGCATTGATTTCAGGCATGCATTCCCATCACTGCATATATGATGAAAAGCACACAAAAGCACACCAGGCAAGACACCTCTAAAGGTGATGAAGAAAAAGTGTTCATCACGATTTGTGTGAACTGACCCTTTAAAGAAATGAATCCTCCAGTTCTTCCATTTCTTTGCGTACGTGTACCACTAAATGTCCTTTAAGAGCTGGGTCAGTGGAAGCATTGAGGCATTCATCTGAAGCTGGTGCCATCGGAGAGTGGAACAACTTATAATACAAATAATATCGGGTCAACTGAGGCCAGGGCTCTGCAGTAACTGGAGGCAGAAACAAAGAACAGCTACAACTTTGCCTCCAACTTCAAAAATGGATCGGTCCAAAATCTGAAAGTCAAGCTGACTGTCAAGGGAGACCATTTCATCGCACCCAGCTTAGTCACTTTCCCAGCATTCCTGTGGTGTGGTGGTGCTGACCCTGAGAATGTTTCCATCCATCCAACATAAGAAATCCTCTCCTGTGACTACATGACAAGATGTAGCAGCAAACAGGGGGATGGGAAGGGTAAACAGACGAGGAACAGACGAAGAAAAGCAGGTTGCCCCTAAGGCATATAATCGATGTCCGAGGGCATTTTGTATTCACGGTCCTCCGAGTGACACTACATGATGTCTTCACCTTGAGACAAACACAAGCAGAGGTAGTGTGTGTGATGTTAGACACAAGAAGGGGTTGATCCAATACTGGAACAGTGGAATGAATCACAGCTGGTAAATATATCCATTATGGATCATAATAAGCCTAATGTTGCAGCTCTTAGGCCTCTCGTGGTAATAATGGTATCGACTTGTGGACGATACATGGACATGAACTCGACCATTTTAGCTGACCTTGGTAATGCCCGTTGTGTTTACCTGCATGTTTGTTTACCTTACAATGTCACATTTGAGCCAACAGAATAAACTGTCATATAAGAGTCAAGACACCATATTCATATTCTTTACAGAATTACTCAAAATAGTTGGCTCTCAATTCAATAGTTTACAACAAATTGCTTAATTTCTGCAGCTCTAATGAATAAGTTACTTGTGAATGAATTCACCTACGTACATATTGCGTGTTGTCTTTACATGCTATGTTTGTTTAGATACTAATGTCAAATGTAAGCCTATATAAAGTCAAGACATGGCACATTTTTGTTAGCGGGGCCAAAGATTCCATTTTATTCCAGTTCATTGCTCTTTGAAAGGGTGCATTATGTTGTTACTATATTATCATGATATAAGTTGCATGACATTTTCTTAAAATTACAATATCGCTTTAAGACTTAATGTCATGGGCATAATATCCAACTTAAGCAAAAGTGTTTATTGTGTCAGCTACCATCACCAAAAGGAACCAGTAGCTGTGAGATGTTGGGTCAGTGGGACGTGTTGGAGGGAAATCGACACAGACACAACACTGTGTACCAGCAGACAAGGAGAATGAGGGTGTGTATGTTTTCACGCGCCACTTTTTTCACACGTCCTCGCCGTGACACCACTCGTCGACATCGAGAACTCTGGTTCACCCCGCTCCAGCTGTTGAGGAGAGGGCAACCGCAGGGCAGGGAGATTTCTCTTGCCTATTATGACGGGACGAACATACACACACACACACACACACGTGCACACACACACACACAACTATATACCCACATGGATATACACACAAAGGCTCAGCATCGAGCCCATCCCACCTAATGGCCGTAGCCTCATATTGCTAACGGGCGCTCAGGGAGGCAATGAGGTTTGCCATCTATATATCCATGACCCCTGGTTGACTTCTCTCTCCCATTCAACTCCCCCTTCATGACCTGGCATTGGCACGCTATTAGGGTGAGAAGGGGGGAGACAGAAATTGGGTCTGGGACCCCGTTTGAATGGAGCGCTCAGACACAAATATAAGCGTGTTGAGTACACAAATCTCCTCGCAAATGGGGTCAAAGCCAGTGCTTAGCTATTTGTTTTCATTCCCCCCCTCCTCACTGCCTTCACTCACTCTCACACACACACACACACACACACACACACACACACACACACACACACTCTCGCCCTTTACTTGGGAAATCATAACTGTTAGCAATCATGCGGGGCAATATGGCAATGATGCAGCGCTGGAAGAGTGGGAGAACGGAGGAGAGCGATCATGCAACATCGACTCTGTCTTCCACGCACGCACAGTTTATATCTCTTTGACGCATATGTCACTCGAAGAGACTAACAGATACATCAAGCGACAACACACCAACAGACACACGTGATTGAGCCGCAATAAGGTTGCATCCTCTGGAGAGAGATAGGAAGGCAACATCAAAAGAAAGAAGCAGCGAGGAGGGATAAACAGGCTTGTGTGAATGCCAGACGGAAATGTCAATTCCGCATGCCCCATCTAGCCCGAAGATGACGAGACTCACAAACAAAAGGAAAATCTCCCTGTTCATGTCCACACATTCATTTGAAATATTTGACTGGTGCACAATTTCACTGATGCAACAGGGTGGGATTTTGTTGTGCTCAAGCTCCTTCTATGACAACAATAGGTTTGAATATACAGAATGTCCTACTTACTGGTGCAATGTGAAGTAGGGCTGCTACCAACACTTGTTCTTATTGTGGATTATGTTCTTGATTCAGTTATTATTTGCCCGATAACAATCGATGTATCTCTGCAGCTCTTGTGAAGTCACCTATGTATTAACTCACTCTTCTTTAATAACCACAGTGAGGAATGCATTACTTTGTTTGTGTTCCCATATGGTTTGTGAGGCAGAGGATCGGGCCGATCGGTAGCTGAGTCAGAAGACAGAGGAGTTTGATCTCCGTTTGTCTTAAGAGTCGGCCATCTGCAGCCAAGCAGGTCAGTGGCCGTTTCTCAATGTCGAGTATACCTGCTGCAGAGCCACTATTTCAAGTATACTACGTCATGGAGTGGCGCCGAATGCTGGGCATTTAACATGCATTTAAACAGTCCTTCGGCGCCACTCGGTGACGTAGTACACTTGAAATAGTGGCTCTGCAGCAGGTATACTCGACATTGAGAAACGGCCACTGTGTTAGGCCGACCCCATGTGACTGCAGCCTGCTCTCTGGGCTAATCCTACTTCATGTGTGCATGTGCTTCTGTAGCTGCACAGACTTGTCCACACACAAACACACACACACAGGGGCCAGGTAAAGCCAGGAGCCAGTCAAAACAGTGTTTAAGGCTGCTTTAGTTTCCTTAAGATCTGCTGGCTGTCTGATAACCCGAGTGACACACGAGCCAATGATGGGCCACTATGCTGGCACATAGTAGCTCCAACGGGTTTATTTACATGCTGGTTGTTAGAATGCGTGTGCGCACGTCTGCAGGCATCTAGAGAAGGGGATTTATGACATGCGATGTGTGGTCTCGTGTCAGAACGCACTTAATTAGTGTTTATGTCCGTGCCATTCGGCGTTTCCCCTTTTGAATGCAGTTGAATGGTTTAATGTGTGTGTACATATGTCCCTGGCCCTTTAGAAGCAGAGGTTAGCAGCCGGCTGCTCTCTGATCAGGTTACAGAAGTGGGTGTGTCTCCTCTCTCCTCTGTCGCCTGCATGTCTGCCTCTCCCTCTTTCTGTCTCTCTTGCTTTCTTCTCCCTCTCTCCTTACTGGTTGCAGAGGCCTGTAGTTTGCGTCATCCAGTCCTCTTCCTCTGGCAGCACTACACACCACCTCTCTCTTGTCTTGAGTTGCTCTCCGTTCCTTTCTTCCTGTCTTTCTCTCAGCCATCTCCACTGCAGCTGGTCCACACTCCCTACAGGAGGCTGGGAGGCATGTGACTCTCCCCCCTGACCTCCATGTCTGCTGAACACTGGCCCACCAGCCGCCCACCCATCACCTCTCTGATGTTCCTCGTCTGGACCAGGGCGGGCACTCCTGAGATTCTGCCACTCATAATCACCCAAAAAATATAACGCCTACCCACTTGGTTCAGTGAGGTCTTTCTAATGTTTTCTGACCCGATACCCCTGTCCACCCCAACACAATCTGATAAATATGGGTGGGAATGGGATTCAAGATTTGTATCTTCTAAGATTCTATCAAATAACCTGGATATTGCTACTAGTAGAAGTCATTTAAAAAACATTTCTGTGGATTTGCTGATAAATTTCCCATTATAAAATGTATAGTGTTATTTTGTGTACAATTCATTTTTACAATTGGCGTTTTGAGACATAAAAAACATTTTGTTTGTGTAACAGGTAGTTTTTGTTGTATAACTGTGACTAAGAATTGAGAAATACAAATTTCGGTAGAACTTTTGCCTTTTTCAGTTTATATTATTGCAAGAAGTTGATATTACTTTTTCCAAAAATAGAAACTCCATAATCTTAGCCACACTTTACACGTCAAAATGTGCCACACCGCATCCATTAGCACACAGTGGATTAGACTAGACCCTGAAATAAGCACAAACATGTACTGATATAAGAACAATTTAGGATTCTGATTTGAAATGTGACCGTAAACGATAAGGAGAGATTGGTATCCCCACGGATAATGTTTGAACACAGAGATGCAGACTCCACTTTGTAGAGAGACCCTCACTGGCATATTTCTGATCCTACAGATGTTGCTCCACCCATCTCAGCCACTACTAAAATAACTTTGCAATGTGCTATCTGCTGGAAACCACAACACCATATGCTGCATGAACACTCACAACTAACAATCACACAGTCGGTGCCCATACTGTGCTGTAGTACATTACAGCGCTCTAGGCCACAACCTATTTGAATGAAAGAGAGAAGAAACAGTGCCAACGTCTCGGGTGTTGCCAGCTGGTAGATCTGGACAAATCTGGGTGTGCAACAGCTATTATGTAAGTAGAGAGTGCTGATTGGATTGCAAAAAGAAAGAGAGTGTTTTCTGTTACTTCCACAGATCCCACTTGCTTTCTTTCTGTTACTCCACAGTTTTAACTGAGGAGCCAGCAGATTGTCACTATTTTCTCGGCTAGAGTTGGTGTTGTTTAACAGGATATCCGTTATCTTATCTGATGAATGTGATGCCAACAGATCAAAGTGCTTTCCACCCACTTATCTTTTTCTAGAGTAATGTGTACAATAAAACTTTGCTACCTCAGCTGACCAGCAACATCCGATAGTTGCGCAATAATGAAATGTGTATTATTAAATGTGTGTAAGTGTGATGTGCATGTACACAGCTTTACATGTGAGTTTCAAGTAGATGTGTGTATAGACATTACCTTGTCTTTCTCATGGGGCAACAACCGGACAGGAGGCAGTGATCCCAGAGACACCGTCCCGGTCCCGTCATCCAGGTTGTTGCTGCTGCGGCTGATGAGCTGGAACATGGGACCCTGCTTGGCCACGCGTCCATGGGCCACTGCCCTCTTCAGGGCCACCCTCAGCTGCTGGTGGAAGATGCCGGGCCCCATGGAGCCGCTGCCTGAAAGGTAGGCCGCCACATCAGCCTGGCACTTGAGAAAGCGCTCAATGTTCTTTAAGCAGGAGCCGCCAGGCTCATGGAGCCCTTCCAGTGCCCGCTTTATCAACTTGTTCCACTCGAGTCCCGGTTTCTTCACCGAATGGGAGTGTGAACTACCACCACCACCACCTCCACTGCTGCTTCCACCTCCTCCACCTCCACCTCCTCCTCCTCCACCTCCTCCTCCTCCTCCTCCTCCTCCACCACCACCTCCTCCTCCTCCTCCTCCTCCTCCCCCAGAGCTGCCACCACCTTTGGGCTTGGGCAGAGCCAAGCGTCCAGGGTTGTCAGGGTCCTTGTAGGAGTTGAGACCTTTGTTTGTGACCTTAAGGATGGTACCATCCTTGACGCTAAGCTCCAACTGCTCCAAAACAGTTTTGCGGTCCAAACCATGGGACATGTTGACCGCATTGCAAATGCGCTCCTCGGATGGTCGCTGCTTCTGCTTCTTCACCTTCTTGATGGCCTCTAGGATCCATTGGGTGTACGTTGGGTTGGCCAGTTTCACCATGGTTGCAGTCAGGGTGGGTGCAGGGGCCCTGAAGCCTCACCGCAATGACCCAAACACAAAAAAGGAACTGTAAGCCAAGGAGACTCCTGGCCTGCGCCGTAGCGCCGCCTCCTCCTTCTCTTTTGCCCTCTGTCTGCGTACTATCCCTTGTCCTGGGGACGCACAGAGAGTCCCTCAGAGGCTGAGTATGAGCAACACGGTGATGAGCAGTTAACCATAGCACAGCCCCGAGCAAACCCTCCACCCAGTAAAATGCCGTCCACTCACCACCCACTCCCAGCCAGGTGAAGGTCCCTGGCGAGAGGCAGGGGGAGTGGAGGAAGTTGCAGGTCTGTTAGCAACGTAAACTCCCACAGCACACAAAGAAGGGTAGAGTAGATCTTGGCGATAAGGGCTTTGAAATGTTGGTGTTCCCACTTGTAGCAAAACACCTTTACAAAGACAATAAAACCTGATAGGTCAGTTTCCTGCCACCGGCAAACTAACCAATTCTCAATGCAAGTCAGGAAAGAAGATCATGGTATCCAAGAAATGAAATTTGTGTTTCAATGATTACGATGAGGGCAATGCAGTCTGTAGATTATAACATTCCACACGACAGGAACTATTTTCTGATTCCACGTTTCCTCCTTGTCGTTTCTTGCTTGCTTTTACTCTTCCAGCAGTCTGGGATTCTCAGCTCTGGGACGGAACAGATATCTCACCCCAGGGATCAGCCACGACTGATCACCTTCCCGCCTTTTGCACTTCAGTAGCTGTCAAACCCTGCACAGAAAACACACAAAGACAAAGGTTAGCAAAAATCTTCCAGAAAAACCCAAACATTTTGATGAAGTAGTAAGCATAAACCGATAAAGTTAAGTCTTTAAAGGATGATGCGTTTGAATGAGAAACAGATAACATAAATAATTGTTATAAACATCACATACTGTCCCTCACATATGTATAAACAAAGCCATGCATGTCCTTAAAAAGCACTAGGACGTTTGCGCACTACCAAAAAAACTGGGAATTAAGAAGAGAAAGAATATTACTACTGTTACACAGCTTGATAATGTTTTTTATGAAACATAGAACCTATATATAATAACAACAAACTGGTAACATTATGACCATAAACCATAAACAACCACTAAAGATGGCACAGGTGTGTCTTAACATGATGGAAATTATCATGTATAAAAAGGTAAACAACATCATCGTAAAAGGTTCACTTGCAAGTTGACCATAGGGCTTGTTGGGTTGGTAAGGTAGACATCATGCATGTCCTTAACAAGCACTAGGTAGTTTGGTTAAGCACTACCAAAAAACTGTAAATTAAGAAGAGGAAGAATCTGACTACTGTTACACAGCTTGATAATGTTTTTTATGCACCATACAACTCTTATATGCAACAGCAAGAGTAGTCGAACAGGTGAATGAGCATACCCCTAAACAACCACTAAAATGGCACACGTGTGTTATAACATGATGGAAATTACCCTGTATAAAAAGGTAAACAACCTCTTCCTAAAAACTTCACTTGCAAGTTGACCATAGGGCCAGTTGGGTTGCTAAGGTAAACATGATGCAGTCAAAACACAGACTGTTAGCAAACATTAGCTGAGATGCTAGCCAAAAAAAACAGAGCTAATTCAATTGCCGCATTGCCAAACTGTCTCCTGCTTTGCTATTTACTCTCTCTGATATGATATGATGTTGCTCAGTGTCTGACAACAAGCCTTCCCGCTTACTGCTGTTGTTTAGCGAGCTAACGGTAGAAGCTAGCCACCGAGCTAACGTTACGGTAATGTTACTGAAACGTAAACAGCCTGAAACGAGCAGTTAGCCTGTGCTCCGGCTCCAAATGCAAAGGTTTCCCCCTTTAAGTAATATTTCAGACAACACTGAGCATCCAACCGAGGGAAACAATCTCCTTTTGAATGTCATTCAGATATAAACGGTAAACCGCGGCCTTGTAAAAGGGCACAATGCAACTTACAGACGGCCATCGCGGCTAGCGGGCAAGTGCAGAGAAAATAGAGAGTCTGCAGCACTACATGCTAAACGGCCTCCTTGTTAGCCCTTTTCTCTGGGCGAGGAGCCCGCTTAGACTCGCTGACTTCCTCCCTCCCACGTAACCACACAGCCTGCGGTACGGTGAACACAAGGCCGCTGGAGCCGATGATATAGGCCTCCTTTTCCTCCTCCGTAACCCCCCACACCCACCTCCGCGATCATCATCCCCTCCGTACCCCTCTCTCCCTCTCGCGGTTCCCCCCAGAAAAGCCCGAGCTGGTGGTCCCGGTTCTGGTATCCAAAGGGGAAGTAAAGCACACCGTGTAAAAAAACCGCTTAGATCTCCCATCCGGCGTCCGCTGCTACTCACCGGGAATTCAGTGTCCAACCGCCGCGGAGAAGGTGCCAAAAATCGTGCGTAATGGAGACAACAACAAGGCTAAAAAATGCAGCCACAGAGCAGGGGTTCTAGAGCCGACGCCATCTTTGAGTGAAACAGGAGCGCGGAGGTGGGGGAGGGGGGAACAGAGAACCGTCAGGCAGGGCCAAGGGACCGTCTGCATGGTGCGAGAAGAAGATCCAGGGGAGGGAAAATTCACTGCAAGACGCATGGGGGAGGCGGGGGGGTGCTGTTGCTATGAGAGGGGTGTGGATATTGCTGGAGCACATGAAATGGAAGAAAGGGACAGATGGTGGTGGTGCTGGAGGAAGGAAAAAAATAAAAAGAGTCGATAGGTGTTCTCGCATTCTGAGATTCAAGGGAGAGTCTGCATTTTGCACAGCAGTTGTAGAAGAAAAAAAGAAATCAAAGCCAATGAGCGTGCCTTAACGTTAGAGGGTATTTAAAGATCAAAGTGAGACACCCCTCCACACTGCAGTGTATTGTAGCAGCTGTGTGTTTTTTATAAAGATGGGAAGGGAGCCACACGGATTCTGTCCCCCGGAGGTGATTCAAGATTCAAAGGCTTTATTGGCATATGCACACTACAGTGTAGTTATGGGAAAGAACATCTTAAGTCCCAGGCTCTTCCAACAATGCAACATAAATATATATAAGACACATAACAATACAAAAATAATAAAAATAGTGAAACAGGAAACTGAGTAGAAATGAAAGTGCAAGATTAAGTTGCAAGACCAATGTGCAAGTAATGCAGGAGAAGAGAACTTCATGTCAAATACAATAAAATACTAAATGAAATGTTGCAGAGACTGTTGTAAGTGACCACGATTTACGTGTCTATATACATGTTAAATAGATGATCAGATTTTACAGTGTGTGTGTAGCTACTAAAACACACGATAAAGCATGGTAATATATATATATAGTCTGCTAATCATTGCTCCTCAGACTGTGAGTATTATCTTTACACCTAAGAACATTATTATATAAGCTGTCTGCAGCTGATCTACTTTTTTTTTTTTTTGTGCATTTCATAAAATGTTAGCTGAGTCTATTTTCTCATGATTTATGTTTAATTTTAACAGCGCTCAGTGCAACATAAATCACAGCATCTGGTAACAGATGGATGCAACGTAATGTAAAGGCATCACATTTAATCTCCAGTGTGCTCAATTCAAAAGTAATTTACACTTAGTATAAACAATTCATGCATACTTATAGGTCTAATAAAGTTAATCATAACATTAAATATGCAGTTTAATCCAAGATCAAATGTACATTAAAGAGCCTTGAACATTGTCTTCAGTGGTCGTAATGTTTGTTAAATGTCCTTATTTTTTGTCTAAAATATTCATCTTTGTTGATGTGCAAATGGAGCTAATGCGATGCAAAAGAATATGATCTTATCGCTATAAAGAAAATTAAAACTAGCATTAAAAGCGAGACTATTAAACATGCCTCAAAACACAAGAGATGTGCAAAGTATCCCATGATGTCTTGTAATTTATCAATCTACCTTGGGGACATTCAAACAACTTAAGTACACTCTACTAATTCATGAGAAAAACAATCAATGAAGGAAAACTGATTTTGCTGATTCAATTTCATGATCGTGGTGATACAGAGGCACTTGTGTTGGAAATCTGGCAGCAATCTTCCTTTTCTATTACAGCCGTACACTGAAAGCTCCCTGGATGGAAATTAAATTATCTGCAGCTTTGTGTAAAATGATGTGTACAGCAGTCCTCAGAGACGGATTATAGAGTGTCTTATAGGGAGCAATTAGACCTGAGCTGTTCCCATGTAGAGGTGTCGTGTGAGAGGGTGAACTCATGGTGATCAAATAAAAAGCAGTAAGGTCACACTTGTTTGTCTTGTACTTCTTCGGGGACGGATAAATCACACTCCAACGACAGGGCAGTAATTATAATTAACGGCAGTGTTATTACACAGATAAATAGTGTGAAGCGTTAACACAAGAACCGCTATTAGTGCGCCTCCTGAGGACTCACATATTATATCAGTGTGTACAGTACGGGCTAACAGATGGACGATACTCAGGAGGAGCGTGCACCGCATCTATCGTTCCACGGCCATGAATAAATAATGTTGTGTGCCATGATCTACAGCAGAGGCCATGTTCACCGATACACAACAGAAACAAACTGCCCCGGGTGGGAGGGATGGTGGAGGAGAATATGGAGTCTTTTTACTGTAGTTGTGATAAGATCGTATTGATTTTCAGTCAGAGAAATGGAGGCAGAAGCCTGGTCTAAATGAGTGTCGTCAACTTCTACAGTAATTGGAGAAATTAGATCAGGAAACTTAATTATAAAGAGGCCCTTTTCTGCTTTTGGGGTTTTCCCTTTCCTGTAGTGTGTTATATAGGTTTTTGTAAACAGTCTGCAAAGGATGAGTTCCCTCCAGAGGGAGTTTCTCTCCCACACACTCCCCCCCCCTGCCTGAAACAGCTGTTTGGACTCCTTTGTTTACTTCAGGAACATAGTGACATCACTAACACTTGTGCTTCTATTGGCTAGTGCTCCAACGCATTGTATGTGATAGGCTAAGGGGTTGACCAATCACAACAATATTTGTATACACATTCAAACATATTTATTTTTACTTCAAGGTGGGGTAGGTAATTCACTTCAGAAACACTTTTTGTTATATTCCATGGAATGCTCTTAACATCCCGATAGCAATGAATATATTAAATGCTTTGACAATAAATACATTAAAAAAAAATCATCTGTGGAAGCCGTAATACTGTAAAAAGCACGACCAATAATCTGAGCCGGCCCGGCTAAAACAACTGGATGGCCTACCTGCCTGTCAGCCATCCATCTGTGCACAAACTTATCTCGTGCCCTCATTGGTCATGTGTGCGTCCGTGTGTGTTGGAGGAGGGGCTCTGTAAGGAAGTCTGAAGGAAGGAGCTTTCAAATTCTAGCGCACTCGAGCTGGTTTCTCCATTCTTACTTACCCTACCTTTAAACCGATATATTCCTGCACTTTAACTTTATCTGCATATTGAAGTATGAATGCTTGTTGTTGTCTTCTCCTGGATGTTGTACGTCTCATGTTTGTTTTTTGTATTTTGATGGCACCTTAAAAAAAGGAGTAGCTCTACTCATCTCATTGTACATAATGACAATAAAGGATTCTATTCTATTCTATTCAAACAGAGCCGGCCAGCTAACCAATCAGAACAGACTGGGCTCTGGTTTCAGACAGAGGGTGAAAAGAGGTGCTGCAGCACAGGCAGTATGAGAAAAATAAAGAGCTTTTTCAACATTAAAGCATGGAGACATGTCACAGGCATACAAATAGTAATATGAACCTAAATATGTCCTCTTTAATTTACACATATTGTCATTAATGTTAACTCGCTTTTTACAAGATGTTTAGCATTATTCAAATATAACTTTTATAGCAAATGTCACAGAAAAGTACTGTAAAATAATGAAAACATACTTTTATGTATCTGGCACAGTGCCCCTGGGGATATTAGGCTTTCAACACGAGCTTCATCTTTTAATTCCCTTTTAAAAACACACTTTTATCTATAAGCTTTAATGTTCTTCATCACATTTTTGTTAAGTGCTTTGTTAGTAGGACAGTAATCATACATTAACACATGACGCGCCTCGTCCCTCTTACTACCAAACACATTCTCCTAAACATGCCGCTCTATTTAAGCTGCCAGGTCTTCCTGCCTCTGCCTCGCTATGCTGCTGCTGCCACTGCTGTGCTCACTTGCTATTGCTGCGTTCATGTTCCTGCTGCTGTGTTTCATGTTGCTGCTGCTCGCCTGCCCCAGCTCCACCCCAGCTTCCACCTGTAGGCTCGGGGGATAGTTATCTAATCATCACTCAATGTTCTTTGTTAATCTGTGGAGTGATGAGGCCCGAGCCTAGACGCCAAACTTAAAGGGGACCTATCGTGCAAAATGCACTTTTGTACGTCTTTTATACATGAATATGTGTCCCCGGTGTTCCAGGGAACTCACCAAGTGTCAAAAAACACAACCCTCTCTATTTTCCTCCATACCCAAATCTCTAAAAAAGGGGGCTGCAACGGATCTGATAAAAACTGATCCAGATTTGAACACTGTCCTGACGTCAGGACAGTGACGCTACGGCTATTGGGCCAACTCCACCAATCAGGAGGAGACAGCCACGGCCATTGACGTTCGAAAGCGCTGGAGACGCTGTAGTACATATGCCAGGCCTGTAGATGGTGCTGTTCTCACTGAATCTGCCCTTGCTAAAACAGATCTAAAAAATGTCAAATTGAGCAAAATGAGGCATGGCTAAAATGCATGATCTGTTTGGTATTTTGAAAAAAAAAAAGTATAAATATGCCTTATATAGGTATGGTCCTACACTATATTATTCAAATATAGCATGATAGGTCCACTTTAAACTATATATGCTGCTTTTAATAAACATATTAAGAACACGTGAGTTGTCTGACTGAAATTAGGTTATGATTAAACAGCTGACATGTCTCTGTCCAAAGGTGACTACATTTTCATACCAGCACCTATAAAGATCCCATATTTAACTAGATGTTTACAATCTGTATTATAATTGATAGAATAACACTCAAAAACATTTATTATAATTCTTATTTGCATTGTTTGTTTCTCCTAAGCAGAGGGGATGTCTGGTTAAGCCTGTTGCTTCATCACCCCTTGTGTAACGTTTGTTAATTTTATATAACTGGATTTTATGCATTCTTATGTTTGTGCAAAAAACAAAGCAAAAACATGCATTTGTATTTGAACTGTTACTTTGCAAAGACCAGTGGACCTTTTCCTTTCATGAAAAATCTTACTATATATGCAAGGCAAGTTTATTTATATAGCATATTTCCATATATAATTTAAAGTGCTTTTTCAAAAACATTAACAGCATGTGCAAAAGACAACAAAATAAACTGCTATTTTAAAACACCAGTTTCCCTATTAGTTTCTATCATCTTTACAGCTGGGAAATTAGCATTGGGTAATAGCTTTAGCCCCCAACCCCAAATTGGTGTTTTGGTATGAGACCCTCAGCTTGTATTCTGTGTTTGGTGGAGAAAAGGAGACAGAAAGTAATCCTAAACCTCCTTTCATCCCCTTAATCCCCCCTCTTTTAATTTCTATTCTCTGAGCATCCACCTGCTAGGGGCCCAGCACCAGTGTCCACCTGCCCCCTGTGACACACACACACACACACACACACACACACACACACACACACACACACACACACACACACACACCACACACACACACACACACACACACACACACACACACACACACACACACACACACATACACACACACACACACACACACACACACACACACACACACACACACACACACGCACAGTCTCTTCCTGCCACTTTAAACTCTGGAACTTTGCCAAGCCAAATAAATTCACGGCATCCCTTTCGGATCTTGAAAAAAAAAACACCTCATGCAACAATTACCACGCTTTTAGTGGTTGTTGCTGTCGTTACTACACTTTTAATTGTGAGTGGGCCGGTTTCCAGAAAAGGATAAGCAAAAAGTCTGTTATATAATCAATAGTTTAGAATTGTTTTATTCTACAATTATGCTTTTAGTTGTTTCTGCTGTTTTTTGTTACTACATTTTTAAATGTGAGCTGACCAGTTTCCACATTAAATATGATTATTAATGTTAATCTTTTTTTTTTAGACCCCCTTTTGTGAGATGTGCTGCTTAAAATAGGATCCGATTGATTGCCTGTTTAGATGAGAATGTTTACATATTGAGTTGAGGGATGTTTTCCAAGTAAACAACATCTCTCTACACAGAACGCTTTCAATATTAACGCATGTATTAAGTCATGTAAAAGTATTTTTCAAATAAGAAAAACCTACTATAGCTGAAATGGTGAATCCATTAATTGATTACTTGATTAATTGATTGACGGAAAATGAATGGGCAACAATTGTTTATTTGTTTAGAATATTTTAAAGGTCACCTATCATGCTATTTTTAGGCAATAGCATAGGTCTCAGATATATAAAAATATATAAAAAACATGTCTATGAAGTGTTTTGCTCAAAATACCAAACAGATCACCCATTCTAGCCATGCCTCATATCCCTCTATTTCACTTCCTGTTTCAAAAATGCTGATTTGGGGTATAAAGCTTTAAAAAATAAAAATGTGATAAAAAATAAAAAAGGAGGGGGCTGAGCTCATGGGGGACCCGGCAGCTACTGTCTAAACTACTAAATAATGCCGTGATGAAACGCCATATCATGGATTATCAAGGATTGTTTCTGAAACAGTATGGAGCTCAAAGGCTTTCTCTCTTGCCGGTTATACCACAAGGTGAGTTCCTTTTTATTTCCTGCTTCTTCACATACATGCTCTCCAGTACAGGTTAGCTCTGAGTGTTAGCGATGCTAATGTAAACACCGACCATATTACGTCCAAAACAGTCGGGCATTGTTTCTGATAGCAACGTTTCTGATAGGGCCGTGGGTGTAAAGCCAGCCTACATTTCCTATATTACGTCATATCGGACGCAAATCTGGATCAGCTCCGTTGTAGCCCCGTTTTTAGAGATTTGGGTACGGAGGAAAAGAGAGGGTTTTATTTTCTGACGCTGCATGAGTTCCCTGACACACCGGGGACACATATTTATGTATAAAAGACATCAAAAAGTGCATTTTGCATGATAGGTCCCCTTTAACATTTTTGAGATCCATTTATTTGCTGTATTGATTAACAAATATACTGCTCTGATTACCATGCTTTTAGTTGTTGTTGTTGTTGCTGTTGTTTTCGTTTTCAATTGTGAGCTGGCCAGTTTCCCCTTAGCCTATACATAGCTCTATTCCTCAAAATCCTTTTTTAGATCCTCTATTGTGAAGTGTGTACTTAAAATAGGATCTGATTGATTGCCTGTTGAGGAGCAGATGAGGATGTTTACATATTGAGTTGAGGGATGTTTTCCACGTAAACAAAGTCTCTCTACAAAGAACACTTTCAATATGAACCCTGTTGTTATTGGAATGAACTCACTTTGTCATAAGATGTTACAAATTGTGCACGGTAAAAAAGTCCTGTAAAAGTAAAAACTTATGAGAGCTGAAATATTGAATTCATTCATTGATTAATTGAATAACTGAAAATGAATTGATTGATTGATTGTTTAGAGGAATATTTTAACATTTCTTCTAATACTACAATGATTCTTGTCTTTATAAAAAGTTTTTATTTATTTATTGTGAGCTAGCAATATTCCAAATAGCCTATACGTAGCTTTATTAATCCAAATATCTTTTTAGATCCCCTATTATGAGATGTGTACTTAAAGTGCACCTATCATGCTATGTTTAGGCAATAGCATAGGTCTCAGATATATATACAAAAAAAATGAAAAACATGTCTATGAAGTGTTTTGCTCAAAATACCAAACAGATCACCCATTCTAGCCATGGTATAGAGTATTATAACTCAGGTATCTTATCTTACCTGACTAATAATATTTTTCCTTAAATTAAGTCTTCAATTTTATGTTATTTTATGCTTGTAATTTACTCCAGTAATTGAAGATGGACCTTTATTAATCCCCGTGGGGAAATTCAGTAGTTTAACAGCAACAGGGTAAGGATGAAAAACAGAGCACAGATTCACAGATTAATAAAATGGTACAGTATTTCAGTAGATTGGTTACTCTGCAGCGATGCAGATCATTTGTGAGTTCCTGTTGTTTCGGTGATATCCAGGCAGCGTCCAGGACTGCTTTTTTTGTCCGTGTGAAACCAGTGAGCTTCCTGCTGGGGCTGGCTGCCTGCCAAGTCCCCAAACCCCCCCACCATCCACCCAAACCCAAACTCCAACCCCTCCCATCCTGGAAAGCGCTGAAACGTACAAATGGAAATTATTTCCAGGGCCCTGTCCGCCCAAGAGCATGCCCCCACCCGTCCAGTGACCCCCACCTCCACCACCACCACCACCCAGACGCCTCCTCCCTCCCTGTGCCCCCCCCCCCGAATTGGATCCAGAGGGACGGAGAGCAGCTGGAAGGTGAAGTGCAGCTTGAAAAAGTCCAGCCAGACGCCTCTCGTGCTCCCTGAAATCCCCCTGAAATCCCCCTGAACCCCCCGCCTCCTTCACTTGAACCCAGGAGTGTTTCAGAGTGCTGCGAAGTACACTTGTACGCCAGACAGAGAAACACTGAGGGAGTCGTGGAGAACTTCTCTGTTTGACATATCTATTGTCGTTTTAAGTGAAGCGTCTGACAGGGCCATTAGGACGCTCAAATCGCTCTGACTTTAACACCTTGGAGTACAGAGAGGAGGAACAAGTCCTGGTAATCAATAGTGCTGAAGCGGGAAAAGGCCTGACACATCTAAATCCTGGTGTTATCAGTTTTTGAGGCAGGATTACTACGGTCCCTGTAATTAATTAGGACGCTTAATTATGCCAGAAATGTTCCAAGTTGGTCAAGAGAGCAGTAAGTTCAACTTTCAAATCGCTGCTTCTTCCATCAAAGGTGCATAGTTCATGAAGTTCTGCAAAAACAAGGGAGTGCATGGAGCATTTGAGGGTCGAGCAGTTATTGGATCATGATCTGTAAGATTTAAATGAGGGAGGGATCAAGTAGAAGATGATAGATGAATATCTCGAGATTGTTATTTCCTAGACAGGAAATCAATCCACTTTTGTGATACAGAAAGCTGTTTTTTCTTATTTGGGTTAAGGCTTAACATGCTTGAATAAACAGGGTTAGGTTAATCGCTTATGTGATGATGGTCGATAGTTCACGTAAAAGTTGACTGAACAATTCGTTTTTCTGATTTAAAAGACTAAAGAAATATGTACTTGAGTTGAGAAGATTTATCCAATTCAATCCAATCCAAACTTTATTTGTATAGCACATTTAAAAACAACAGAGTTGACCAAAGTGCTGTACATCAATATATAAAAAGCAGCATAAATACATTTAGGCAAAACAAATGTAAAAGCACGAGACAATAAAACCATACTTGTAGCCACAGACTGAAAAACTCTCATACACGATGTAAAAACATTTTAAAACACAACAAAATAGAAAACCCCAATTTAGAAAACACAGACTGATACGTTTATAACATTCTCATTGGTGTGTGTTTTTTGGGAGGATTTGCTTAGCTTGGCATGCAGAGTGGATTCAGGGTGAAATCTGTCTCTGTTCCAAGGTGAAGAATCTCATCATCTACCACTACATCTAAAGCTCACAGATCAACATGTTATATCTCGTTTGTTTGGTCCACATACAAGTGGAAGACGTGTACAAACTAAAGTTGGATTGAATATTGGTTAATATTGTCTGCTTATCTGTATTATTGTGTTGCACTGTTGGAGAAGCCTGTGACATAAGATTTTCAACGACATAATTACTCTGTAGCTATGTTAGTTTGACAATAAAGAACCTTGAACCTTGAACACAAATCAGCAGTACTATCTAGAACCGAAACAAAGAGAGTTCAATCTCCTTATTTTACTGCTGCGTGGAAGACAAGACAAACTGCGTGAGTCGAGTAAAGCTGAATACGGGATGCTCTTCATTTTGGATTGGAGCATTTCCAGGTTCACTCCCTTTCTTTGTTTCCTGCCTCCAATACGTTTCCATTCTCCATGAAGCCTGATCACATCTCCGGTAACACTCTGTTAAAACAACTTAAACTTTATGTGTCCCTGAAGGGTCATTGGTTTTTGCAGCAAGGAGTATGGAAGACAATAAAAACGCCTATACAGGGTACATGAGGGGGGGGGGGGGGGGGAGGACGATGTTTTTTTCAGAGGCAGAATATAACAACTGTGGTCCAAGTTTGACCTTTTTATCATAGAAATTGCGTAAAAGAGAAAGCAGTGAATACACTTTGCTTACTTTAATATCTGTCAATGCAGTGTATCGCAGTCATGCTGGTGAGATATAATAAAGTACATTAAGTATTGGACTTTTACTATTTTGGCATATTACACTATTGTATTTCCATGTTATGCTACATATGCATTCACTGTTAGCTATACTTCCACTAGAGGCAAATATCGTAATTTTTATTACACAATGCTTATTTTACACACATGCTTTGTGCATATAAAACCCATGATGGGCTTATATGATATGATGCAGTATTGTATTACTAATCTAGCCGTTATCTAAAGTAGTTTAAGTAAAATATACTGCCCCACATTGACAAACTACAACATTAAAATAATATGACATGTATGTGTTGTTGATAAAAACAGAATACTATTATTGTATAATTCTGTGGAAAAAGCCATTGTGCATACTTTCACTTTGAATACTTGAAGTACACTATGCGAGGAATACTTCTGTGTTTTCAAATCAGGACTTTCACATGTAATGGAGTATTTATGTCCATGTTATTTGTACTTATACATGACTAAAAGCTGTGAGTACTTTTAGCACTTTTAATACTTTTTGGCACTACCAGCAGCATCTTTAGGAGTCAAATCAAGGCAGTGTAGCAGAAACCAGCCAGTCAAAATACTGTGCTTGATGCAATAAAAGTGTAAACAATAAGATATACGATCAAATAAACCATTATTACTCCCTGTAGGAAAATGCAGGTGTCAAGACAGCGACTGCAAAAAGATTTAAACAACGAATAAGAGAGAAAATAGTTCATAAAAGGATAAGAATATAAAAAATGTAATTACAAATAACAACAATAGGATTGAAAACAACTAAATGAAAATGTGAAGGAGGATAATTAAAACACAGTTGTGGCCATGGCCTTGCCTTTTTAGTTTCTTGAAGTTTGTTATGTTCTTAAAAAGCATCAAAGCACATTTTTGAACAGACACAAAGTTAATCTACGACCGCAGAAAGAAACCATAATACATGACTCCATGTTTGCCAAGTTTTATATCCAGACCTCCCACATTTCAGGCTGCTTCCCAAGTGCAAGCCTCCGCTCAGTGTTTGCAGAGCAGGATGCACCACAGACAACAATGCAGCCTGCAGGACACACACGCACACACGCACGCACGCACGCACGCACACACGCACACACACACATTCCTGTGGGCCTGATGGTAGGGGGGGGGGACTTAACCTCTGGAGCTCTACAGGCTTTGTCTACCACCCCCCCTCCCCAACCACATTCCCCCCCCCCCTTTCTTTAACCAAGAGCTCGGTGCTTTCCTCACTCCACAAACAGACCCTCTTAATCAATGCCACTGGGATTTAGGAGTGAGATTTCTGTCAAAAAAAGATATAACACTTAATGGACGCAAATGACGTGATTCCCTGATCAATGTGTGCCGTGCGATCTATATTAAAAGCCGTTCACTTCGCAGTTATTTATATTAATGATGCCTCTTTCACATTACGGCAGGGTAATGGGGGTACAAGAGTACACACTCCCTGAATGATGGGTCCTCGTAAACTGCATTACAGAGGCAGTAATGATGCGTGTTTGTATTATGTAAACTGTGGTGAATCGGTTATTCACTCGATACGGATCCTAATTGAATAATGAGATTATTGTCCGTGTAAAGATATGCATGCCCCCCCCCCATGCTACCAACAGATGGAGCATGTTATGTAATCATATTGATGTAAATTAAAATCACAGATTATCCTCAGAGACGTGTGGCAGAGTGACATGATTACACGTATCACATGAAGGCGATAAATACCTCCGTTCCTCTGGGATTACAGTATGCCGCCCAGGTGACAAAGACAAAGGGTTTTGGGGGTTTGTTTATACGGAGAAAGACAGAAACCTCTGCTCAGAGCGATGATAATATCATGTCTCATCCATTAAAGTTCACTGCGTACACACTTCCTGCCTAAAAACACACATCTGCAGGGAGGGAGAGGACGGTTCAATTGAAATTAAACACATTTTTAAAGCCGTTTTATATGTTGGATGCACTTCAATCACTATGGTGGCTGATTTAAATCTTGATGAGGATATACAATTGGATTTGTATTACATTGAATGGTTGTTTGGGATACATTTAAATCACATTTTTGGCTAGTTATATTGATATTATTGATTGTTGAGGATACATTTCAATCTCTATAGTGGCTAATTTACATTACAAGGGGAATCATAATTATATTATAACTGATACGTGCATATTTTACAATTTACAGTTTTTCGGTTTCTTTTCTTTTTTTGTCATTTACATAAGTGTGGGGCGAGGGGAGCAAGAAGGGAAAGAAACTGAATCGAGTTCCTGGATTTCCTATCATCATCAACACAGGTACATCTCAGCTGATCGATGGACATCATATTCTCTAGAGACTTTCATGGTTCTCAGAGGATGAACCCTATTGATTTAGGGTCTTCTCCTCTAGTGCCACCATCATAGGATGTATTTTCACACAATTTGGTATAAACACTCACATCCACCTTAGTATTAATTAGAGTATTGTGTGTTATTTTGAACTTTTAAACACACTTTGAGTGCAGATTGGTCTTCATGCTTCTCCCACCTCCCAGATCTTTAACCTTCCACATGTTTTTTTTTTAACTTAAACCGATATATTCCTGCACTTTAACTTTATTTGCATATTGAAGTATGAATGCTTGTTGTTTGTATGTTGTCTTCTCCTGAATGTTGTACGTCTCTTGTTTGTTTTTTTGTATTTTTGATGGCACCTTGAAAAAAGGATTAGCTCTACTCATGTCATTGCACCTGCATAATGACAATAAAGTATTCTATTGTATTCTTGCATGGTTATCAGTTTTGTTCAATATATTTTTCTACTTTTTGTCTTTTCTCTTAACCTTCTTCCTGACTAGTCTGTATGGCAAAGACTCACGATCTCCAGCCTGTATTTCTCTGCACATATTGATTTTTCCCCCCACACTCACTGTTTATTTCTCTGTACACACAAATTAAGTGAAAATACAAAAGAGCAGAGTAACAGGCAGTCCACACAAAGGCTGCCCCAGAGCTTAAGTGCCAATGAACTTCCAGTTCGAGGTCATCAGTCAGAGTAACTCCACTTCACCCTCCATGGTAGACACTGCCTCCCACTCCCCGAGGCTGTGAGTCCTCGCCTGACCCGCAGAATCACAACATCCCCTTCGCCTGGAAGTCATCACTGATCCTGGCAACACTCAGGGAGCTCTGAGGTCATCAATAATGAGTCCATTTACTTAACACCGATCCAAACACCTGCTCATTCATCACGGCGGACACATGTCAGCCTGGCCTCATTGCTCACAGATCTTCATCAGGTCACCTCCGGCTCTGAGAGGCTTCACAGAGTCCATGATACACACACAACACGCTCAGTGCAAATAGTTACACAGCCTTGCACCTCCAGGACTGGCTTTTCATTGCAAAATCCCGGAAACGCTGCCAAAGTGTGTGCACGGATCGTGGAAATTCAAAATACTTTGATTGTGCTCCTGAGTATTGCTGCTTGTGGTTGCATTTGGCAGGCAATGTGTGCACTGATAGACTGATTAATTCAACATTTCTAGGGTTCTTTCCAATAAAAACATCAGCCTGTGCCACAGTGTGTGTGAAAGTCTTAAGCTTCATACTGCACAAGAGTTTCTGTTTTTCACTACAGCAATGTTGGGAGAAAGCCACTGAACTGGCACACTTTAATATACATGAAATCTATGGGTGAGGGACACATCTGGGAGTGACCGAACAAAATGAATACAGACCGGTTTGATGTTCGTGATTATAATATGAATCCTATGACAGGTCAGATATTTTAACACCAATACTTCTTGTCCCGGAGTCTCCATGGTGACGATGTTGGCTCAGTTAGCTCCTCCCCCCCGGACCTCAGAGTCTGAGAGGTGCAACATGTTGATCTGATAGAACATTTATGATTCAAGTGTAGCGGTTTGTTCACACACACACACACACACACACACACACACACACACACACACACACACACACACACACACACACACACACACACACACACACACACACACACACACACACACACACACACACACACACACACACACACACACACACACACACACACACACACACACACACACACACACACAAAGAAGAAGAAGAGCATGTTCCTGGAATGTGTAAATGTAACATATTGAATTTAGAGTAACGTTTTTTCTGGACAGAACACTGGTTATTATTGATGATAAAAAATATTTTAAAAGTGAGAAATTATGTGTAGTTTGATTTTGTATCCAAATGTAATATTTCGTGCCTGTGTAGTTAAATATAAAACATGATTTAGTTACACACATTATTTCTTGGAAGTTACAACAAAAAGCACTGCCATTTGAAACAAATTTGAAGACATGATGTGTTGTATAAGTTTAGAGATGTTAATAAACACATTAAGCCAATTACAACCACTTGGAAACAGAGTTTATATTTCATATTTTGCAAATTGAAATACAATTCTATTACTTCTATTATGTTTTATCACAAATGCTTTGATATTATCCAGTACGTTGAGTTCCATTAAAGAGTTGAATCATCTTCAAACCTTTTTGTTGAATTCCAAGTTTCCTAAAACATTGAGATTGGACAACAATTAAATCAATTGTTTTAATAAACATGTTAAGAGAGTTAGAGTTTGAGCGAGCGCTACTGTTCCTCGTAGACGAGAAATGTTTCCACTTCAGTCCAACACGGCATCAAGTTCGGACATGTTCAGACTTTTTGAAGATCTCTACAGGTATGTTAGTGGGCAGCTCTCTGCGTAACACACTCAATACTGACTCTCAAAATGAGGGTAGAATATCTTGACTTATTTCTCAAGACTTGATTCTCACCACAATAACTTGGGACTCTCACGTTTGATTTACTCCCATCTCGGATTAAATTACCTCATCCTTATATCTGAAATCTCATACGAGCCAACTTGATAATTTAGGCTAATTATATGAAAGACTAAGGCATGCGATCTGCATTAGTATTAGTATGCTCTTAAAGTAATCAATAAACAACATGTAATATACACGCTACAAAATGACTGATTTCTAAAATACTTCAGTGCACTAGTAGTATGAACTTGTCTACCTACTACAAGATGAACTCTTTTAAAGAACTGTGAAGCAGTTTTAACTCAAACCCTTTGTACACCTTGTTGTCTGAGTGCAGCTGTTTGAAGCCTGCAGACACACTGGGACATAAAACTGAACTGGGATCAGCTCCAGGGCTTTGTCTGAGCTCCATAGGAGAGCAGTCAGTGTTCAGGGGCTCTGAGCATCAATAAGAGAGGGCTCACAGCTTCAAGCACAACTTAATACCATTCAGATCCTAATTAACTAATTGAAAGTCTCTAAATCTGGAATAACTGACTGTGCCTCTTTGTGTGTGTACAAAAAGTGCCCATCGGTTTAAAAATGAGGCGTAAAATCAAGTGTACAGTGAGGGTGAAGGGCCCATATTTGTCAATGACTCTCTTATTACTGATGGCAACAAGAGCCTGTAAAGAGTTGATTTATATCTGTGTGTGTGTGTGTATGTGTATGTGTATGTGTATGTGTACGTGTATGTGTGTGTGTGTGTGTGTGTGTGTGTGTGTGTGTGTGTGTGTGTGTGTGGGTGTGTGTGTGTGTGGGAGTTGGATGGCATAAGGTCAATCACATGAAGCTGTAAAATGAGACGCAAGCAGATTTCATAGGAGTAGAGGGGACCAGATATAGAGTAGGGGGAGATTCAGTGGAAAGAAATGGACTCCATTTTTGTTTGTTGGGAGTCCTCCTGTCCAGCTGTCAGCCCGCTCCCTGTCCCATGGGGGGTTGCCTAGGTGACAGGAGGCCACATGTCTTGGGGGCGTCGTTTTTGGTCAAAGGACCCCATTGTTCTTGTGTTAAGCCGTCTTCACTATGCCCGTCTGCCAGGGACAGGGGCTTCGGCTTCACACCCCTCACACCCCACACACACACACACACACACACACACACAGAAATCAACCCCCCCCCCCAACACACCCACACCCACTTGTATAGAGGTGAAGCAATTTGGCTGTACAATCACATAATGAAACAGCAAATTCACAAACGCTCAGTTACGATTTTTGAAATAATTGGTAGTCATTGTTGTCTTTGTTTTTGAGGTTTTATAGTCATGTCATTATACCGTCTAAGGCTGTCATTCGACTTTTTTTCAACTAACCAAACGTCACAGAAGTCATATTTACAATAAATCCAGTTTCTACTAATGGTTTCCTTCTGGTCTCCCTCTGTATGCGTTTAAAAAAGGAGCAACATCTTGGAGACAGCACTATAAAAAACACTTTAACTTCAGACTCACCAAAAAATACTCTTCTTACAAATAGGGCATTAAAGGGGACATATCATGCTCCTTGTCAGGTTCATATCAGTATGTAGTGTCTCTACTTTAAAGAGTCCTCTCCTGCTGATGTTCAGGTGTATATCAGTATGTAGTGTCTCTACTTTAAAGAGTCCTCTCCTGCTGATGTTCAGGTGTATATCAGTATGTAGTGTCTCTACTTTAAAGAGTCCTCTCCTGCTGATGTTCAGGTGTATATCAGTATGTAGTGTCTCTACTTTAAAGAGTCCTCTCCTGCTGATGTTCAGGTGTATATCAGTATGTAGTGTCTCTACTTTAAAGAGTCCTCTCCTGCTGATGTTCAGGTGTATATCAGTATGTAGTGTCTCTACTTTAAAGAGTCCTCTCCTGCTGATGTTCAGGTGTATATCAGTATGTAGCGTCTCTACTTTAAAGAGTCCTCTCCTGCTGATGTCCAGGTGTATATCAGTATGTAGTGTCTCTACTTTAAAGAGTCCTCTCCTGCTGATGTTCAGGTGTATATCAGTATGTAGTGTCTCTACTTTAAAGAGTCCTCTCCTGCTGATGTTCAGGTGTATATCAGTATGTAGTGTCTCTACTTTAAAGAGTCCTCTCCTGCTGATGTTCAGGTGTATATCAGTATTTAGTGTCTCTACTTTAAAGAGTCCTCTCCTGCTGATGTTCAGGTGTATATCAGTATGTAGTGTCTCTACTTTAAAGAGTCCTCTCCTGCTGATGTCCAGGTGTATATCAGTATGTAGTGTCTCTACTTTAAAGAGTCCTCTCCTGCTGATGTTCAGGTGTATATCAGTATGTAGTGTCTCTACTTTAAAGAGTCCTCTCCTGCTGATGTTCAGATGTATATCAGTATGTAGTGTCTCTACTTTAAAGAGTCCTCTCCTGCTGATGTTCAGGGGTATATCAGTATGTAGTGTCTCTACTTTAAAGAGTCCTCTCCTGCTGATGTTCAGGTGTATATCAGTATGTAGTGTCTCTACTTTAAAGAGTCCTCTCCTGCTGATGTTCAGGTGTATATCAGTATGTAGTGTCTCTACTTTAAAGAGTCCTCTCCTGCTGATGTTCAGGTGTATATCAGTATGTAGTGTCTCTACTTTAAAGAGTCCTCTCCTGCTGATGTTCAGGTGTATATCAGTATGTAGTGTCTCTACTTTAAAGAGTCCTCTCCTGCTGATGTTCAGGTGTATATCAGTATGTAGTGTCTCTACTTTAAAGAGTTCTCTCCTGCTGATGTTCAGGTGTATATCAGTATGTAGTGTCTCTACTTTAAAGAGTCCTCTCCTGCTGATGTTCAGGTGTATATCAGTATGTAGTGTCTCTACTTTAAAGAGTTCTCTCCTGCTGATGTTCAGGTGTATATCAGTATGTAGTGTCTCTACTTTAAAGAGTTCTCTCCTGCTGATGTTCAGGTGTATATCAGTATGTAGTGTCTCTACTGTGACATGTCTCCATGCTTTAATGTTGAAAAAGCTCTTTATTTTTCTCATACTGCCTGTGCTGCAGCACCTCTTTTCACCCTCTGTCTGAAACCAGAGCCCAGTCTGCTCTGATTGGTTAGCTGGCCGGCTCTGTTGTGATTGGTCAACCACTTAGAGATGTCCCGCCCCTTAGCCTATCACGTATAATGTGTTTGAGCGCTAGCCAATAGAAATGCGAGTGTTACATAGTGATGATGAGAGGGCCACTTTAGACAAAGCTCTCAGGAAAGTTTACCAAACCTGACAAAGATTGAAAAGCTTGAGGCTCAAGGTGAACAACTTGTTCAACTGCATTCAATATGTGATTTATTATGAATTGCATGCATGTGATAGTATAATACAATGAATGTGTGTGTGACAAGTTGGAAAACGTTGTTACTGATGGACAATTTAATCATTTCTGAGATGATTCATTTGTGTCATTCATCAATTTACAATCTTCCTTTCTTGTTTATTTGTAATTTCTATAATTGGGACAGTCATTTAACTTCAGGGATGTTTTAAAGTGGACCTATCATGCTATATTTGAATAATATAGTGTAGGACCATACCTATATAAGGCATATTTATACTTATTTTTCAAAATACCAAACAGATCATGCATTTTAGCCATGCCTCATTTTGCTCAATTTGACAATTTCTAGATCTGTTTTTGCAAGGGTTGATTCTGTGAGAACAGCACCATCTACAGGCCTGGCATATGTACTACAGCGTCTCCAGCGCTTTCGAACGGCAATGGCCGTGGTTGTCTCCTCCTGATTGGTGGAGTTGGCCCAATAGCCGTAGCGCCACCGTCCTGACGTCAGGACAGTGTTCAAATCTGGATCAGTTTTTATCAGATCCGTTGCAGCCCCTTTTTTTAGAGATTTGGGTATGGAGGAAAATAGAGAGGGTTGTGTTTTCTGACACTTGGTGAGTTCCCTGGAACACCGGGGACACATATTCATGTATAAAAGACGTACAAAAGTGCATTTTGCATGATAGGTCCCCTTTAAATTATTGCCTATAAAAACAACATTAAACATGAAATAATCAGTTGCATTCATTTCTTATGGCTCTATATGCAGCTTCATTTCTTATGATTACATTTTTCCACAGGCCAAGAACAGCTTCAACAAAACTATTTCCCTCAAAGAGAAAAACAAACATGCCCTGTTGTCTCAAGAAAAAAAGTGCAGAAGGAAACATCCATTGAACTCAGTGTGCTGCTCTGTGATGCTAGTTCAAGCCAGATACTTGGCATCTCATCTTGGGGGCAAGTTCATCAATTTGGGGTCTGACTCTTTCCTCAGGATTGAGTGAAGGTGTGCGTGCAATATACCGGCGGGCCTGGTCTAAAAGTAATTAGAAATTATCCTGCGGGCCGAAATTAAATCCACCAAGGGCCTGATTTGGCCCCCGGGCCTTGAGTTTGACACATGTGGTGTATGCTCTATAACTGTCGTGTCTGGCATGTGTCATATTTTATGCCTGCATTAATAAAAAAAGGTTAAATCAGACAGGAGAGACACAGTCCTCACATGTGCACCATGTTACTGTTTGTTGCATTGTTGGTGAAGCTCAAGACTTTCCACTTCCATTGATAAAAGACCCTGTAGCTGCTGTGCATGATCATAGAGCAGAACAATGTAAGTAGTAAGTAATACAAAAATGAAAAAATTGAGAATAAAACTTAACAACCGATTAGCCGCCTATTACTCTAAGAGGGTTCAGCTTGAACACTGCAGTGTCTGTTACGGGTATTTTTTGCCAGTATTAAAATGAGTCCGCTCACATGATGCTTTGGAAAACAAACAGGAAACACAAGAAAAGCCTGAAGTCATTCTTGTTCCGGAAGCAGCGCCCCTTTGACACAAATAAAAGCATCTAAATGATTTCCTGTCCTGAGGATAACATCAGCTCCAGTGACGTGTTCTCTCTCCTCATCAGGATGACAGATGGATACAAAGATACCTGCAGATACCTATAAAGCACCAGCAGATGGCGCTGCAGCCCCACTGCGCTCACACACTTTTATATTAGTGTCCATATGAGTGTCCATCAGTGGGAACTTGGCACACACTCGGAGCAGAAACCCTCCGGTGTCCTTCAGCCAAGTGACTCGGTGTAGAAGGAGCGAGTCAATTACCCGGTGATGGATAGATTACAGCCATGCATCACTCTGGGAGCCAGCTTCCCGATGTGAGCTGAATCTCAAAGTCCATTTGTTAGCGCTCTCTCTGACAGATGGTAAAGAGGGGCTCATTTGAATCTGCGACTGCCGCAATCTGAGGTTGGAGGTCAATCTACTTCCAGACATTTGGCTGTGATCACATCGGTAATTTATGTGGCGAAGCGTTCAAGTGATGGAGAAAAGGTCCTCGGGTTTATGTGAAGGCATTAGGCTGAACTCGCACTGCCGGATCGACACAAATGTGCAGAGATAGTGGCCGTGTTATTAGCTCAATGACTTTTTATTTTATATGAGTTTAAATCATCCGTATTAATGCAAACACAATTTCATCTAATGAGGTGTCTTAACTTGCAACCGAAGCGTATTATCAGAGTCAGGAACACTTTGACATACCAAGGAGAGTCATTACACCAACATATTTCTGATTAAGTGCAAGTCCATTTCAATGGAATTGGCTATTACTATTAAAGAAATTGCAATTAGTTCAGAAATCTGCAGCCAGGATTTTAACAAACCCACATTTCGCCTGTGCTGGAATCACTGTACTGGTTCCGAATTGATTTTGAAGTGCTTTAAAACGATTTACAAGGCTTTACATAACCTTACCCCAACATATGTAAGTGTCTCATTTTATCAACCTGCAACTCAGATCCTCCAATATTTTACTTTTAGAAGTACCTAGAGTGCATTACAAGAAAACTCCCCATTTGATCGAGAACAGCAACCTCCATTGGAATTTCTTTAAGTCAATTAAAAATCAATTTTTTTTAATTTGGCTTATCATTTGGGGCAATTGTAGTTTTTTTTAGTAGCATCACTGTCATGTTTTAGTGTTTTATGGTTCAGTGATATAACTCTTTGTTTGTTAATAACCTGTTTTTAATTATGTTCCACACTTTTTATTGTCATGCTGTGAAAGGTGCTATATAAATAAAGTTGTGAACAGAAAAAAAAGAAAAAATGTTTAGCTCCAGCAGCAACAAGAAAAGGGTTGTTTGAGGCTAATAATTAGATTTTTGTTGACATTTTCTCCCCCCATTACCACCGTTATTACTACCCCCCCCCCCCCCTCCACCCCCACCCCCCCTCAGACGTCTCCATCTATCCACAGCCAGTGGATATTGACCAGCAGGAGCTCGATGCCATGACTTTGGAGTCTGAAGATGCTGTGATTACCAGCCGAGTGGTGGGCTATTGATCGGGGAGGTGGTCAGCGGAGATGATTGGGCTCGCAGTGTATTGACTGCAGGCGAGGAGAGAGGGGGGGGGGTGGGGGGCGGAAACTCGCTACAAATGACTGGTCAGCACTTATAATTCAGAGGACAAAAAGCATCAATACACAGCTAAAATAAATACAATCAGCTTTTTTCTTTGGAGAATCATTCCATTTAATCTGGAGGAAACAGGGGGGGGGGGGGGTTATGCATGAATGTGTGATGGATGTTAGTTTTGATGAGCGTTCTTCAAGGAGCGCAGGTTTCTGAGAGGGGGGGTCAGGGGGGGAACCCTGAGCCCATGGCCCCTGTTCTTCCTGCGGGACTCTTTCAGGCTCTCAGGGGAGGTGTGGGGGACCCAGGCCATCCCCCCCGCTGAGCTGTCCTGCTTCACGCCTCTCTGGTTCCTCATGCTCCGGCGCACCGAGCGGCGCCCTCTGCTGGCCACAGGTTTGAACACATCCTCAAAATATACGTAATCCTCCCAGGGGGCCAGGTCAAGGGGGGCCAGGTCCAGGGGGGCCAGGTCCAGGGGGGCCAGGTCCAGGGGGGCCAGGTCCAGGGGGGCCAGGTCCAGGGGGGCCAGGTCCACGGGGGCCAGGTCCACGGGGGCCAGGTCCAGGGGGGCCAGGTCCAGGGGGGCCAGGTTCACGGGGGCCAGGTTCACGGGGGCGGCCAGGTCCACGGGGGCGGCCAGGTCCACGGGGGCCAGGTCCACGGGGGCCAGGTCCACGGGGGCCAGGTTCACAGGGGCGGCCAGGTTCACAGGGGCGGCCAGGTTCACAGGGGCCAGGTCCTGCTTCACGCCGCTCTGGTTCCTCATGCTCCGGCGCACCGAGCGGCGCCCTCTGCTGGCCATAGGTTTGAACACATCCTCAAAATATAAGTAATCCTCCGAGGGGCCCAGGTCAAGGGGGCCCAGGTCAAGGGGGCCCAGGTCAAGGGGGCCCAGGTCAAGGGGGCCCAGGTCAAGGGGGCCCAGGTCCAGGGGGCCCAGGTCCAGGGGGGCCAGGTCCAGGGGGGCCAGGTCCAGGGGGGCCAGGTTCAGGGGGGCCAGGTTCAGGGGGGCCAGGTTCAGGGGGGCCAGGTCCACAGGGGCCGCCCCCGCCCCCTCCTCCTGGCTGTCGGAGCTGGACCGGATGTTGTCTTCCTGTTCCGGCGCCTCCTCGTCAGGGAGCGTTTGAAGCGGCTCTGCCTGCTCCATCTTCACACAGATGTTTCGAGAGCTCCTCCTGCCCCGAGAGGTTTTCCTCTGAACCGCCAAAGTCTTGTGAGACCCTCCCCCTGAGTTTGGAGCGTCGACACTGCCATGATTTTCTAACTTTCCCTCAGAGTCTGTGCAGGGAGTCTGTGCAAGAGTGTGGAGGTTTTGTTCAGCGTCTACTTCTTCCTCTGGTACCGGGGTCTCCCTGGATACTTCATGGTTTGTAGTGTGTTCGACTTCACGCAGCTCCTCTGTGGTTCCTTCAGTCTGGTTAATGAGCAGGAAGTCGTCAGCACAACTGACCTTCATCTTCTTCGGTCCACTGCTCCTCTCCCTCTGTGTAGTTAGAGTCAGTCTGGGGGGGGACGGCTTCTCTGCGATGGGACTCAGGTTGGGTTTTTTGCAGACGTACACGCGGAGGCCGTACCTGGAGCGGTCCACGTCTCTGCTCCACCTCCGCCGAGTCGCTACCTGAGGAGACAAGATGCACTGTGAGGAGGAGGGGGGGGGCTGACATGTCATCTCAATAGGTACCAGAATTTTTAATTTTTTTATTGGGGCAAATGTATGGTATTCCTCTTCTGTAACACAGTATTATTGTGTTTAAATGTATACTTATTCAAGTCAAGGCCTTAAAGATCTCCTATCATGCTATTTTTAGACATATGTTATGGCTTTCAGATACAAATATATGAAAAACATGTCTTTGATGTGTTTTTCTCAAAATACCAAACAGATCATGCATTTTAGACATCCCTCATATCCCTCTATTTCAGCCCTGTTAGAGAACTGCTGATTCTGGGTCCTTAGCCAAAAAAAAAGGGGCTGGGAGCTAATGCCTGCTCAGAATTCTACCGAGAGATTTTCAGCTAAATGCTGCTGTGATGAAATGCAATATCACGTTCTAAACCACATCAAGGATTATTTCTGAAACCGTTCAAATACTTTTTCTCTCTCGGGTTTACCACAAGGTGAGTTCCTTTTTTTTCCTGCTTCTTCACACACATGCTCTGTGCAGTACAGGTTAGCTCTGAGTGTTAGCGATACTAATGTAAACAAAAACCATATTACTTCCGAAAACGTTGCGCATTGATTCTGATAGCAACGTTTCTGATAGGGCCGTGGGTCTAAAGCCCGCCCACATTTCAGATATTACGTCATATCGGACGCAAATCTGGATCAGCTCTGCTGTTACCCCGTTTTTAGAGATTTGGGTACGGAGGAGGAGAGGGTTTTGTGAGTTCCCCGACACACCGGGGACACATATTTACATATAAAAGTGCATTTTGCATGATAGGAAACCTTTAAAAAAGGTGTACATTTATTTTGAGAGGATATTAATGTGTTGATTGGCCCTCAGATTACAGAGATGCCTGCAGAATGACACCTGCTACAGTAGATCTCAGGGTGTTTACGCTCTGCTTTAATTTAATCCCTGCCCACATTCTGCAGCATAAAACGTCAGAACTGAGTCTTTTGGCAAACCCGACAAAAAAGAACACATTAAGACCCAAACACAATCTTGACTTGGAGTTTAAAAATCTACAGAGCTGTCAGAAGAGACACACAGCAAGGCTCTGTAAATGGACACGGGGGCATACAAACATACACACAACTCAAAGAAAGTTCAAGTGAGTTTTTGCAGCTCTGAGCTCCCGTGGAAGACACATCTGCCCCCTCGGAGGAGCGGTGAGAAGTGAAATCAGACTCCGCCCACTCACCTTCATCTTCCCCACGGCTGACTTGGCAGCGGAGCGCGTCGGCCTCATCGCGGGCACCATCTCCTCGGGCTGCTGCAGGAGCACAGAGCTGGTGTTAGGAGACATTACACGGACGCTCTCTCACACGCACATTTCCTCGGATAACACTTCAATTCTGATCCAGAGGAATTATACAGTAGATTAGATGGGGAACATGTTATGACCCCTAAATTGTTACACAGCAGTCTGGTGTGGTAAGAGGAGATTCTCTACAAGTGTAAGAAGCTGAAGTGGGTGGGTGGTGTTTGCAGACCTTTCTCTTTCTCTTGGTGGAGCGACAGGGAGCCTCGCTGCCGGCTGCAGGGTCTGCTGCTGGCTGCTGGGGAGGACATTTAGAAAACTCTCAGTGTACCACATATAGCAACATATCAAGGGCAGTGAGAGTCTGGTGATATCAAGAGGCCGTCACTGCTTGAATGTGAAGCAAATTGGGTCTGTAATTCTATGATATGAACCCATATAGTGGTGCAGGGATGATGTATTTTTGTAGGCCGACCCGGAAGTAAGCTGTGCATGGGTTCCCTCGACAAAAAAGCAATGGGATTTCTCCATAGGTTTGTTTTCCACAGATCTTATTTTTTACAATAGTCCAAAATCCTGTTTGATAAATGCACCTTTTGTTCAGCCGGGTAATCTCCACATGTCTACCTTAGTTTTATCATTTTTTAATCATAAATCTTATCACCAGAAGCAAAATGCTAACGTTATGCTATAAACGAGTTACAGCCGAGTACAGCAGGATCGCTCGCCTTCAACGTCACGCCAACTTAAGATCGATATTCCAAAATACAGATTCTAAATGGTACGAGTTGAAGCGTTTGTTTGAACAGTTTGCAGGAGGCAGGTATTTGCTTTCAAGCAGAACAGGGCAAACTAACTACGTGTTCGGCGTAATGACGTACAACATCCTCAACCTCCTATTCAGCCACTTGGTAACAACCATCGTTTTTCAGACACGTCAACTCTTCAGAAATCACCAGTGGGGTCACTGCTGATGTATTTAATGTCGTAGAACAAAACGTGATCAGTCTCTTCAATTTGTGTCAACGACAGACCTTATTTCCAGATATTTTCCAAAATCCTGTGGAGAAATCCCATTGGCTCTGAGACGAGGGAACCGGTAGTGGTAAAATGCTAACTCACTTCCGGGTTTTAGGACTCGTTCCTGCACCACTCTATTGAGCTCTGCTGGTAAGTAGGTGCAACCCACTAAAGCTTTAATGATGTTAGACCTTTTTCCTTTGTTTTCTAGACTTGGTCGGAGCTTCAGGTTCTGCTTCAGGTTGCTTCTCCTCCTCTGGCAGTGATGAAGGCTCGTCCCCAGCATCCGTCAGGGAGGGTGTGCAGAGAGAAGCTTCAATCTCTGGTGACCAGAAACAGAATGGGGAAGGAAATAAGCGTGTATTTAAATCTGAAATAAATGATTTATTCTGTTGGTGATACGTTTTAAGGCAGGGTCATTATGAAATACAGACTAATATATTTATTTTTAAAAAGGGACACTATTGTAGTGGAAACGACACCTGTTGAGTCAAGAATGCTTGCATCGTGAGGTAAATTAGATTTAAGAGACTTTTTAATGCTACTTTGACTTAAAATGTAAGACTTAAGTTTAAAATAACCGAATTGTAGGAAAAAACTAAATCAATGAGTTGGAGGATTTACTTAAAATGTTGAAATAAATCCAACATAAAGTGGAACAAATTATTTAAAATATTGGCAATTATTTTGTAATTTTAAGGATACAAAGATATCTCTGCAGCTATCGTCCCATTTCCCTTCTCAATAAAAACAAAAAGAAAGGGCAGAGAACTATTTTTTGTGATGGAGAATCAGTTTGACATATCTTAGCATTTTTAAGACTGTAAAAAGATCCAAGACATTTAAAAACAAATCAAGGCTTGGATGAATTAGTTCAACGCCTTAAGGGTCTGCTGGAGTTTGAATATTGATTATGTGGTTTTGCATGGGTAACGATAACCAACAGAGACCAAACACAAAAGTTAATGTTCTGTCTTTGATACTCGCAAACACAGTTTTAACTACGGATGCTCCGATCGATCGGCCGATACGATTGGTGCTCTCTAAAAATGCCGATCGCGAGAGCTGATCGCATGACTACATGACACTTTTCTCTGTGCGCGGCAAAACAAGCTCGCCAAAATGGCTTCACCAGTCTGGCAGTATTTTAAGGTGTCCGAAAATGACAATAAAATAGCGGTATGCAACGTGTGTGTGAAGCAGAAATCCTGCAGCTCCACCCGCTGTGACGGACCGGTGAGCGGAGCAGAACACACGAGAGTTAGACCTAACACACTTAGCTATTTGATCTACCTCTGGAACAAGCTAAACTAGTTATAATATATTTATTCTTCACTGTCGGGTCACTCATTACTGGATCAGTGAGCTGCATGAGACGATACTGACAGGCTGTCAGGAGAGAGAGAGAGGGAGAGAGAGAGAGAGGGGGAGAGAGAGGGAGAGAGAGAGGGAGGGAGAGAATGAGAGGGAGAGGAAAAAAGAATGCTTCCGCTCATTTCTCCCGTGTTATTATCCAAAGTTAATGTAAACTTGAATAATGTCATAATGATGTTGGTTGTTGTTTGTGGAAGCTCCAGTGAATGAGCCCCATTAACTGAGTTTTAAACATCACTTTTAAATGGAAGATCGCCATAGGCCCCGCCTACTCGATCGGAGCATCCCTAGTTTTAACATCCATGATATTCCCCGTTTTCTACACTCCTGGCATTTAACTTGCTTTCTAAAGTCGACCCCAAATAAGAAACCTGAGCAGTTTGATCACTACTCATTTCCTGTTAAGACAGTTTGACACTGGAATGTGTAAGGAGAGGGGAGAAGTAGAGATAAAGACATGACGTTTAGTGACAATGAAAGAAAAACATGACAGTATTCACCTGTCAGACTGTTAGAGAGACACTCCTCGTGGAAAGCAGTGTCTAACGTTAGCGGCTGTTGGTCCCACGTCCTCTCTGATAACAAAGGGAAAGAGCTGTTATCATACAAACAGAGAGACAGTGTCAGGGAGGTGATCTCTGGGCCCATAGATCTCGGCCTCCGTTACGGGTTGTGTAGCTTCATTGTTGTTGATTGTGTTCACCTGGTGCCCTGTGTTGTCTCCTCCCCCCCTCACAGTATCTTGTTGATTGATTAGTGTGTGTGTATTTAGGCTCTGTTTTCCCTGTCAGTGGACAGGTAGTGTGTGTGAGATCCTTGTTGCTGGTGACTGTGTTCACATGAGACAGTAAGATTGAGGATGTGTCATGTACCACAAGGAGTAATAAATGCCCACACCGGGTTATATTTGAACTCTCTGGCCGTTTCTCAATCACGAGGATATTGGCTTCCAAGCCGATAGGACTGTTCCAATCTCCAGCATACTTGGAATTCCACCGAGGCCGCGGGTGTTTCTCAATCTCGAGTAAAGCTGCTCCAGAGCCACTATTTCAAGCATACTACGTCATCGAGTGCCGCCGAAGTACTGTTCCAATCTCCAGTATACTTGGAAATCTACCGAGCCCGGCGTACTCCGTTTGGAGAAATATCGAGGCTGCACATGAGTAGACTCCGCGGTCTTAAAATCCCCACAATGCTTTGCGCATGGACCAATTTCCCCAAATCTGTGGCGGAAAATGTAAGGGGCGGGGCCTCTCATATGACGCACACCTGCACACTTGCTAGCGTGTTCCACTCTTTGTTTTCCGAATGCCAGGAAGTATTCTTGCCTTGCTTCTGAAGCAAGATGCTCGGCTCGGCTGTGCTACCAAGCCAGCATCCTCGCGATTGAGAAACGGCCTCTGCCTCCTTGCTTGGTCGGGCCGCTCAACGGTCAGCCTCACAGACAATAACTAAGAGTAAACAAAGTGTAATAACCCACCTGTATCTTCTGTTACTTCAGCGTCAATATCCTCCATTGAAGGGAAAACGATCTAGAGAAAAACAATTGAGTTAAATGCTGGATGTAACTTAAGCTATATCCTGGTTCTTATAAGTGACATACAATGATTAAACAACTCAAACATCTTATATCTAAACTGTATTCGGGGTAATATCATGAAGTATATATGAACAAAAAAGCCAGTGTACTATATTCCATTTTTTCTTTTTAAACAATGAACTGTTTTAGGCCGCACAATTTGAAAATGATTATTTTTATTTATATTACTATTATTTTAGTTGCAATTAGTTTGACCAATAGGAATGATACATGTTGCAACATTATTCACATTATCATAGAAAAATGTACACTGATCATGTTTTGCTTTTTAGTACCATACAATGATTTTATTACGACTATAGACTAATAAAAAACAGTCCTAGTATGTTATGTGGATGTTTGCAGCTGAGAGCGATCGTGATTATCCAGGTAATTAACTGTACATTTGAATGTTAAAACTATTTTTTACGTTATGTATAGATCAGTATAACACTATGCTAGCATCACAGAAACGTCTACTCATCTTAAAGGTCCCCTAATACACTGTTTTTCATCAATACATTATAGGTCTCAGATATATACAGAACCTGTCTCTGATTGGCTGAAACACCAAACAGATCATTGCAGCATCCCATAATCCCCTCTGTTTCAGCCCTGTTTCAAAAGTGCTGATTCTCTGTCTGTTACTTTAGATGAAAATAAGGAGCCCCTCCCCACGCCCCTCTGAGAGATATTTGGTTAGAAAGAACACAATGGTGCTCTAGGAGGAGACTCAGGTGATAAGGTGGGGGGGGGGGGCTACCTTGGTTGGTGATTGGCTAATGGTTAGACAAGCCAACAAATCGTTATGACATCATAAAGTGTCCAAAATTTGATCAGCTCATTTTCAGACAGGTTTTTATATAAATGGATCAGGACAAAAAGAGAGAGAATCTTTGTTCCTGAAACTTCCAGAGTCTCTTTACACAGAGGGGACACATGTTGATGTAGAAGAGACATGAAGAAGAGGGGACACATGTTGATGTAGAAGAGACATGAACAAGTGGATTTTGCACAATAGGGGAACTTTAAAACATTTCTAGCAGCGCCTATACCTTTCCTCCCTCCTCCTCCTCCTGAGGGTCTTCTTCCACCGACGGCACTCTGCGGTTGCGAGGTATGGCGAGTGTCGGCGAGGCTCCGAAATCCGTGGGGCTGCTGAGGTCCCGCTGAGTTTGTGGCGTTTGGGATTCGATCCTCTGCGGGGTCTTCAGCACCGAGCGCGGGTGTAAGCTCCACCGAGGTGTGGGGGCTCGGGCTGGGGTGGACCCCTTCTTTAACGGGGTGCTGGGGGGCAGCGCCTTATCAAAGAACTCAGGAGAGAGCGGACATCCAAAGCGCACACTTTTCTTCTTTGTCTTAAACGCATCCTCTCCTGAAAAGACAGAAACACTTTAACTGCAGCCATTGACCTTTACTCCGTGTAGAGGCAGAGGGGAAAGATACTTTGCTATTCACTCCTGGTGTTTTATTATTGGACCATGTCATGGTAGCTAGAGACATATAACAAGAAATGGAATAAAGGACATCATCTATTGCAGTGGTTCTCAACTGGTGGGTCGCGGACCTGTTTCGAGTGGGTCGCAGATGTGTGGGTGAAGAAAAAATTATTTAATTCTTTTTTTTTTGTGGAAAAAAGTCTTTTATTTTGAAGGCCCGATTTTCTAACGCTGTGCATGCAGTGGGCGTTGGGACTGGAAGTACCGGAGACCATAAACGGTTTTGAAAACTTCTGTCACGTAGTGATCATCTTCTCAATAAAGCATCTTTGCTGATGTTTTTTCGAGTCTTCTGGCCAATCAGAATCAAGATTGTTGCCGGAAGTCCCCACGGAGAATAACTTTGTGGTAGAACTATTCTTTATACATCCATGGGTACAACTTCAGATACAAATGAACACATAATGAAATATGACCCCCGGTTTGATGATTGACAGCTCACAGAACAATGGGGGCTATCTACCCTTACCCACAATTGAAAGTAATTCACACAGACTATCTACTCTTTGCTCTTCTCTCTGTGTGGAGCAGCAAGCTGTCCGAACAAAGTGAAAAACAAACAATGGCATAACATATTATTAATATGTCGGGTAGGAATAGATGTATTTATTTTCTTCTCAGAGTGTACCAGAATGCGTAGTTTATATGTTAGTATTTCTAAAAATCTCCTGGGGGAGAATCCCCCCAGACCCCCTGCTGGGGTTGGGTTTTCAGCATGTGGGCCTCTCTATGTTATACAGTTCAGCTTTGATTCCATCATCTCATTAAACCTTTTTTAAAAGCATACTTTAGTTCTGTGAAGGGATATAAGGGATATATGCACTGTACTTCACTTTCATTAATAGTGTATGCTGAAAGGCGTATATATATATATATATATATATATATTACAGCACCATTTCTTGTTGAATAAATACGAGTGGTTCAAAATTTCGGGTCGTGATTTATTGGCAAAAGGAAAAAGTGGGTCCCGAGGCCTGACCAGTTGAGAACCACTGCTCTATTGTATTTTAAATGACATACATGACATTTTCTTAACTTAAAAATGCAAAACTAAACACTTAACTTTGATTGACCTTATTGCTTTCTATCAACTAAATATATCCTCAACACTGAATAAATACACTCTAACTCCAACACAGGAAACTCAAATTCTGTGAACTTCCTGTCTGAAAATACAACTGAATATTTCCCTGAAGACACTGCAGGTTGTTATCTGTGCATAAAGCGAACCTCAAAGGCAGAGTTGAGCTGAGATTAAAGGGCTGTTACTCATGCATTGCCACAGTGCTGTGTTTACCTGGGGGCTTCATCTCCTGCAGAGAGGGGAGGGAGAAGGGGGAGAAAGGCAGGGATGGAGAAGCGGCTGAAGCTTCATCAGGTGGTGTCTGACCAGAGCTTTGGAGTTCAAAGACCCCGTCCTGTTGAGAGAGAATACATTAGGCCCACCTTCTGTTGCACTATAGTTCAAGGAGCTTCACAGAACAGGCTAATAAACCCCCCTTAAAAAGGTCCCCTATTATACTGCTTTTCATCAATATATTATAGGTCTATACAGAACATATCTCTGAAGTGTTTGGCTCCAAACACCAAACAGATCATTGCAGCATCCCATAATCCCCTCTGTTTCAGCCCTGGTTCAAAAGTGCTGATTCTCTGTCTGTTACTTTAGATGAAAATAAGGAGCCACTCCCCACGCCCCTCTGAGAGATATTTGGTTAAAAAGAACACAATGGTGCTCTAGGAGGAGATTCAGGTGATAAGGTGGGTTACCTTGGTTGCTGATTGGCTAATGGTTACACAAGCCAAAAAATTGTTATGACATCATAAAGTGTTTCAGACAGGTTTTTATATAAATGGATCAGGACAAAAAGAGAGAGAATCTTTTTTCCTGAAACTTTCAGAGTCTCTTTACACATGGTTATGTAGAAGAGACATGGAAAAGTGGATTTTTTCATAATAGGGGACCTTTAACTTGGGTTTTCAACAAAGAAAGGAAGAAATAACAGTTTCAGAAAATGAGATGGGAGTCTTTTTCGCAACAAAATCAAGGACTAGAAGGTGTGTCAGAATGGCACATTTAATTAGCATATCTTATTTGTTAATTTATTTGGCCATTTAGCATATATCTGAAGGTGGCTGAAACAGTGTTAGCAGTTTTGAAACATACAGTAACGTCTTATAGGAGTTTTTTTGTGCATAGTACAAGGAAGAGTCCAATTAAGTTACAAAGATTGCACTCTATACTAATTATTGCCACCAAAAAGTTTGAAATGCTAACGGAAAAAAGATTGACCGCTATGGAAAAGTTCAGTATCCACGTTGGGGATAAGGTTCCTTTGCATATTGGACAGCGATTTTGGTGTTTTTATGACATTCAGTTTATGAAAAGTCCAGACATCTCTACCTTTAGCAGAGAAATGTTAAAACACTCTCTAGCGACAAACGACGTGGATACACAAGTCAGAATCGTCAAGTTCATTCATTTTAGGGGACATAAACATAATAAAAACATGTCGTTAAGTGGAGGAAGGGTTTAAGTATGAGGTTTTGTGTAAAAAAAACTGATTCATCTTATTATCTAACTCTTGGTTTCCTTTATATCTCTATACTATAATATTTAAAACTGACCCAGAAACAAAAACATGTCGTAAGATCTCGTCTGTAAACGGATTGTTTTTAGCAACAGCTGTCAGCACTGACCTAAGTGACAAAAGCTTGATTTGACTGCTAGCTAAAAAGAGCTAAAATGTTTGTCGTGGCAGAAATAGCACGGAAATGGTTACAGGGCTCGACATTAGAAATGGCCCGGAAGCACTATTTAGACACCCCGGGCCAGCATAACGTACTTTCCACTTGCCCGCTCAAAATATTGCTTTAAAAAAAATGGTCCTGTGGTATTGGTATTTTGACAAGCAATATTGTTAAATTGTTTCGTTTATTAACGCTACAACATAGCGTTTCGTGCGGCGGTTGTCGTTGTTGGGTGAAAAGCAAGCGTGAGCGGGAGCGCGCTCGTTCACTACAGACTTTCTCGCCACCTAACCATTCGCCAAAATGTTTTTAATACCAGCGGTAACCGGCCAAGCGTCGGGCAAAAAACAATCTTCAAATAAAAGAATGTCACCGGAAGAGTTAAAGGAGATTGACAGGGAGTATGAGAAGAAGAGGGAGAGAACGTTTTAGCCAGCTTGATCGATGGAGTTGGCTTCAATATGATGCCAATATAAACAAGGTCTTTAGTCGGCTCTGTACATCAATGCCGACCTATGCTGACAAGCAAGTGAAGAGGAGAAAATATAAAAGGTATTGGCTATAGGGAAATGTCCCAGCTGTTTAGGATAATGAAGGTTCTAATCTATTACATTATAGCCATTACATGTCTAACTCCTAATGACAGGAAGGCAGAAAGCGCATTATACAATAATAATACTCATAATAGCAGACACTTTTTAACAATGACCACAATATAATTATTTTAATAAACCAAATATGAACAATTAAGGAAAATGAGGAAGAACTGATGATTACAATGTTGTTGTCGTGATAATGAAATTCCACTTTTTACCCTTAATGTCTACCCCTGAGTTAGCATTAGCGCCATCACATTAAATACAGCTGTAGTAAAGTGGATCGGTAAACAGAGGCCTGTCATGTCTTAGAAAATGAAAGTAAGAACATAAGGACAAGCGGAAACACTCCAGACCACAGAGTACTTAAAACTGTCACGGTAACATTTCTAAACGTGGTGTTTTCTCTCTTGTTGTCTGCATGACCAGACGTCCTGAGCCTTTTAGGGAAAGACAGCAGTTTGTGGGGGAGGAGACGGTCACAATATTGTAGGTCTGCCTTGTTGTCACCTGCTGTGTGGCTGCAGTGGAGAGGCTTATGATTACTGCTTGTGCCGCCACGCTGCCACGGATGTGTGCTACCCTGAGACTGTGGGCAAAGGCCATTACACGCTTCATTTAGGAAATTGTGAGCTTGGTTAGTTAACCTTACAGATATCATCCAAGTCACTTCCCTTTGGCAGATAAAAAACGCTTGAATCTGCTTGTGCTTGTGTCTATTGTCGGCCTGTTTGTGTTAGAGAGCGACTGAGCTCTACAGAGAATTAAAAACAACCCATTCGATATGATAATGAGGAAAAAAAGGAAAATCTACGTCCGTTTTTAAACAGGGATTTCAATTAGCACCCATTTTCAAATATTGTCTGTGGCAGGTAAACATTTCTTGGCAGGTAGGTTTCCTTATAGACGAGAGCAGAGGTATGACACTGCCTGGTGTAGTTTTATCATACCTTAAAGCTGCTATGTCATATATTGCCTTCATGCCTCCACAGAAAAGATGAAAAGCGTAAGCAACACGTCAGTTAATTTGTTTTTATCTGAGGGCAACAGTTTAATTTAGATTGAGGTTAACATCAATCGTGAAACGGCTGTAATGTGATGAGTGAAAGGAGTATATGTAGATGCTGCACTAAGGCGTTGTGCACACGGGAATGTTTGCGTTTATGCACAGTATGCGTTTTCAAAAAAGTCTTCCGTTCACACGCATTCGTTTCATTTAACGTGTCTGTTCAAACGAGACCGCTGGACACGCTGTAGTACATATGCCGGGACTGTAAGTGGCGCTGTAACTTCCGCCACAAAATACACCAAAAGCAGCGAAGAAGACACCGGAGCAGCCCTGCAGCAATGTTGCCATGGCTACCCTTCTGTTTATGCCCCGCGGTGGATTTAGCAACATGTCGTTCATGTAATTCTCCATGTCCACTTGTTGCTGATGGTTGTGGTAGAGGAGCTGTAGATTTTGCACTAACATATGTAGCATGGTCAGTAGCAGTAGCACTAGCAGTAGCTACTGACAGGAGGAAGTGTGTGTGGCGATTGCTGGTATTGAGCGGGATATAGTAATTTCCTCAGCATGTAAATATATGGATAAATGCAACGGGGAAGTTAACTGAAAGAAACCGAATCTGTGGATATTGCATCGACCGACCAAGAAGCACGTCTCCGTGGAGAGGACGCGCTCAGAAAGAGAGATATTCTCTACAAACACCGGGTGAGATCGCTCCTCTGGGACACGCCGGTCCTCGTGTTTCCTTTTTTTGTGTGGATTATAGCCTGAATAGGCCTACAAACATTTCTCTTTTTTCCGCCGACGGGCGCAGGAGCAATGAACAATAATGGCCTGGATTAGGCAGTAAAGACAATTTTGGTGTATCGCAGAGCGGACTGTTTAATTTTGTTTGTGTTGTTTGGCTGGAAAATTGTCAATATAATGGATCAATGCATGAAATCTGACTCTGTTTATTTTGTTTAAGGAGTATATTGGGCGTTAACAATTCTGGTTTGCCTTTTATAATATTATTTCATTCAAGAACCCCTTGTGCGTTTAATTAACACAGCTATTTTTGATAGTTGATCGTTACAGATGGCTACTGGCCATGCTACAGCAGTGAGGTGGGGAGAGGTGGGGAGAGGTGGGGCTATCATTATTTTTTCAGGAAATATTCGTATAGAGGTGATTACACGGACTCGTTTGACCCCCCAGAGCGTTTCGTTTGCAAATCTATCCACCTTGGGACCCGTTATCGTTTGTGGGGTCCGTTTCTATCGGCCTCGTGTAAATAATAGGGCTATACGCAAGAGAAACTATGCAGATACAAGCCATTTTGTCCTCGTGTAAACGGCACCTAAATTGCTGCCTGCCACTCGTCCACCGACGGACTGAAAGACATCGATCCTCTATTGCAGGGGTGTCAAACTCAAATACACAGTGGGCCAAAATAAAAAAAATGGGTACTAGTCGAGGGCCGGACTGGTTCAATGTTTATTGCAAAACTTATTGAAATGAACTTATTGCACATATTAAACCTGGAACTAACAAAGCTTAAATTATTGCCTATAAAAACAACATTAAACATTAAATAATCTGTTGCATTCATTTCTTATGGCTCTATCTGCAGCTTTTCCAGAGTCATTTCTTATGATTACATTTTTCCACAGGCCAACAACAGCTTCAGAAAAACTATTTCCCTCAAAGAGAAAACCAAACATGCCCTGTTGTCGCAAGAAAGAAAGTGCAGAAGGAAACATCCATGTAAACTCAGTGTGCTGCTCTGTGATGCTAGTTCAAGCCAGATACTTGGCATCTCATCTTGGGTGCAAGGTCATCAATGTTTGGGCTCAGGCTCTGAGCTGAGGAAACCCTCAGGATGGACTGAAGGTGTGCGTGCAATATACCGGCGGGCCAGATCTAATAGTAATTCAAAATTATCCTGCGGGCCGAAATTAAATCCACCAAGGGCCTGATTTGGCCCCCGGGCCTTGAGTTTGACACATGTGATCTATTGTTTTTAAATTGTCATATATTGCCGCCAATCATCAATCCTTAATGAGATCGTCTAATTCAAGGTTCAAAGCTTTTATTGGTCATTCGTACATAGCTACAGTGTAGTTATGACGATGACAATCTTAGGTCACATGCTCCTCCAACAGTGCAACACAATAAAACTGAAAAAATAGTGCGAGTAAATACAAAAAGAAAAATAGTGAAATAGTGATAAATAATTTCTAAATTGCAGTTAGATGAATGTTATGGATGTTGTTTCAAAAGTTCAGGTGTTTAACAGTCTAATTGTTTGCCAATGGATCATTGCGTTTGGGCCCCTTGTAGATACACAAATGCACAGTATCCTTGTTATTTGAATATGACTGGCAAAGACCGCAAAAGACCCAGATGGATTTCTCTCATGTATTTTAGAAATTATTTATTCTTTCTAAATGAAAATTCCTAAATTAAACATAGTCAGGGAGTTAGACTACTTGATATATTCCATATTTTTATACTGTCTGGTTCCAGTGACTCAGCGTTTACAATTATTCTAAATCGTTCTACAGAGATTTCAGAAGCGGTAGACAAATAAAATATTGAATGTCGGGGTTACATTTCCAGTGACCTGCTACAGTGGCGATCAAGGTTTAAATTGTGGCCGGCCGCCATGAACACATAAATGTTTATACTTAAACTAATACAACAAGTCTTGTAGTCTGCTAGTATTTACCGTACCGTATTTATTTTTTTACTTAAAAAATAGTAAGGTCATTCTGTTAGTCAGATGGGATTGTCACAAGGGGAAGGCATGTGAGCAGAATCACACAAGTCTACATTCATTTCTCAGGGAGTCACTTCTAAAGGTTGTGTGCACGTGTGTGTGTGTGTGTGTGTGTGTGTGTGTGTGTGTGTGTGTGTGGTGCAGTGTGTGTGTGTTGCAGTGTGTGTGTGTGTGTGTTGCAGTGTGTGTGTTGCAGTGTGTGTGTGTTGCAGTGTGTGTGTGTTGCAGTGTGTGTGTTGCAGTGTGTGTGTTGCAGTGTGTGTGTTGCAGTGTGTGTGGGTGTGTGTGTGTGTTGCTGTGTGTGTTGCTGTGTGTGTTGCAGTGTGTGTGTGTGTGCTGCTGTGTGTGTGTGTTGCAGTGTGTGTTGCAGTGTGTGTGTGTTGCAGTGTGTGTGTGTGTGCGTGTGTTGCAGTGTGTGTGTGTGTGTTGCAGTGTGTGTGTGTGTGTTGCAGTGTGTGTGTGTGTGTTGCAGTGTGTGTGTTGCAGTGTGTGTTACAGTGTGTGTGTTGCAGTGTATGTGTGTTGCAGTGTGTGTGTGTTGCAGTGTGTGTGTGTGTTGCAGTGTGTGTGTGTGTTGCAGTGTGTGTGTGTGTTGCAGTGTGTGTGTGTGTGTTGCAGTGTGTGTGTGTGTTGCAGTGTGTGTGTGTGTGTTGCAGTGTGTGTGTGTGTGTTGCAGTGTGTGTGTGTGTTGCAGTGTGTGTGTGTTGCAGTGTGTGTGTGTGTGTTGCAGTGTGTGTTGCAGTGTGTGTGTGTTGCAGTGTGTGTGTGTTGCAGTGTGTGTGTGTTGCAGTGTGTGTGTGTGTGTGTGTATCGCAGTGTGTGTGTGTGTGTGTGTGTGTGTGTCGCAGTGTGTGTTAGGATCTAACCTGTTGGTTCTTAGCATGGGAACAGGCGAGGATCTCAAAGTCATCGTGAAGGTTTTGGGATACAAGCAGAGCGTGGGCCTCGTGCACAGTTTCACTGGGTGTCAGCGTCCCTGTTTCTTCCTTCTCCTGTGGATATAAATAAGGAACTCACACTGTTTTTATTCTGCTTCACAGCACCACGACAGCAAGAACACAATATTTATGTGGATACAGGAAATGGGAATTTATCAAACTGCTGTTTTAGTGCTTTGAGGGATACAGAAAACTTGATATTGCACTTTACGAATAGAAGCTTTAGACAAAGACAAAACAAATGTGATGATAAATAAATAAACGTCAGCACTTTGTGAGTTTGTCTCTTTTTGGATGCTGAAAAGTTCACTGAAAACTAGCGTTCAGTTAAAAATAAATCAGCAGATTCAATGGAGGCGGAGTACGGAGAGGGAAAACCTTTTAGGTAAATTATTTAAAGCAGTCAAGTTAAACGCAGAGTCAGACTGAGTGTACCTCCTGCTCCTTCAAACTGAAGGGGAGGGTATGAGCCTCTCTAAACTCCATCCCGCAGCCCTGCAGGGGCCCCAGGCACCTGCTCTTGCTGGGTGGCGTCACTGGGTGGTGGTTCTCCTTCCCTTCATAAGGGCTGTTCCCATCTGACAGGGATACAAACAAACATGGAAATAACATGTAAACAAATGGGACTTTGGGACACCTCGGTGAAAGATAAAACAGCACATATCAAATAAACATATCGTAACAGCTTGAATTCCAACTTTGAAGAAAAGTTGATCAAAGCACGGGAGACAACGTTTCACTTCGGCATCAAACAGCTCAGAAACGTGTTGTTTATGACGCTAATCAGAAGGAAAGTCTGCGGTAACAGAGTTTACACTGATCTGTGCATTAATCCACCGCCTCCAGACATCATAATAAAACCCTACTGGCATAGATCCTTGTTGAGGAATGAAACTATTAATCGTGTAGCAATGAGGCGGCCTCACCAGACAGATAATCTCTTGTCTTGATGCATCCTCCAGTGTTGCTGTCCTGCTTTGGCACGGGATCACAGATCACACTCTCCTCCATATCCATCAGGCTCTGGAAGGAGGCCATCTTCTGCCTCAGTGTGGCGTTCACTCGGGGAAGTAAAGGCCCACTCCTGACGGGCTGAGGAGAAACAAACACATTCGCTCAGTGATGAAGGCTGACAGGCCATACACTCCTGAAATTACACGAGTGGTATTACCGACAGGCAGCACATCGATCACATACTACACACACTGTCCATATATAATACAAGTTATCCGAGCAATGCTTCTTCTTACAGTTACGTCACAATATTCTTTCAATTAGGATAACACATTAGTTAAAAAATGCTTTCCTTCAAGCGTCATTTGACTCTAAACGGATTTGTATTTATTAAGTTATTTCACAACTAGGGAAAGTGCACATTAATAAACATTGCTGTAAATGCACTTGTGTTTGTAAAGAGGCTAATTTGAATGTGTAGTCCCTGGTCAGATCATTCAGTCGCCCTAAAAACTAATTATAATATTGAAAAAAGTGATCACAATTCATTAAAAAAGTGCAACAAAGGGGACTCCATATAAAGGGAATGCAAATAAAAACAAACTTAGAAAGCGACAGGTTGCATTAGACAGAAGTACAGACAGACAGTGGACAGTATATTGCAATTTATATAATTAAATGTTTGGATCCTTCAGTGTCACTCGCCCGCTGCAAGACTAGATATTTGGTTTTCTGGATTGAACAAACGGCCAAAAACACAAACTTCTTAAACCACCTCTGCATCATACTGCACTTCTAAACTCTCCATTTATATTCTCACTGGGTTCCAAACATTCACAGTTCACGTACATATGGCTATATGCAAAGCTCTCAATTGGGATCCTTATCATAAGCCATGTGCTGGTGAGCAGACTCATGTCATTGGCTAATGTGCCAAGAGCCCAGCTCCTGTCCTTGATTGGTCAGAAACATATTATCTTAACCAGTTAAACCCCACAGGAGCAAAACGCAACATCTTGCAAGAAACAGCGTCTGAGGGCTTCTTAACATTTAATAAACTATGAATGTGTCATACTCACTTAACGGGAAGAAACTCAGCTTTCAGACGATATTAACCATTTTTAGCTAAACGAAACAAAAGGGTAATAACAAAGGCTCTGAATTAGCCCTGAGCGAAAAAATGCTAACGCACAGAACTCACGGTAAAATACCCTTATTACTTATCGGATCTGCACAAACAAGATATTGATTAGCAAGCTGAGATTCCACAGATTCCAGAAATATAAGTATCACCACTGAGCGATCAGAACTCGTAACAGGGGAAACAAATCCAGACATCCCACCACGTAGCATTACGGAGCAAACGCGGGAGAAATGTCTCACCTTTTGCTGTTTCTGATCAAAAGTTGTGTTCAATGGCATTAAAACGACAAACACGCTGCTGAAGGTTAATCCAATGTGTCTGAAATGATTACTGATAATCCATCACCATTTTTATGTCAATAACGGAGTTTTTATATTAGCGGCTACGAGAGTATATAACAGCTTCCGGTTTTGGGCGTTCTGGCTACGCATCACTCATTCACCAATGGGTAATGTTTAGATGGATTTTAGGAACTTCCCCTCGATTCTATTGGCTCTAACGGTTCAAAAGTCAATCATCAAAATCGACCGACGGGGGCCAGAGATATGGAAAACGCACCCAAATGACCCCAGAAGTGGTTTTTTTCTCTAAATCTCTCTAAAGAGGTCAAATGTCACTTGTTTTGCATCAATCTTGACACAGGGTACTTATTATATGTTATAGTTTGGATTCCTAAAGCTTTTAGTCTACTAACCCATCATTCAAGGCTGGTTTTCACTATAAGTAATGGGGTTTTTTTTTTTAAGGAAACTATAATTTACATTTTTCTTACTATGTTCAATTTGAATTTACTTTAAAATAAAAACATCTATATTGATTCTGACTCTTCTACATCCAACTCACAGGTTTATCATTGCTTTGAGAAAAAAGATTATTAATTTACCCCCTTTTAGAAGTGAAGATATAGTCAATTGTTCTGGGAATGTCATTTTCGAGCCTGAGGCCTGAAAAACAGGCTCAGGGCTCAACAGGTTCTTAAGCAATGAGTTAGCTAGTGTAGAACTCTCCTTAATGATGTTGTCATATAGACTTCAGCTTAACACATGTTATGCTAAATTAAGAAGCGTTTAGTATGTCTCAAATGATCAGAACTGTGAACATATGCTGATGTTAACCAACTTTTAACAGCAGAAATAATCCATAAAAAAAGTAGAATCAGATGTTGTCTATTGTTAGTTTACCAAAAATATGCTTTAGGGAAAGAAGTGGATTATGGGGTAAAAATGTCTTTAAAACTGTAATTGGATGTTTTTTTATATTTGTTTTAATGCTATAGAGACATGTTACTGTTATATTACACTCACTGTGTCTGACCAATAACTTGTAATATCCACTCTCAGGCCTAAAGGGTGCAAGTCTTTGATTATTAAATATTGGGTGAGGGATCACTTTCATGAGCTCTCTATTCGGCGGTTACTTTAGAAGTATGGAAACCTTGCGAGTCCTGGCGAAGATAGGCAGCAGCACAGTTACAGAACACAAATAAAAACAATAACAGAGAACATAAATGGCCACACTCAGAGCGTCATCATAAAAAGCATCTACAGACAGAGCTGCTGCTTCTCGGTCATTAGGAAGTACTTTAAACTTGTTTAGAGGGACCAGCTCCCTGAGATTCAGTTAGTGTTGCAGCTGGTTCCAAGCAAACGGAGCAGCTTTATTTAAAAGCATTCGCTAGTTCAAACAATCCATCAATTTCTGCTCTGTTTATTTGCTGCTTTCAACTAATAGCAGTCAACACAGGGGGAAACACTTATCTCACTGTATGCTAATGAAAAATTAATGTGTGTATTTGGTACCAGATCAAAATAAGCTAATCTTACATAAACTCTGAAGGCTCCTTTTGAAGCTGGAGTGAAATGGCCTGAAAGAAAGTTATTTAACCGAGTGCACATACAGCATATTAATATTTACTGTGGATGTGCAATACTGCTATTCGTGTAAAACTGTTAGTAGTAATGGCAGTGAGGCCAGTCTTTGTATGCATCTGATGATGAAAAAAACGCCACACGGTCACATACAGAATCAGTAATAGATGTCGGTTTCAATATTTGATCACAGAGAGCCCATCAAACGCCTGGCTGCAATCTGAACATTGCCTCACACTCCAATATGATGTGGCAGCAGGGGTGCAAGATTTTCTCATCTGCACCCTGAGAAAGATCTCACCTCTGGAGTTCTGGAGCCTAGCGGAGTCTTCATCCTCTGCTGTGCAATGAAGCGGATCAGGGAGTTGGTCTCTGGGGAGCCTCGGACACCAACGGAGGACCTCCGCCTAGCCTTCATTTGTGCCAGACGAGACTTATCTATAGAAGAGGGATAAGAATGACACTTCAGTAAAAATCAATAGTTGCCGTACGCAGGAAATACAAAATTCCCTGTGATGTTTTTTTGCCTCTGATTGAACGCCTCAGTGGTGCTGTATAGTGCTGAATTTGGTTGTTAGTACGTTTATTTTTGGAAGGTGTACATACAAATATTACTGATTATAAAAAGACCTACAGTAAATGTAAAAATCTATGGTTTCTAACAGTTGTGTCTGATATATACAAAGTAAACACGCATGTAAACAAGCAGATTAACATAAAATAAAGATCAGTGCTCTCACCTTTGTGGTTTGGTAATGACGTAGGAGTAAAGCTGTGGACAGAGATGCCAAACTGACTAGGCGTGAGGTTGGAGAACATCATGGGGGCGGTGGTGTCATTTAAAACCGGATGAGAGTCCAATTTTGAGGGGGTCAACATGTTCTCCTTCTGATCTCCATCAGTGCTAGCAGTGTTATTTTCCAAGGTAGCCATCTGCATAGACAATTTGAAAACAGCTTAATTACACCATGAGCAAATGTAACATGGGATCACATTGGTTGTTAGTAGTATCGACAAGGGGAAATGTAACATGGTTAACAGGTGGCTAAAGTCATCTGTATCTTCTACAGAGGAGGAAAAATAACTGAACTTAAAAGTAGAACTACCAGGGTGTAGGAATACTCTGGTAGTAAAAGTCCTGCAATGAAAATGTTACTCAAGTTAAAGTACAAAAGTATTAGCATTAAAATATACTTTAAGTCCCAACAGTAAAAGTATTCATTATGCAGATTGGCCAATTACAGAATAATGTATATAGTATTATATATTGATGCATTAACTTGTTTATCAATGATGGTAACGGTGCAGCTAGTTTTAATTACTTTGTATACTGCAGGGTAGCTAGTTAACATTACTCCAGGTGTAACTAAAGTATTATTTAAGTGTTGATTACATTTCACATTATTGATCAAAATGTGCAAAGAAACTAAGACATTAAATAAATGTAGTGGGGGACAAGTACATGATTTACCTCTGAACTGTAGTGGAGTAGAAGTAGTAAGTAGCAGACAATTGAAATACTCAAGTAAAGTACAAGTAACTCAAAACTGTGCTTAAGTAAATGTACTTTTTACATCACTGATTTTCTTAATATTTAGTTATTCAGGCTCATGCTTATAGGTCATAACAGTTAACCGTCGTGTGAATTAAACATGTATGTGAGAATCACTTCATGATAAAGTCAATAACGTTTAAAAAATAGTAATGTTTCAATTACTTTTCCCAGCATGCTACTTATAAAGTAAGCTAGCATCCTGCTAACATTAACAAACTCTGCTAACACTTGGCAACCTTTGGCTAGCTCAAAATACCCAGCGTGTTCTTCATAATAAATGAACGAGTATTGAATGGATGATTAACTAAATCATAAAGTATTACACAGGTTAAATAAACACAGTAGATATCTACAAGTGACCTAACGTTTTTATCGCCAACTATCTCTGAAAATTAGCACGAATGCTAATTGTTGATTAGCTTCCCTTCTCTTTATATGGGACGTTAGCTCACAGTTAACATCATAAGGTGACAATGCTTACCTGGCAAATAATAGTGATGTCTCCTGCGTGTATTTATAACAATACAAAAATGGAAAACACATGTATTGCTAACTGTGTTATAAAAAAATAAAAAACATCTCAATACATGTTTGAGGTTAAGAATACAAACGATAAAATCCGAGAGCAATTCAAATCTCGCTCCAAACGAGAGCCAGTGCGTAAGATCCCTCCGCCAGTCTTTTCACTTATAGAACTTCAAAAAAATGCCATGTATTTTGTATCCTTGTCAACAAATATAGAATATTAATAACAAAGACATGTATTAGTAAAACAAAATGTCGATATAAAGTAAGAAACTGTATCGTTGGGAGGGAACTAACTTCCGTATTTTTAAAGTCTTGAAAAGCACCGGAACTCGTTTAATATGAATTGACCAATAGAAATGTCCGACACGATATCACGTGACATCAAGAGTCAAATCAGGAAAAACAATACATACACTTAATAAGTTTCCTGCTATTTTCTTGATTATATTAAGAATGTATTTATATGTATTTATGTATTCATTTATCAATCACTTTTTCTTCTTTTTAATCTATTCATTACTTTGGCACCACACTTATACTTACTACTTGTTTACACACATGAAACAAATGAAAGAAGATGATAGATAGATAGATAGATAGATAGATAGATATATATTAATAATATTTACAAAGGGGGATTTTTAATTGCAAAGTCATGATTAATGTGGGTAAATTGGCCACGTACAACAGAAAATGTCATCACTTTATGTAATGCAGCCAACCAGGAAAAGTAACATTTATGCCATGAAACCATAAACACAATTTAAGACAAGATCTAGTTTCATATCACAATATCGAAAAAATAGACCCTACTGTGGGTTTACATAACTTACACAGCATACTATACAATCAACAAGGCCCAGAAGGTGGGTGAACTGTGGTCGACTCTTGGAAAAATCAGTAAAGTCCCCTCACACAAGACAGTCACACACACACACACACACACACACACACACACACACACACACACACACACACACACACACACACACACACACACACACACACACACACACACACACACACACACACACACACACACACACACACACACACACACACACACACACACCACACCGGTTCCATCTTCTGTGAGGTTTTGGAGTGTGTTCCTCGGCTGAGTACACTGACATCAGATGCGACAGTGAGCCTCTCTCCGCAGCTGGGACTGTGGACCACATGAGACGTGTGGCTTCTTCTGTTGACACCAGGCAGGGCTGTGCAAGTTGATGAAAGCTTCTCTGTTCTAGTTCTTGTGCAGCACTGGCTGGGGAAATGAAACAACTCCAGACATCCACAGGTGAAAAAAGACTCTGTGTAGGAGTTCCTGTCCAATGCGAGTTGTTCACAATCCAAAATATATTATTTTGAGAAAAAAGAATGTCCAACACAATACAAACATCTGTATATGAAATAATCAGTCTTCTTATTTTGGGTTTTGAGTTAGGATGTTTCTACACTTTTTTAATTGTCTTTCAGATGAGATACTTCAGGCAAAAGGTTTTCTTTTCATGCACTAGTGAAAAGAATACATCCAAAATACACATTTAGATGTTTGTATGACTAACTTAGTTTATTTACGTCTGTAGATTTATTTCGAGATGTACCAAAAGTTATTTTTAGATTATGCATAATTTGCATATTTATGTAACAATTCAGAGAACCTTGTAATATTGTAATCAACTTGGGACGTTTCATGGTAATATCTGTCAGTGTATTTCTATCCCTTTCCCCTGTAGTGTCCTGCATAATATATCATATTTTCATGGAGTTTTTTCTCATACTCTGAGCCAGATATCTCCTCTTCACTATCACTGGCATACACCACACTTTTCCAGTTACATTCTTCTCTATATTCTGAAGGTTTTTACCAAGGGTATTTTTTCATATATCATTCATAGCCTGATTTACATCAAAATGTTTGCTAAAATGATGTCAAAAGGTTTTAGTTCTTTTCAAATTGCTTTGAGCATTTTCTGATTTGTGGATTTATTCAGAGAGACATCTTGAATTCAATACCCTGTGAAAACCTTTGACTGTTGTACGTCACCAAAATGAAGCAATCTATTGAACCTGGCTTTATGCAAGATTTAGATATCTGTTCTGGAAAAGCATGCAAATATCAGCACAAATTGTTAAGATAATGCCTCATTTGCATATTTCAACTACATTTTACAGAAAACGTATTATACATATTATACATGTATTAAACGTAGTAATTAACTGTGAAAGTTTCATGATGATATTTATTTTTTTAAATGTTTACCCTATTAACCTACTGTGATATATAGGCCTTATTGTCACAGAAGTATATTTTAAATGTTTTAACTGACTATCATTGTCATCATTTTAGGAGTAACACCCTTAAATATCCCTTGTTTTGTTATAAATAAGTTGGTTTGAACTCATTTCAACTTTAATTTAATAAATTACGTGGATATTATAATATTTTTTCATATAAGAAAAAGGGGTTGTGCGTTTGTTGATGTTTTGTATGGCTCTCTGTCTGGAGAAAACACAGGACTTAAACATTTTTATTTCCGTTTCTGTGCTTTCTTATGTCTAATGGAGTCAGTTGTAGCTGCTAGTTAATTAGTTTGTTGTTGTTTATAATGACAATAAATAAATAGCAGTATTTGGTACACTGACCGTTATGTGAAAAATTGGAACATAACTTTAACAAACACAATCACACAACAGGAGTATATCTCTATTTTTATTTGTGTATACATACACATATAAAAAATAAGGGACATATGTACAATGATAATAAATATCAACACGTTTGTACAAGTGAAATAAGTTACTTAACATATTTTAAAAACAAACATAAAAGATCATTAACAGACGAGCAAAAATGGGTCAAAATGAACTTGGGGGTGATAATAGAATAATACAAATAATAATGCGAGAAAACAGCAGAAAACATTATTAGCAAACAAATGTGTAAGAACTGAAGAAATGCACATAAAGTACATTACACATGCATTTTGTCTATCAAACGTGAGACCTGTAATTCTTAATCCTTTTAGTTCTTGCAACATGTTACATTAAATAAAATGCCTGATTGTAAAAGGGAAATATATTAAGACAAGTACCAGTGTAAGGAGCTAAAATGTTTTAGCTGTTTTGCTTTAGGAGATGTAGAAATATAAAGTGGGCACATTCTGTCACTGAGCTGCTTCAAATCAACAGATACATTTTTGGTTTTTTGGGTCTGGACAAATTAAATAATGGTTAAAGTTTTGGTACATTACCCGGCCTTTCATAAAGTAAGGGGTTAAGAATTTGGTTCCAGCAGATCTCTACTGATATACAAACAGGAAGCAAACAGGAAGTCCATCAGCTCAAGCTGTGTTGCCTGAGGGATAATTTAGCTGCATACAAAATATGCAGAAATGTTGTAGACGTCAGCTCAGTTTAGCAAAGTGGACGGATTTCTGAGACTTAAAGACCCAGTGTGTAGGATAAAGAGGGATCTATTGGCAGAAATGTTAAATATTTTGTAGGAATTGTGTTTTCATTTGATAAGGATCAAGTCCTCAATGCGGAGTTAGCCGTTTTGCACCGCCATGTCTCGACAGTAGCCCAAAACGGACAAACCAAACATTGTCTCTAAAAAGGGATTCAACATTTATTTTGAAGGGACAGCTTGAATTTGGTGGCGCAAATGCACCTGAAGGCCTCCGTAAATTCACGCTTTGAAAAAGGAGGCGTAAGTGGGTACACTAAATCCTACACACTGACCCTTTAAATATCAAAACTATTTCAACAAGAACAATAAGCAACTGCAGTCTACTTTGGCTTATCCAAAAGGTGAAGAGGCACAGAGAAAGTAAACATGTTGAGATGCAGCCATGAATTCCTGTACAACCCTGGAACCATAAAATCTGACATATCTTTAGTTGTTGTTTTTTTCAAAGAGAGCATCGTTGTTCCACAAGTCCAAAAAAATGGCCGATCAAAATGATGCACTTGTACACAGATGATCATATCAAAGATGTCGGGTCCACTTGCAGAGGATCATGCAACACTATGATGGAGGGCCGATGGCTGAGTACCTCTTCAACCTCACTTTCTTTTTGATATTCTTCATCTCTCTCAGCGCTCTGTACACAGTGGGGGGGGAAACAACAAGGTCTTCATGTCCTCCCCTTCCTTCATGCTGTTCTCCTCTGGTCCCGACAGACACGTCCCAAAAAACGAAAGCCACCCCTGATGGACGAAGAGAGAGGGCAAAAATAATGTTAGGTTAGAGAGGGGAAACGGATGTATTTCAAAGTTTCCTTGAATTTAGAACAAGAAGTAAGCTATATTATTTCATCCTCATGAGACCATGACATTCTGTGCGGATTGGAGTTAGGTCATTCAATGTGAAACAGTGTTAACACTTCATCATACCACTCTGACTCATTGGACCTGACTTAAAAACAACAGATATAAGAATGTCTAGCTACAGTAACATTAACAAAATATATTTATTTGTCAGTTTTGAGCAGGAGATTGGTATGAAAAGGTCCCGCACACTGTCTGAATCTTGCAAGTAGAACATTTTTATTAAACAGACATTTCAGTCCGACAAAGGTCCTTCTAAGGTCAACTTATTTTGATCCTTGTCAGATTGAAACATTTTCTCGTTTATGAAATCTTCCAGTCGCAAGATTCAGGCTTCAGGCAGTGCAGGTCCTTTTTCTTATCTTTTGCCATGAAAGTAGTTTTTCTGATGCACCTGTCCCCTGGAGACTTAAATAAAAGTGTGCAGCAAGGACAGCTTATGATGAGAAGGAGACTGGTCAAATGGTGCAGAAAATAGGGTTTAAAATTACTGGAGTCTAACGCCATGCTATCAGTTCAGTGAGAATAAAACTAATGATGTTGGCATTCAGATAATGCATTAAGGCAAGTCATTTCATTGTGATTTTAAAATAGGCTTTGGTAGCCATGCTAGTGTTTAATTCCATAAGGAATAATAACACGACTTTATATCTACAGCAAGATGAGTCTTGTGCATAATATTAGTCTCTGCTAGTGGTTCAATTGGTGTTATCTTAAAGCATCAGAGGCAGAGATGATAATCTCTATTGTATCATTATTTAAATGACAGGAAATACAGATATTTGATTTCTTGTCAGGAGTTAGATTTCAGAAAAATCAGATGCATGTCTGCTAAATCTGGAGCTATAAGACGGTTAGCTTAGCATATTATTTGACAACAGGGATGAATAGCTAGCCTCGTTATGTTTAGTTGGCAAAAAAACCTGCCTTTGTCTTTATAGCTCACTCATTTACATGTAATCTCCTAATCCATGCGAGAACCAAAATGTAACAACGGATTGCAGACTCTAATGGGGTTATATGCCGGACAATTTATTTACAGAGAGCAGTAAACTGAAGTGTTTATACATTTCAGTTTTTGTACGAATTAAATTATTATTTTGTAACGCTTATTTACCTAATGAGTTAAGGAGGAACAGCACAGTGTTGAGTACACACTCATTAAATCTATGAGCCATATGCACTAAAGTATGTTATGTTCACAGAGTGTAGTGTATTGAGAGGGGACCATTATTCAGTACATTCAAGAACAGACAAAGAAAGAGGGGCTGGACATCTCTAAGACCATTTAAAAAAGAAAAGTAACTTTCTCAACAACCATTCGTCTAATGTACTTTACACTTGGCAAGTATATACCGCTGAGGAAGCAGTGTCAAGTGGGAAGTTGTTTGGATGATGAACAGTATGAGTAAGCTTCAAGCGCCAATGCTAAAGGCCGAGCTATCAACCTGTTTCTAAAAAATCTAGTTTGTAATGGGCTTGTCTAACTAAAATAGAGTGATTTTCTGTTTGAATTTGTCGATAAATGTTCGTACCATCACTTTCACACTTGGCCCCAAGGAAGTGTAGTGTCGAGTGTGAAGTTGTTTGGATTAGCAATTCTCGAGAAAGCAGAAAGCAGCAATACCGAACGGGGTCTACACTGGTAAACAAAATGGTTCTTAACACTACACTGAGCAGCCGAAAAGCAACATTGGAAATCGTTAAAGGTTAGGACTTTGCTTAAATCTGTTTGCATGAATTTAATTAAGTGGAACAATACCTTTCTCTGGTTCACGGCCGCTTTCCTGCCTGGAGCCAGCAGTTTGGCAGCACGGCAGCAATCAGTCTGTCTGTCTGTCCATACTTCCATCAGCACTGTGTGTGTGTGTGTGTTCTGTTTATGTTGGTGTGTTTTAGTCCACAGTAGCCCGGGTAAGTCTCTGGGCATCGGTATGAGGGGGAAGAGGTTTCATGGGGTTTTAAGGATGCATCACAAACACACTGTGGTCCAGGATGGTTGGCATTCAAAGGACTAACAAGTGTGTAGGTGTGTGTGTGTGGGAGGGGTATTTTCCTTCTTGGCAGTGCAAGTTACCGCCCTCACCATACACTAAGATATAAAGCACTTATTGAGACATCCACAGCGGTCGCAACAGTGAGGGTTCAACTACATTCTCCATGCCTAATGTCTTCACGTCAGCTTCAATTTGGAATTAAGTGTGCCGTTATGTTCCGCTGCTAAGAGCTGAAAGCAAATAACCTTTTCTTTCTGCGGAGATAAAGAATCGTCCTATAAAGGGCTCAGCCAAAACACATATCTGTTACACACTCTGACTCTAATAAATGTCGTACGGAGTGCACTTGTAGTGTATTGGACTTGAAGGTGCGTTTTGAAGGTCACCGCTGAGCGAGGAATGTGCCCTCACATTGTCATTCACAGAGGGGATCCATTAGTCTCCTAATAACCGTTTGAACACGGCTGTAGTCGTGTAAGACGTATAAAAAGGAACAACAAGAGATGTCTTAATTCAAACCAACCATCACGACAAATGAAAGTGGAAGGGATCAAGGACTTTCTCCGAGAGTAAATACAACTTGGGAGAAAAAAAAAAATTACAAATTGAGCAGAGAAAGTCTTGAGAGACCTGTCCTTCATTCAAAACCCCCCCTTGTGTCTTTCTCTCCAATTCACTTCATTTTCTATTTCATTTCCTCTCTCTTTGTCTCTGGCTCTCTCTCCTCTCTGTCCCTCGCAGAGCGCCTGCTATGGGGACGTGATTGTCGTCTTGCTTCGAGATTAATTAGTCTTTTTATACCGCTCTCACACTCTTGGCTCACCAATACAAAAAGGGAAGACACGCTTCCAGTTTTTAAGTGCAGTAAGCTGAAAGAAAGTCTCAAAGGACCAGAAGGACACAGAATCAGTTCAATATTTTCCAGTCAGTTGCACTTGCCATTCATCAACCGGTTTCAGCACAGAGGGCTAAAAGCCTCTTGGTCCACTCAACGTCAATTAAACGTGCCCTTCAGGACACATGTAACGCCATTTGTTAGATTTTCCATGCTCGAGGTGTGCTCCTCTGTGTTCAGACTTTTTTTTTTAAATACACAATTTACACAGGTGGCGACTGCACAGTGGAAGCAGGAAAAAGCCACAACCATGACTGCCCGGAACACAATAATTATAGGAGTGCATGTTGCCGAACACAGTGTATGAGTGTGTATTTTGAACATGCTGTGTGCTATAAATGTCAACAGTGAGCCAAACAGGCATTGGCGGAGCGAATGACAGCGTGTCACTGAAAGAGAGAGAGAGCAGGCGTCCTCAGGAGGAGGGAGGTAGGTTGGTTGTTTTGTTTTTCCAACTCGGGGAAACGGAGGAGGGACACGTCTAGACGGAGGACTCCTCGGGGTTGGCGTCGGGCAGAACGCTCCTCTGCTGCAGCGTGCGTCTCAGCTCCTCCTTGAAGGGGCTCGAGTAATCATTCCCGCTCAGGCCCAGACCCCCCAGCCCGCCGCCCCCAGCGCCAGCCCCGCTAGCCCTCTCCTCCCCTGCTGTGCTCAGGTTGAGGCGGATGTAGCCATTGCTACCCGAACCTCTAATGTTGGTGAGGCTGAGACGGCTCGGGGAGTGGATGGGCTGGCCGGGGATGGCGCTCGGTGACGCCGTGCTGCTCACGCTGCTGGGCCCTAGGGCATGGCCGGGAACGATCTTCAGCGAGCCGTCCGAGTAGTAGTAGTTAGCGCCCGTCTCCCAGAAGCGGTCCTCGTCAGTGGGCATCTTGCTGGGCACAAACGTTGGCGGCTCTTTAGGTAGGGTGATGGGGTAAACCAAGGTGCTCTCAAGGGGCTTCATGTCGGCTCCTTTCCCCAGAGCGAGCTTCAGCCTCCTGCGCAGGTACAGAGCTGCGACGAGGAGCAGCAGGCACGCCGCTCCGAGGGTGATGACCAGCACCCAGAAGAGCCCCATGCTGCTGTCTGGAGCGCGGGCCTCCATGAACACAGGAGGGCTGGCCACCACGGCCACCTGGTAGCGCTCCGTCTGAAACTTCACCCCCTGCTCCTCAGAGTAGCATATGTAGCGTCCCGCCTGCATCTGCCCAGCTGCGGGGACCACGAGGGCCTTCAGAGTGCGGTCGAAGTGTGGCCCTCCTGCTTCAGGGTCACCGAGCTGGAGCTCCCGGTCGTTCAGGACCCAGAAGGGCTGAGCCAGGTTGGAGACCAGCTGGCACGGCAGCACCATGTCCGACCCCACCACCACTGTGATGTTCTTCAGGCGGGAGTGCTCTGCAGAAGGAGAAGGAGAGTGGGTGTAAGAGGTGGTTAAGGGTCGTCCATGTAATTGACATTTTACTGCAGCTCCCTTCTGCTTGATTCAATTTATTTAACTTAATCCAAATGTATTCATTCAGTTCAGCTGCTCCTGCACTGGCAGTCTATTCCCACAAGGTGCCACTACTGAGGTGGAGCCCCCTACTCACCGGGGCTGGGGATGGAGACAGGCTTATCAAACTTGGCTTTCCCCCGGCTGAACCTTTCCAGCATGAGGTCCTGAGACAGGGAGGAGGTGGAGCTGGAGAGGAAGGGGCACAAAGCAGAACAGAAGATTAGTAATGTTCTACAGATAACACTGGATCCAGTAGTTATACTCAAAACAATCTGAATCTACAGAGAACACAGCAAAACAAGCTTTTGCAAGATTATATAAACTATAAATGAGCCTCAAATGTCAGAATACAGTATTAGCCTTTTGTTACATCATAGATATTGACCACAGCTTGATGATATAGTTACATTTGTTTAATAATGGAATTCACAGCATGTAATTCAGGAGGATGTTACTCAAAAAGCTTCAGGGTGAAATTCTGCAATACGCTGCAATAAAAGCAGGTAATAAGATGTTTATTTCCAGCTGAATAACTTTCATTAGTATGGTGTCAGTAAAGAGTAACATAATATCAGAATACTGCTTCAGGGGCTTTTAAGAAATATCAATACGAAGCCTATAATGTTGTTTATATGTGGGTTAGAGTATGAATGCATGGGGTCTGGGCTCACCCGCGGTGGAGGTCGATGCGGACGCAGGCGCGGCCCTCGCTGTCCCAGGCGCAGTAGGGGTCCCGGGCCAGCAGGCAGTCTGGCTGGGACTGATAGCGGCTGCAGTTGGCCAAGGGCAGCTGGAGAACCTCCGAACGAGAGCCGATGTACAAGTACTTCTACACACAGAACGCAGAGAGAAGGAGACGAAGAAGAAGACAAAGAACAGATCCAGCCATCGCCCAGAGACAGAAACCAGAGAGAGATGGAAAAAGAGAGAAAGATAAACAGAGAGGGACTCAGTTTTAGGAGATAATGGGATAATCACTCTCAATTACAATAACATTCACCCCCCTGACCCTCTTCAAATCCAATCTGGATTGCGCTCTTTTTGCAAAAGCTGTTATAAAATGTCTGGTCGCGGCTTAGCCAGCTTTAATGAGATAAGCAGTGGGCTTTGGGGCAGGGGACGCCCCGTCAAAAAACAAGCATCGATCGGTGGACACGGCCCGTGTCAACAACACACAGGCTCCGGTGACAGGACAGGGACTCTGAGAAAACAACCGGGGCAGAGGTTCAACTCCCCGCGGAGGTGAAGGACTGTAATTACTGTTATTGTGAAGAGGGTTTTGTATTCATGAGGCGACGCTCAATCTGGAGAATAGCTGTGTTTAAAAAGGGATCAAACCAACTTCTGAGTGGCAGCAGGCCAGTGTCAGTAGATCTGAGGTTGTAAGTGCCTGGAAAAAAGGATTTTAACGGACCAGCAGAGAATAGATCATGTAGATGTTTTTTACATTCAACGATAGATGGTTAGATTCACAATGTGCTCTGTGCTTAACACAAGCTAACAAGACATTTACGTTCCGTGCAACAACATAAAAAACGTCAGTAAATGCCCCCACTAATGAGTATCTGATGCTTTTATGTGTCTTAACAACTGTGGTTGCTAACAAGTGACCAAATAAGACTGATAAACATCATCACATCGAAAACTAGCCGCCTTCAGCTTAGCGGTTGTGAAGTCATGTGACCGTGATACAGTTTGTTTATAGCCTCATGTTAGCTATTTACTTCTGGTGATTGCATTTATATTTCCCTATTAACTATTATAACTATTAGAAAGTCCACAAGTGGATATGTGGAGATTATCTTGCTGAACAAAACATTTAAAGATCATAAATGTGTGTTTGCCTCAGAACTTGTTTTATGGAATATACCACCCAGTGCCCCACTCTAGTGTTGTTGCAAAGAGTTAGGATAACGGAGACGATCACAATGCTCCTTAGCGTCTACCCAGATAGTGCTGAGTATTTTAACAACGTGTAGGAATAGATGTTGAGATATGGACATTATATTCTGTAAGGTATATAGTACATTACGTTATAAAGCAGTAGTCATACTGTGATCATTGAATATCAATGAAGAAGTGATGCAACAGAGAAAGAAGGCAAGCTAAAGGAAAACCAAAACTCTTGGTTCAAGTCGATCAGAGGAAGTGCAGAGCCGTGGTAAAAAAGACACTTTGAGGTACTTTTCCCCTGAAAGAGCATTAAGGTTTCTTATCATACATAAAACAGTACATCAAGCAGATGGCTTTAGGCTACTATACTGAGTTAGAACAGCTGGAAGCTCAAACCTTCAAATGATGAAGGATCCTCCTCCAGAGCAGCAAAGGCATTTTACATCCTTACTCATGCACAGGCTTTAGCATTAACCGTTTGGTGCATGTGTACAAATGGGAATTATTTCGTACTTATTATTGTTATCACTGGCTGCTAGCACAATTACTTCAAATGATCCCTTACTGTTTAGATAGTGCGTGTGCCAGCGGCTGTTATTAATAAAACACATCCTTTATGAAACATTAACTTGAGTCTTTTAAAATAGATATCTTTACTGTTTATTTGAGTTTTTACTGGCTGCTGGTTCACGTACTTTTTTATGTTCTCTTACTTTTACAAGGCTTCTACTTATTTACCACGGTAGTGTACTTTTGAATTTATTTTATTAATGTCTGCTTTGCTCTTTCTTTCAGATGACTTTATGCTGCACTGATCCTTAGCTGTTAAAACTGTATATTTCCCCTGAGACAAATAAAGGATTTCAGATTCTAATTAAAACTCTTCAAGCTGTTTGGATGCTGTGAATGAAACAGTATGTTATTAATAACACACATCCTGCACGTCACATTGGACTTTAGTTAAGTTATACAACATTTGTATTTTTGACTGTTTAAATGTCCCCTCTGTGAGACCAATAAAGGATGTCTGATTCTGAATTGCAATGGAAAATTAAAACCCGTTTAAATATAGCTCTAGATTATTACATTTCTGATTCTGAATTCCCGTTGAATAACCTCACGTCACCAATTCCCCGTGCTCTTACCTTTGAGTGTGAGATGGTGAGGCTGTCCACGGGCTGCGGGGTCTCGAACAGCTGGATCTCCTCGATGACGTGCGCCTCGTTGCCCAGGACCACCACCCTCTGCAGCCAGCCCTCCGCTGCAGCCAAGAGAGAAGCAGGAAACAAGATTTAGCTCCGTTATGTTGGGAAAATACTGAATGTCCTCTTCCAATCTGAGAGTAACATGATAACAAAGGTATCCCAACTATAGCTGTGTACATGACAGGATGTATGATTACCTAGAAGAGCATCAGGACTGTTTTAGGCATATGATAGCTATGTGATTAACATGATGATTCAGCCTCTATGGAGATAGACATATGACAAGCATGCTCATTTCTGACGTGGAGCTAATCTGAAGTAAACATTGAATACTGCTTTCTATTCCTCCATCTTGTGACTGTGTAACTCCCTCTCTTGGATATCAGCATGTGAAGGACACTGTTCAGGAACTAGTTGATGCTCTGTATGTGATGACTACTTCCATTCAGGAGAGGATCAGAAATACATGGATCTTGATATTGAAGCTCAAGCCGGTGACGAGTGATATTTTTCTAACAAGCTCACAACACTTTCAAACTTTCAATTCAACATCACTGAAGACTTTCTTTTTAACCTCAAGTCAACTTTTTCATGGCAAAGAAAAACCCTCTAATCAAATAGATGGCTTAAGCGCTCTTGGAAGTCTCGAAAACACAGCTTTGACAGCTCATTTAAATCTCCTTTATATGATATTAAAATATACGTACACACACCTGTGATGCACACCGGTTCATTTGAATAATACATATCTGAATGAATACATTCACATTTGCACCTGTGGCTGCATACCACTCAATTTAAATATGAATGACCTGCAAACAAACAACACCTGCGACTGCACCGTATTTTACTTCAATATTAATGATGCAAACATTTCATGTTCATTTAAATATGAATGGTGAGACATTATAATGTATAAATACATGTCTTTGATGAAATAATGACGGATTAAAATATTAAAACAGAAGCTGAAAAACATCAGAATGATAATTACATGTGTCGCATCTGTTATAATATTGACATGTCAGCTGTGAAAAATGTCATTTAGTTCCTTTTCAATAATATACCCCCTTTAAAATACTTTTTGAACTAAGTTCTATACAACCCCGCGTCATCGGAGTCTGAAGTTATTTGAGTATTATTATTATTATTATTATAGGACTTTGAGCACTTTATTAACAGTCAAGTACACTAAAATACTCCAAATTAAACGTAGGCAGACCCCAATAAAGAAACACTAACATACATGATAACAAATGCACACAGCTGCAGTGTTATCTGGTTGTCGGCAACTTTCATTAACTTCAATTTGTGAAACTTTAAGGCCAGATGGACTAAAATGTCATGCTTCTCAGCAACTGAGAAAGACAGAAAATGGGAAAGAAAAACAACTTCTGCTGCCAGCGCCGAGTCCATCGCAGCCAGAAAGTATCTGAAGGTGAATTGAAAAGAGTAGGGATGCTGTTCTTGGCCTTGGGTGAAGGTAATAATATCAGAGACATTTATTTTGAAACTTTTTTGTAGTGTGGGGAGCTGACGCTGGAGGAAGAGGAAGAGGAGATCCTGAGCTCCTTTCATGTAGGGCATTGTGAGCAAGTCTATATCCCCTGTGAGGAAAGGCGTTTTAGGCACAGCTGCTGGGGTGACCTTGATGTTAGTGTGTGTGTGTGTGTGTGTGTGTGTGTGTGTGTGTGTGTGTGTGTGTGTGTGTGTGTGTGTGTGTAAGGTTGGAATATTGTTACGTGCTGACATGTGCTTTCTTGTGCGGCCCTCTCGATTAAAAGACTGTCACAGATAAGATGAAAAGCGAACCTAGTAGCCCATGGGAGGGAAATAGTGTCGCGCGACGCACGCACGCACGCACGCACGCACGCACGCACGCACGCACGCACGCACGCACGCACGCACGCACGCACGCACACACACACACACACACACACACACACACACACACACACACACACACACACACACACACACACACACACACACACACACACACACACACACACACACACACACACACACACACACACACACACACACACACACACACGATTCAGTCAAAGCGAGCAGCAGGCATATCATAACATTCTCCTCTCATGGAGTCAGGGACCGGTGTCGTTTAATCCCTCAATCCTAAAACTTGGTTTCTCTGAAAACAGTTTTGACAAGCTCCTTCTCCCTGGCTCTCTTTCTCGCTCTCTTTTTCACTTCAGCTGTCGCTTTTCTGCAGCTAATAGCTAATCAAGCCCACAGCCCAATTGGCACCAGGAGCGCCCGTCTACCAAGGGGCCCCGTTGAGTTTGGGCCGTGAAGCACGACAAGCGGGGATGACTGCACTTGGCTCAGGAAGTGTGAGCGTGTGTGTATCTCGGTGTGTTTGTGTATATCAATTTGTGAGAGCGTGTCACAAATGTGTGTGTGTGTGTGTCCGGGGGTTGGCCTCCCCGCCTGCCAGCAGAGGAGTCCGCTGTTGTGGCGCTGTCAGTGTTGAAGCTGCAGTGATCTGAATGCTAAGCAGACGAGCCTCTCTGCATTCATGAGGCGCGATGCATTCAAATCCACTGCGAGATGTGTGTTATTCAGGATTACGGCTGATTTCAGACCTGTGCCAGAACACAGGACACCTGCATATGGGCCTGGTGGCTACTGACTACAGATATTAATTAAGTCGTGCATACGTGGACGTTTCCTTTGATGCATGAAGATGGATCTCAGCATGCAAATCAAGTCGTTAATTGAAACCCAGCTGAAGTGCGGGCAGATGGCGTTGTTTTGTTCCACCGTACCTAATGCCAGTACCTGTCCCTGTCTGAGACCTGCACGCTGAATCTACTCTACAAATAGGCTACTGTGCGCAGCCCCTCCTAACACACGCACACACACACGCACGCACACACACACACTCCAATAAACACACACTCGCAGTCGGGGAATAAGGGAATATGAATAAAGAGTGTGTTCCCAGGATGTTTTTTTACTGCAATATCAAGAGTAAAGGAGATGGGGAAAGTCCCAGGAACACCATGTACTGTATAATCCAAGAAGCATGAATATAAACTAGAAGAGAAAGAACAAAATATAGTATTTAATAATAATTTATTGTATATTTCTTCCGTTTAATATATATTTTTGTTGCCATATCTTACTAGATTTTTTATTTTATTTATTATTATGCGTCTTTGTCTTTTGATAAACTTGCTTTAACTGTAATTTGTATTATATGATGTGCCATTTCACCAAAGCAAATGTGAAAACGTGCTATGCAATACACAGGAATCCTAATGTTCTTGACCTGCATTAAACTGTAGGAGGCTTCTGCTGTTTTAACCCAAAAAAACTAGATATTTTATTAGAAAAATGCCAAACATTCCCTGCCAAATTAAAGTGTGCTCACCTATCTCAAAAACTGTTTAAAATATCTTCTAGTGGATTGGACATCTAAATCTGATGCACTTAAATAAGTTAAGCTGAAGTAAGGCGCTGGAAGCATTTTACATTTTAAAGTCAAAGCCCTGAAGGCACCTGAATTGTCAGTTAGTATGAAAGCTCTGAAAACAATTGTCAGCTGAACTCCAAATGATGAAAGTGACTCAAATTGCCGTTGAAGTTGAAGCCCCGCAGAGAGTTTAAGTGTGAACACTGTAAATAGTTGAGGTGTCAGTGTGTGTTAAAGCAGGTAAAATGTCAGGTGAAGTTTACGTGCTGAACGCGGGGAGATGTCAGTTCAAAGGAGGGAGGAGAAACTTAAAATGATTTACAGGAACACTATCGACTGAGCCCAGTGCCCGTCATTTCAACTTCATCTGCCAAAGGTTTGTGAAAGTAGACCTGTACTTTACTTTTTTTACAGTCCAATTTGGACTTTGTTTTGTAAAAATGTAACTTTCTTTTTTTAACTGATCCTGTATATTACTTTTTCAATTAAAGGTGGGGTAGGTAAGTTTGAGAAACCGGCTCGAGATACACTTTTTGTTATATTCCATGGAATGCTCTTAACATCCCGATAGCAATGAATATCTGAAGTGCTTTGACAAAAAATCCATTAAAAAATGTCATCTGTGGAAGCTGTAGTACTGTAAAAAGCACGATCAATCATTTTAGCCGGCCCGGCTAAAATAACTGGATGGCCTACCTGCCTGTCAGCCTTCCATCTGTGCACAGACTTATCTCGTGCCCTCATTGGTCATGTGCGCGTTCGTGTGTGTTGGAGGAGGGGCTCTGTAAGGAAGTGGCAGATTTTCTCCGGTTGTGTATTTTCAAATTCTAGCGCACTCGAGCTGGTTTCTCCAAAATGACCTACCCCACCTTTAATGTTATGTTATATTTCATTATTTTATACAATTTGAAAATGATATGACATTTTGAAAAGAGCCATTGTGCATCGATACCATTTTTAAGTTGCAAACAGGTGAATGTTATGGATGTTCTTAAACACCTGAACTAAGAACATCCATAACATTCACCTGTTTGCAACTTACAAATTATGTATCACTTGTATATAGACTCTTATGGCACTACTTCTTGGCACTATTTGATCTGTTTTATTGTGTTGCACTGTTGGAGGAGCCTGTGACCTTAGATTTTCATCGACATAACTACACTGTAGCTATGCCCGAATGACAATAAAAGCCTTGAATGAATCTTGAATCCTCCGCTGTGCGTACCTGTGCCGATGAACAGCATGTTGTAGGCCCGCTGGTCCAGGCTGTTGACCCGGTCCACCACCAGCCGGGTGAAGTTGACCCCCTTGGTGAGCAGCAGGGGGCGAGCCAGAGCTTTGTCCTCCATCAGCGGGTGCTTCTTGGCGAAGTTGAGCGTGGCGTCAGGCAGCTGCAGGGAGCTGTTGTAACCGCTCTCTCTGTCGGAGTTAGTTATACACTGCAGCACGGAGGGAGGAAGGAGGGAGGAAACAAACATGGTGGGGGAAAGGAGGAAGGAGAGGAAGAAGGAGAAAAAGTTAGAGGAGGAAACTTTTTCACACATTGGCATGGCTAGTTGGCTTTGATTTGACGCCTCTTCTCCATCTTTCACTCTGGCTTTCACCTCCGCCTGCCATCACACCCCTTCCTCCTTTCCTTTCCTTTCGTCCTGGATCATTACGTTCTTAGCTTTCGTGTCCTGCCAGCTCTTTTCCACTTACATCGCTACAGCACCCCATGCCATTCATTTCCACTTCCCTCCATCCCTCCCTCTTTCTGTATTCCTTCTCTGCACACTTATCTCCGCTTATGTGTTACAGATGCACAAAACCCTACATGTGTCAAAAATGGCTTTCCTTTCATGCTTCCTAAAGTTGCCTGGAAACATTTGCATTTACCAAACATCATATCAAGTTTAAATAAACAGCGAGAAATAAGGAATTTAAGGAAATGTTTTGATGGTTTAAATGACCTGCTATTCTATTTTCCACTATTCAACGTTCTGGGAAAATGTCATTTGACTTGAATTAACATTTTTATTTTCATATATTTATTGGTTTATATTGCATGTTTTGTTACGATATTGAATTAAATGTATTTTATTTTAGAAAATAAATAAATATATTATTTCTTACCGCTCCAGGCCGTGGGACAGGGACCGCTCCGGTGTAGCGCCCCCACCTCTGAGACGGCTCCCTGTACTCTTTGTAGGATCCTTCAAAAACCTTCTTCACATCGCTGATCTGGTACTGGCACACCGCCGACACGTCCACGTCACCCCTGAAACATGGCGGCAAGGAGGGGAATTAGTGACGTGTGGCGGGAGAAACGGAAAGATGGATCACCTGTCATCCACTTGTAGAGACATGTGACTTATAGCTTCTGAATGTGGCACAATAACATGAGAGAATATGGGATATAATAACCAGAAAGTAATATCAGTTGCATGTTAAAAGCATGAACGTCATTTGCATGTTTACAATAAAAGCTATCGAGGTGAACATCAGCCTGTGTCTTATTGAGTGACTGAAAATGATTAGATGTGTTGACACCTCTCCACCCTTTCCACGGTGTATCAAGGTGCAAATTGATGTACCTGAAATACATTTCCTTGATAGACCACTGACATTAATCAGCTGTTGCTGTGACGCCGCCACACAGGAATAGCATTTCATTTAACGTTTCATTTTTGGTAAGGTCGGGGGTATGGGATCTTAATTTTCTTTCCCAATCCAATTTTGGACCACAAAATGGTTTGGAATTGGTTATTTATGCATGACCAAGACACATAAAGTCATACTTGTATTCCTCATCTCACAAATATATTTCAATTTAATTCACATCTATTTTTAGACTGAGAGAAGGAGTCACTTCCACTGTAAAATGTATATGTTGTGATTTGTCCTTTAAAGGGGCCTTATTATGCAAATACAATTGTATGTAGTGTCTCTACTGTGACATGTCTCATACTGCCTGTGCTGCAGCACCTCTTTTCACCCTCTGTCTGAAACCAGAGCCCAGTCTGCTCTGATTGGTTAGCTGGCCGGCTCTGTTGTGATTGGTCACGTGCAATTTGTTGGAGCCCTAGCCAATAGAGGCGCGAGTGTTACATAGTGCAGTTACTATGATCCGTAAGTAAACAAAGGAGTACATTGGTGGAACTCCTTTGGATGGAACTTCATGATTTTAGCCTTTGCAGACCATTTACATGCACACAAACATATACAACACACTACAGGAAAAGGAAAACCTCAAAAAGTATAATAGGGCCTCTTTAAGGGAAGTGCTATTTCCATCTGGAGCAGTGCAGCAGTGCTACAGGCTTTAAAAGGTGAGCGCCAAAACCAAAGGACAGCACTGATGTCTTAGCTTGTTAAAAAGCCTCCTTAGTCAGGCTGATTGTGGCATGAACTCTGAGTCATCATTTACATAATGTCCAATTATCTTAATGTTATCTCCATCAAAGCCATAGGGCTTTAAGGAATCCCCGGCGAGTCACACAGAGGAAAAGGATTAGGCTTCTTCTTTTTCTTCTGACAGCAGCAGAAGGAGCTCTGAATGCAGAAACAAAGCTTGAAGTTCAAAGCACGTTCACTTGGCGATATGATATCTTATTGAGGAACACAAAAGAGTCACATCATAGGGCTTTACTCGCAGAACAACTCCAACTATCCTCCCAAAGCAAACCTCCTGCCCTGCCTCCCACTGCTTTGGTGATAAGTAACTCATTAACACATAACAGTTGTGTAGTGGTCCAGTCTTTAGTCCACTAATAATCCCACAGTCACAAGTTTCTTTGTCATCAGCATTTTAATCTCCAGATTGTACTTCAATTATCCCTTTAAGTACATTTTCCCTTCAGAATAAAAGTTGATCTGGTCTTTAATGTTTTATCAAGCTTTAAACAGACGACATCAAAAGATTCTCTTAAGAAGAAACATGTCAGAAAAGTTGATTTGGTCCTAAAGTGAAGTTTTATCAAGCTATAAACTAAAATGTAAATCATCAACAGAGTTTTTTTATGATCCCTATCACCAAATATTCAACAGATGTGATGATATGATGCTAAAATCGGGCGGTTTTCATACACTGTTTGCAGCTATTTCCACAAAAAGTGACACACCATAGTTCCTAAATATACTATATATGTTTTTATTTGATGTAATATTTGTAATTGTAAACCAGAGTGACAAAGATCGCATTGGGATGAGATCATTGTGTTTGGGTGGTTTGGAAAACACCAGACTTTCACACATTTGATTTGTTTTGCACTTATTATTGCCATTTACACCTAAATCCGTGCCTAAAGCCCCGTCCACACGGAGACGATATCAGACGGTTCGTCCACACGAGGCTGACACGGAAACGCGGATTTGGAGCCCGAATCCGATACCCTTTGATTACGCCTCCCAAAGTGGGTAGGTCTGAGGACGACACGCTTGCGGCTCCGTGTGTACGCCCTATACGATCATTCCCTGAAATGATGAAGCCATAGCCCCGCCTCTCTCCACCTCTCCTGCTCACCCCCGCGTCATTGCTGATGCGTTTCGCCAACAACAACAACAATGGCGGATCACAGGGTTGCGTTCGTGCTCCAGACGCTACTGACCATGATACAGATTTTAGTGCAACATTTACAGCTCCTCTACCACAACCATCAGCAACAATAATAATATAATATAATAATAATAATAATAATAATCGTCATCGGTCTTATTCGCTGCTTTTGGTGTATTTTGTGGCGGAAGTACAGCGCCACTTACAGGCCCGGCATATGTACTACAGCATCTCCAGCGGGTCGAGCGGTCTCGTGTGGACGGACACGTTTCTTGAGTCGATTCCGTGAGGACGGAAGACTTTTTTGATATCGAATTCGGTTCGTTTTCGTCTCCGTTTCGTCTCCGTGTGGACAGGGCCTAAGTAACGGCTTTTCCATTTTTTTTTTACGGAAGCGTTTACTAAATTGTAACGTAACTTTCGTTCTTTAGTAACGCAACTTCTGTAGCAGTTACAAAACCAAATAACAACCTTTTCCATACGTTTATTAAGACTGAATGCATTGAGCTGAAAATGGACACCTGTTGATGGACATTTAAACTAAATGCATGAGAAACAAGGAATACGTTATTATAAGGTGTCAGAAAAATCATTGTATTAGGATCAAATGTGGTAATAGTAAGGTATTAAGTATAATGTGATTCAACCAATGTGTCAATCATCGGTTTATTGAACTAATTAAATTAGCCTGATTCTATTTAGCAAAAGGGTTCACTATATTCAGCCAAAACATGAAGTCAATGTGACATTAAATCACTAATAAAACCCATAAAACCTGTTCAAGCCCACTTGAGCTGTATCCACTCGTAGGGCTATTACACTAAAAGCCCAATTACACAGTAAACACCTGATCCCTAGTGCATAATTAGAGCCATCATATCAGAGTGACTGCTGGCTGACCCAGGATTTTAATAAAAAGCAAAGTATCTGACATGTTGGGAAAGTGATATGTCTCGCTCTGACAGCAGATGGTACATGTAGTAATTAACCGAGATTTTTCAGAGGATGAGACTGAAATGGAGCTCTTTCTTCAGCCTGTATTTCTCTGCTCTGACTCACCACTGGGCGTGGAAGATGCCGTAGAAGGTGGTGCCCCTCCAGTCCTGGCCCGGCAGCGTGAACACGGCCCTCAGGTTGTTGAAGGAGACGTGACGCTCGGGGAGGGAGCACTCCAGACGGGCTTTCTGGAAGGTGGTCCACTTCTTCTGCAGAGTCCTGGTACCACCCAGATCCCCCTGAGAGAGGACACGATCACATCTCATCAACGGCTGAAACAGGTCCTTTAAAGGTCCCCTATTATACTGTTTTACATAAATATATTATAGGTCTCAGATATATACAAAGCATGTCTCTGAAGTGTTTGGCTCCAAACACCAAACAGATCATTGCAGCATCCCATAAGCCCCCCTGTCTGTTACTTTAGATGAAAATAAGGAGCCACTCCCCACGCCAGATTCAGTTGATAAGGTGGGGGGGGGGGGGGTTACCTTGGTTGGTGATTGGCTAATGGTTACACAAGCCAAAATATCGTTATGACATCATAAAGTATCCAAAATCTGATCAGCTCATTTTCAGACAGGTTTTTATTGAAATGGATCAGGACAAAAAGAGAGAGAATCTTTTTTCCTGAAACTTTCAGAATCTCTTTACACAGAGGGGACACATGTTGATGTAGAAGAGACATGAACAAGTGGATTTTGCATAATAGGTGACCTTTAAATGTACATTCTTTGGGAGTAGAGGTGTAAAGAGATCCATGTTAATATCAGAGAAGAAAAAAGTCTAAACATCTTCTGTTGCAGAATAAAAAACCTGACCTGTTTTGATTGAAAGTTGCTTTTATTTAAAGCTCATGTACTTCTCATGCTGTTTTGAGTGTGTATCCTCATGGTTGAATGCACTTGAGAAATGTTACGTGCATAATTAAAGGTTACCTTCACTCAAACACTTCTAAAATTCTATGTTGGCCACTTTTCATTCGCTTAAAGTTTAATTTTAAATACAGACTAATTCAGCAACGGCAAAGTTTATTTCCAAACTGACTTCATCCTTGCAGACCATTTACATGCAGAAAACCTATATAACACACCAAAAAGCACAATAGGGCCTGTTTAATGAGCCACCATGTCAGTTGTTTTGAAATCTGTGGTCAGACAGCTCGGGATTGAATGTTTTCATCCAATCAGGTGCCTTGTGGCATGCCAATTAAGCGTCCAATGCGAGTTGACCCTGTGAACAAGTACCATTTCTCTTAGAGCTGACAGCACATCGCTCACTTTCTTGCTTTATTATGCTGCTTATGTTGCATTTCATTAGCCTCACCTTCACCTTGTGGATGCTAAACCTCACCTCTGTGCATACACGGTAGTATTCTGTATCTACATAATGATGAACCTGTTACACGTGAATCAGCTGACTGAGCATTTGTCATGTTGCAAAAACCTCTAAAGGAGCATTTCGACCCTGATATGTTGAAGGGTACCATTGAAGAGCAGGATGACAATAATAATAATAATGATATTCAATTATACGGGAAACATTGAGTTTTGATGGGTGGTCCCTTTATAAGGTTTACTGCTGGCTCAAAAGAGGCCTGTCTGCCAGATACACTCATTCCTATCAGCCTCTGTGGTTGCAGGGGCATTAAAATGCAATGCAAATGCTCATAATACAGCAGTGAGATACAGACATTATGCTTCAGCAGCAACAGCGGGGTGAAATCATTCACGGCACTAGTACACATCATGTGTGAGCATCTGTTTCTCATTTCAGTCAAAGAGCTTGATTGTTCATCACAGCAGCGCAGACATTAAAGGGCACTTTCCCTAAAACAGTGCATATATTGTGCATTTAATAACGCTCATCTCCTCAGACTGTTAACAATCTGTCTCGATTTCACTCAGTTTAAAGGTTACTGAGCTCTCTCTGCACACGTTACTGAAACATGACACACTTGTGCTTCGTTAACTTAAAGTTCACTGAAATCATACAAAATAAAAAGGGCTGCTGTTTAAAATCTCATTCTCCCCCCAGCTAGAAGCTCCTCTGATGTCTGGACATAATCACTGAGGTGAATCAAAACTAATCAGTTATCCTAATGAGGCCATTCATTAAACAAATGAATGCATTCATTATCAAATTGCTCTATGTCAGTGTAATTGTCCTCACATAAAACATTGTTAGCAAACTGGTGTTTAGCTGAAATTCAGTGGGACAAGGCTATTTACCGTGGAGCCCTTTATTTGTGCTTTATACTGATAATAATGGAAAGTCTGTATTTTAAAGCATAGTCGTTTCTTAGTTAGAAGAAAGGTTACTTTATTAAGTGTATCAGATCTTTTGAGTCAGGCTGACAGCTTTTAATATGTCACTGAATTGAGTTGTATTATGTTTTTTATGAGAGAAAGTAACTTTTAAGTTTCCACATTTTTAGTCAGAATAACCAGAACACGCCTATTGAAGAATTTGATCCCGCATTTTGTTAAAACAAATCATAGCTGACTTATTTGGTTGATCTTTGTGGGTCTTTAAACCATCATGGTGGAAAATGCGACCAACAATAGTTTGTTCCTTATGCAAAAAGGAGGCTGTGGCGCAGTGCACTAGTGCGTTGGTGTTCGGATCAGGGGGTCACAGGTTCAAACCCCACTGCAGTCAGCATGTCGTTGTGTCTCTGGGCAAGACACTTCACCCCAAATTGTTCCTGTGGGGATTGCCCACAGTATTGAGTAAGTAAGTCGCTTTGGATAAAAGCGTCTAACAAGTAACATGTAATGTAATGTAATGTAAAAGTCAGGAATACAAATCCATATATATTGGATATGGGTTTCAAATGCTCCATAGTGGTCAATTTGCTTTTCATGTAACGTTATGTAGCAGCTATTTAAATTCACTCAACATATGAAGCTGTTAAACAACTCTACCAGTTGCCTCTTTACAGTATATGGGCGTCTCATCTGGTGAAGTGTGTAAGGCAGTAACTGTTAGCGATGCTGTCTCATGGTATATTAAGAGTATGGAAACAGCTGCCAAACCGGCTGCAGAAAACAGCAACTCACTGATTTCCAGCCAAGCGTGCATAAAACTGTTTTGCAGTCAAAACTCGTTGGTTAAAAGTCACCTGCAGATTGATTACAGTTGAAATGGTTTTGATGTGTTTTATTTTGTTTCTGTCGAGTTTGAATAAAGAGTTTTAAACGTTGATCAGTGAGATATTCTGTTCTTGTACATATCATATTCTATTGACATGTATATTACATGTTACTTGTTAGACGCTTTTATCCAAAGCGACTTACATACTCAATACTGTGGGAGGAGCAATTTGGGGTGAAGTGTCTTGCCCAGGGACACAACGACATGCTGACTGCAGTGGGGTTTGAACCTGTGGTTCCTTTCATCCGAACACCAATGCTCTACCCACTGCGCCACACGCCTCCTATATATAGACTTTTTGCACTACTTTTTTATTTTGTATTTTATTATATATGTTGGATTGTTGGAGGAGCTCAGGTCAGAAGATTTTCATTGCCATTTCTACACTGTACTGTAGCGTTGTGCATATGACAATAAAACCTTTGAATTTGAACATTACTGTTACTTTTAAAGGAGTCTGGTGGCTTTGAGGAGAAAACATTAATTGTAGGTTTTCGACTTGAATAAATTGAATAAATGTCAAAATCCCTGTCCCTTGTTTTTTATTTGAAAGAATATTAATTTCAACTAGTGTTTCAAACATTGTACACTGGTGTCATATATCCCTCACTCATTGGAGCAGATAAACCCCACTGAAGACAAAGGCCAGATGTTTGGGTTTCTTTCATCCAGTGGGAAAAAGGGCTACAGATATGATTTATTTGAATAGATTCCTAATCGAATCACTTCTGATGGCTGTTGTTACCTTGCAGACGCGAGCCACTCGGGCCACGTTGAGCTCGGTGTCGCAGTCCAGCTCCAACGCCCGCTCACTGAAGAAGAAGTAGATCTTGTCGTCGTCTCCATCTTTACTGCCGCTGCTCTCCCTCACCAGGGCCGAACCCACAAAGTCCGGCTCTGCACACACACACACACACACACACACACACACACACACACACACACACACACACACACACACACACACACAAAGAACAGTGGTTTGAGAAAGTGTACTTTCTTACAGTAAAGACATACATCACATGTGAGCGAATAGCTAGTCTCAGCCTGCAGGCGCATTTGGACTGAATCACATCTCACACACACACAAACCTGCCTTTTACACACACACCACGCACGCACGCACGCACGCACGCACGCACGCACGCACGCACGCACGCACACACACACACACACACACACACACACACACACACACACACACACACACACACACACACACACACACACACACACACACACACACACACACACACACACACACACACACACACACACACACACACACACACACACACACTTGACACCTCCATCTCATTCCCTGCCGCCCCTTCTCACCCGTCTGTCTATTTTCTATCATCACTCTCTCCTTCGCATCATCTCTCCTCCAGTCATTTCTCACTCTCACTCTCTCCACTGCTCCCTATTATCGGTCCATTTTGTGTTTCTCACTTCGCCTCAGATTCTTTTACTCCATCCAGCCTTCATTACATTTGGAGTGATATGCTTTTATAGAAGAAAAAAGACAGATACAGGCATTCTTCCGGACTCGAGCTGCAGGGGGCTTGAGATTCAGCCATTTTCTTTACAAAGATACAACCTTCTCATTAGATTTTGAAAGATATGTTTTCAAAAATAGCCTGATAGAGAGATTTTTTAGGTTTCCAGCTGCAGGGGGCTTTCGATTCATTACATTACATGACATGTTACTTGTTAGACGCTTTTATCCAAAGCGACTTACATACTCAATACTGTGGACAATCCCCACAGGAGCAATTTGGGGTGAAGTGTCTTGCCTAGGGACACAACGACATGCTGACTGCAGTGAGGTTTGAACCTGTGACCCCCCTCATCCGAACACATACGCACAACCCAATGCGCCACACGCCTCCACACGATTCATTGTAAGGTGTTTTGTTTGAGTTACAAAGACTCAACATTTCCCAAGATGAACTGTTCTTTTCCCGTATAAAAGCCGCTGTATTTTAGAACTCTCCACTGAAACCCAGGCCAATTAAATGCTTTTATGCTGGTTAGAAGCTGCTTAAATTAAGGTGAGGATAGCCTCATAGGTCTAGTTTTTAATAAAAGCTCCATGAATAATAAACGGACACATCGATCCACCCTCAGCCTCATCTGTATGTTCCTCCCTCCCTCCCTCCGCCTCCTTTCTCCATTCCCCTCACCCCTCGCTCTATCTTTTCATCACCAATCCTAATGTCTGTTCTTTCATCAGCCATTTTTCCTGCTGTGACTTCATCCTCTTCTCTGCCCCTCATTTCTCTCGAGGTATCTCACTCCTGCTCCCCGAAATAGATAACGATCCTTCGCTTTAGCCGAGTCCTACGCTTCATTTCCTGCAACTAATTTCTCTTTTTCTCTTGTTCTTTTGCATGTTTCTGGCTCTTTCTTTTTTTAATGAAACTGTTAAAAATAAGCCGCCGTTATCACACTCGATCAGTGTCGCCATGGAAAAAGAGTCTTGAAGCTGAACTGATGAGGAATATTTGTATTAATAATTACTATACTTGCATGGATGAATAGATTTTCTTCACAAAAATTAAATTTTCTTCTATAAGTTTTGAATAGTTGACTTTCTAAGCTATGTGTTCATATTCCTTAAAGTAAGCTACAAATGTTAGCATGTATGGTTACTACAGTATTCATTCTAATGAGAGAAGGTAACGTGAACACAATTTATTACCAATGTTACGCCCCATAACTCCAAAGTAAATACATGACCCATTTTTGATGAAGCCACATATATCGTCTTGACATTCCTACAATAAAATGGCATTTTAATGAGAAATCAGGAACAAATTTACTTAGATTCATTTTCGGATTTACACAAACTGGCAAATATATTAAGCTAACATCAACAAATGTTTGTGTATGCCCTAGCCTCCTTACTGTCAGATTGCTCAATATCTAAAGTTAAGTAAATTCAATATAAATAGTTTAGGAAGTTTAATCCATTTCATACCACTTGTAATCATCACCATAGAGCTTCTGTATTGTTACATAGCTACGTGTTACTTGATGAAGATTTGTCAAAGTTATCGGAGAGCCCATCTTCTTTCAGTACTTTTGCCTTTTTTAACATAAACCTTGAAGACACAAATAAAAGGGCAGAGCTTTCTGCCTTTCCAACTATGTGTTTTTACGGTGAGCATTCAAAAATGGTTGTATTAGAACAAAACAAGGTTGAAATAATTGTTCTAGGGCTATTCAAATGAATCAGCAATCCAAGAACAATGCTTCTCAGTTACCATGCGTCGCCATGCACAATTATCTGGTGCGGATACAGACTTTTTGTATTGGAAATGCGGCTTTTAGCATTATATTTAGGACCATACTACATTCGTTTTAACAAGAGCCAGCTGGAAAGATTACAAATGTTAGCTGGAGGCTGTTCAAATAAGCTGATAAAAGCTGATAAACTGCTAAAAAATGAAAAGCTTGCTGTTGTCAACTTCTATGTGATTAGATCCATTGTTTCAAAAGGAATTATGAGCAGTAAACGTGCCATCGTCATCGCTGTAATCCACGCTAGAATAAAGCTTTGACTCATTGGTAAGAGGGGTTGGTGCTAAGCAAACAACCATTTTGTTCCATCCCTTCCTTCCCCTCTCTAATCGTGTTGGCAGGTTTACCTCTTTCATTGTCTTTGTCTTTCTAATGTCCGCTTTAACTCACCATTGAGCCAGGCGGGCAAGTATTCGCTCTTCATGCTGTAGTGCTGTAGGCCCAGGTTCCTCAGAATCACTGGCTCTGTACCCAGGAAGTTGTTGAGCGTTGCCGAGTACAGCTCCTTATCTGTAGCAGAATGCAAGATTTAGTTTAATTCTGTTCTTGTACAGGCCTGAGAGGACATTGGCTCAGCCGGGAGTCACAAAAGGAGACGGAGAATGGATGTGTATTTGTTCAGAAGGGCTGTTCAGTGCAGTGAATGCATGCATGCAAAGTTAAATTGGACTCCTGGACTCTCAGTGCAGTCGTATGGCTGCAAAACAGATGGGAAATGCTGCAGGAGCAGTTTGATGGACATTTAATGCCTCCGTTAGAGCTGTAAAAACATGGCGCAGTTCACTTTAGTGTTCACACTGCTGAGATGGAACAACAAGCGCTGACGGTGTGTTTGGGGTTGATATATTGATGTGAATGCATTTCCAGCTAAGGATTTATCATGCTTGTTGGGTAAACATGACACTTAAATGATTGTTACACTTGTTCGGCAACACTTAAAGAGGACATATAATAAAAAATCCCACTTTTTTAGTGATTGTGCGCATACATTTTGATATCTGCAGTGCCTTATAACCCAAAACAAGGCAACCAAGTCAGTGTTTGGGGGGTGCTTGGAAAAGAAAACATGGGATTTATCAAGCCATTCACAAATGGCTTCCCTTTCTATGTCACAAACAGGCTCATTACATGATACCGCCCGTCATCTGAGTATATCAACCAATGGCTATGCAATATTTACCCCTAGATTCCACCGGGTCCGTCTGCGGCGCGTTACGGGCGCGTTACGGGCGCGTTACGGGCGCGTTACGGGCGCGTTACGGCTGCGCCGCGGTGCTCACGGCGATCGCGGCCACTCTAGTCAATGGGTGCTATTCCACCACACGCGGCGCGTTACGGCTCAGAAGCGTCCCAGAAGCGTCCCAGAAGCGTCCCAGAAGCGTCCCAGAAGCGGCTCGGCGCAGGGCTCCTCTAAAATTAGGATGAATCCTATTTTTGACGCGGTGCAGCCGTAACGTAAGGTCGGGCAGGCAGGAAGTGGAACGTTCAGAGCATATCATATATATATATATATATACACACACACAAACAAATTTTGCAGACCCTATTCCTCCGTAGTCTTTCAAGTAGGAGGAGAAATGCCAGCGTTCTCCTCCGGTTTACAGGCACTGTGTAAATTATATATATAGAATAATTATGATGATGAATGCATTTTTTTACCACTAAAATACAGCAACACATCTTTGATTCATGTCGTTTATAACTGGAATATTACAGTTATTATTAACTTTGTCTGTACAAAGTAGCCTGTCCAGGAAATATGCCAAAATCAACAAAAACTGCGAGCCAGCAGGCAAGAGCTCCGCTTCTGAAATGCTTCTGAAACGCGCCTGGTAGGGTATGACGCCGGAGGAGGCCGGACCAAAACTGCGGCGCAGCCATAATGCGGCGCAGACGGACCCGGTGGAATCGAGGGGTAAGCCAAGACCAGGTTCAGCATTTTCAGGAGGGAGGCTTAAAGAGACATGTGGTGCGTGAACAGAGCGTTTCAGACAGAGGATGAATTCAGGTATATACAGAAAGATAGTGTGAGAAAATATACAGTTATTTTTTAACATTAAAGCATGTACACACATTATTTTGGAAGCCTCATTTACAAGTATGAACCTGAACATTTGCAGTATATGTCCCTTTATTTGTATTTGGAGTACGTAAAAACATGAGTACGGTATTTAAAGTATGCGCTTATTACTCACCCACTATAAGGCCAGTGTGCCCTTTGGCAGGGTCATATGGGCATTTACCCTTTCCATCCTCCAGGTCAGCAGGATTCAGGGTAAAAGCGTCTGCGTTCTACAAACACACACACACACACACACACACAAACACACACACACACACACACACACACACACACAGACAAAGGAAATCAGGTGTTTGTTTATCTTGGTCAGTGTGCGTTATGACCCACATGACACAGCTGCAAGCCCTGTGTGTCCGTTAAAATGACCACGGCTTCACCCCACGTCATGTTGTCCTGTCGCATCAGCGTCACATGTTTACACACACACGCACACACACACACACACACACACACACACACACACACACACACACACACACACACACACACACACACACACACACACACACACACACACACACACACACACACACACAATAGCATTCACACATTCAGATAACCCAGCATGGGACACTGTTTTCTATTACATTTTTTTCACTTTATCACACAGTTCTCTTAGCCTGTGGTCAGATTGAAGTTGACACCTGTCAGCAGCGCACGACCAAAATAACTCTGTCTAGGGAAACACACACACACACACACACACACACACACACACACACACACACACACACACACACACACACACACACACACACACACACACACACACACACACACACACACACACACACTTACCACATAGGTGCATTTGGGCTGGAAGGCGTAGGTGCCGCAGGTGTAGAGGTGTGTGTGGTTGTAGCTCTGCAGGAAGCGGATGTAGTTGAAACACTCGGTCTGTGGAGAGGAGGAGGAATTGTTAGAAAGCTGCTGTTTGTCCTCTGTTGAGGTGAAGCCCATTGCACCATGGAGACTCTGTATGCTCACACACACCTCTGAGACTCAGCTTAACTGTAATGCTTCAATGCGACTGCTTTTGAATCTTCATAACCTTGAGACTAGACCGCGTTACTCATGATTAACTTTTAAAATGTGTGAAGTCAGTGAGCGATGGAGAGGATCTCTTGGCAGCGCCATTCTTATATATGTGGATCCAAGAACAGTCATTTATTTTGAGTATGCTAAGTGTTCATTGTTATAATCTACCAAGACCCACAAGACTTTTTCTTAAACATCCTTTTTTAAGGATTGGGATATAAGAAACACATCACTATGATTTAATTATGTAATTTATTATGTGTTATTGCATCTAGTGGGTCTATTTATTCCATAAAAAAGTACTTTAAAAGGCACAATTTCAAATACATTGAGTTCCTTTATCATCTCCTGACAGCATGTCTGACTCCCTCTCAATATTTTTTAATATAAAAGTTCTGCCTCACTTTCTGTTTCCTGAAATATGGAAAATAAGATGATAACTCCCTCCCTAAAAATATGTGTTTAAAAGGCTTATTGGACATAACACACATCTAAATAGTTAATATAATCTAGTTAAGACTCAACATTAATAAAAAAACATCCAATGAAGAACATAAACAATATATATTTATACATTTTATCATTTAAGTCCCTCACTGCACTACAGTAAAATGTGTTTTCTGCAGTTTCCCTCTTTTCTAAAGACAGCACATGTGCCTTGTGTGTGTTACATCACTGGAGACATCACGATGTACTTCTCACACTACTTTAGGACTCAGATAAAGTGCCTGCATGGTGTTTAAAATCAGGGCTTAAGTGTCATGTCCTCCACAGAGGACAGCAATAATGTTCTGGGTCTCAGAAGGAGAGGACATCACTTAATAGATGATGTAACCACATGATCTAAATAACCTTTACACTGCGACAAAAAACGTGATAGGATGTTTCCATTCAAAAGATTTGTGGGTAATTAACAGTGTAATATATGTAGCGTTTCATGGGCAGTGCCCTTTAATGTCTGTGCTGTGATGAACAATAAAGCTCTTTGAATGGGATTGGAAACAGATGCTCACACATGATGCTACAGGAATGAATAATTCAGTGCATCCACTTGATGTTGCCTCTGCAGCAGCAAAACAATATCTGCCTCTCACGGCTGTTATAAGAGCAATATGATTTTGTTTTAATACATCTTTACAGCGCCTGTAATCAGCGAGGATAATCGGGACGAGATGCATCTGGCAGACGGTCCTCTTTCAGGCGACTACATTACATAAAAAGACTAATCATTGAGTATCTCGACGGGCAGTGTAAACACCATATGCTTATTCATTCATTCATTTATGTTATAAATAGGACATGTGTAAACATTCACTTAACTAAAGTAGCTTTAAATGCACTTTTGCTAGCATTTTTGATTAAATGCACCCAAGTATCCTGATCACAGGGCATCACGCTGCATTTGAACAACCATTCACGCCCCAAAACGAGAAGTTATGACACGTTTTAATTCAATTTTAGTTGAAGAAGTACTCCTACTACTGCCCTCCACTGAACTATTTCCCCTTCTGTTTGAAACCACATCAAAGGTAACTGTTGTGCAACGAGAGAGGTTTTCAGCTTCGTCTCTTAAACGTCTGTGTGTTTCTATAAAATATTAAACGAGACTCCTTGCAGATGTACTTTATGCCCTGTAAGCAGTGAGGAGCCGGGGCGCAGAGGAAAGAGAGTGTTTTCCCTTTCCGTTACAAAACAAACAGTGTAATCAGATTACTGGTACATTTCTAAAACTTGGGGGTAAATAGCAGGATAATAATGTTAGTATGAAACTAAGAGAGCATGTAGTGTTCAGATGTTATCTCTTCTCTGTAAGCTGTGCTGTTCTGTAGGATAATACTCACCCACATGTCACTTGTTAGACACTTTTATCCAAAGCGACTTACATTCTCAATACTGTGGAAAATCCGCACAGGAGCAATTTGGGGTGAAGTGTCCAGGGACACAACGACATGCTGACTGCAGTGGGGTTTGAACCTGTGACCCCCTGATCCCAACACCATGGCTCTATCCACTGCGCCACACGCCTCCCTACATAAAATCATTTTTGATCCTAAATATCTCGGTTTCTTCTTGTATTGTTCTGTTTTCTTACATAATGGATTTAAAAAAACCTCCTATTGATATTAATGTGCTGTTGTATTTATTCACATTGCATTTGATATTGCAATAATCCCAAAGTAATGGAAAGTATTCAGGTTGGATTAAGTTACTGATTACATGTTCTCTATTTAGAGATAATTACATTTGAAAGTAACCCTACCTACTCTGATCACAACTGATGGTAAGAGCTTAGAGTTAATACTGAACTACAGAGAGCTACTCCTCTGTTGAATATCATCATTTAATATTTGGAAAAAGTAGATCCTCAGAAATGTTTTATCTGATGAAGTCTTCTTTTCGTAATGAGCTAGCTTCTCGTAATGAATATTCAAAAAGGAATAGTTTTCCTGCTGAGAGTCAGATGAGAAGCCACTCTCATGTCTGTGTGCTAAATGTGAAGCCTCAGCATGCTTATCACTTATCAGACTCTCTCTGCTGCGGGACTTTCCCCTCTCTTTTTGTTGCTCGAGACAAAACACTTCCCGGATCGGCCCACCTTAAAAGTTGCTGATGCTGCCTGGAAGACGCTGTGAGCTAATGTAATGACTGGAAGCCTTCCAGTTAGAAACCCCTTAGACTGACTTGACAAAATGTAATGGAGCAAAGTGAAGTGGATAAACTACTGGCGTATAAACTCCTGTACACGTGGCCTTGAGAAAAGCAGGTAATCCCCACAAGATGCGTGTTACCTGGTTGTTCTTCCCCTTGGCCACACACTCCCTCTTCTTATCCTGCGGAGCCGGCCACTCGATCTGAAGAAAGAAAGACACAGATGTGATGAGGAACATGTCGTCTACAGGGAGGATGCTGTCTGCCTTTTGCCTATTTATCATTTTCTAAATGAACCACACAATCTTCCTAGGTTGGCCGATGACCAAGGTAAAACAGCACATTAATGAACCTTAATTAGAGCAGATTGACTCGATTTGCTGCACAAAATGGAGATAAAATGTTTTTTAATTAATTGGACAAGGTTATTCTTCACCTTGAACCAAAGCCATGGTTACAAATCTTTTCATCATGATAACAAGTCAATAACAATTGAGATCACAAGTTATTTATGTCATCCTCTCTCAAATTACAAATGTTGTTTCCCCAAAATAACGGCATATTGGCCAAGACCCATAACGTTTTATTTATGAAACATAGTTTTCTCATGATCTTTTATTTAATATGTCAGGATCCCGAGAAAAAGACTCTACCCCGAGCTCTCAAGTGATTGTTAATTGGAGATGAAAACATTTATAACACCCGATCTCAAGAAAACTTATAAAATCATCCTGATTTCAAGTGAAATCCACCTTGACCTTAAGTACGGTGGCCCTTAAAGGTCATGTTTCGAACAATCTATAACCACCCTTTGCTCATGAATATCACATTAGTGATCACAAGTTATTAATGTTATCACCACTAACATTACAAATTAGTTTGATTTATAAATCATTGTTTACTCGTGGCTTTGAAGTTATGACATTATCCCGAGAAAGTTTCTCTACTAGAGCTCTCTTATTTGGAGATAATAGGCGCTTTCACACCGGAGTACTTTTCCCAGGAATAGTTCCGATAGTTCCTGGGATTTTGCGTTCACACCAAAAAGATCTGGAACTAGAACTTTTTTTGGCGAACCTTTTCACCCCTTTTTAGTCCCTGCTAGAGAGCAGGTACTTTCCTGGGAGAAAAAGGTTCCCATTTCTATTGGCTGGGCGAATTGCAAACCACGCCCCATAAAACTCCGCAAAGTTTTGTGAAGCCGCCATTGTATTTGCTGGCATTAGCATTATTAGCATTAGCATTAGCCCAGCGCACCAACGGAGAGAGAATAACTTATGGCAACACTAAAGAAAACATGGGAGCGGTGGAGATGAGGAGGTGTCGGCTTTCTGGCGATTTACTCGGAAGGCTTCAGTAGAAGCTGCTGGGAGTCCCAGCAGCTTCTACTGAAGCCAGTCCCCAACTCCGGGGACTTCCGGCCGGGGACTCCGGGTGGCAGTATACGCCCTGAAGTTGTTTGCGGCCTGCCAGTAAACCCAAAGCAGAAGAAGAAGAAGTGACGTCAGCGGCTTCATTTGTCTAATCCTCCCTCAGGGACTTATTCCGGTGTGAACGCGATCTGCTCTTTAGTTCATCAGAACTAAAGAGTTCTGATGAACTAAGTACTGGGAACTAAGTACGGCAAAGTACTTGGTGTGAAAGCGCCTACTGACATAAATAACTCTAGATCTTGAGAAAACAAATAAAAATAACTTTATTTCACAGGAAAACAGAGGAAATACGATTAAACCGTGGCCATTCAGGGCTTCCGTACTACAGATACAGATAAGTAAATAGCTGCATTTCTGTTAAAACATGTAGTACAGAGAAAGCAAATAAGCCTTCTGTCCATACTTTCCTTAACCTTTGCGTTTAGTGCTTTCCAGTAGCTGATGCTTTTTTGAATGGCCGTTTGACACATGGCTGAACTTTGCTCCCTGCATTGAGGTCCAAAATATGAAGTGTGTTTACTGAGAGGTTTCCACACCATTAGCAATAATTACACTGGTCATTATAGGCAGAGAGCCGCCGCACATGCAGAATTAAACTCTGATTTACTTGGCTGCGCTTAAACCAACAGCAATCCAACAATGGGTCATTGCCATATACTGCGGTGGTAGATAAAGTACACTTTAAATACTTGACGAATGATATACTAACTATCATAAATTATAATACCTTTTATTATGATAATATTTCAGGGGTAAGTCAAACCTCTGAATGTCCACATTTCATTCTCACAGTAGACATGATGAAGTTATACGTTAATATTTAATAACTGAATTAATGATTACAATGACAGATTACCTGCAGGATGTGTAGTTTTAACAAATGCACTGGAGTTTTTAGAGAGAGACAGGATAAAATGAAGCGTAGCAACACCAGAAGTTTTTTTTGTCACTTCTAATTTGTTCCCAAGGGATTCTCATTCGTCACCAGTCAGTGTCTAATGAAGAAATTCACTCTTCATTTGCTCCACACAGATCAGTAATGTAATCAAAAACCTGGCAGTCGCAGGATTAATGTCTAAAAGCATAACAAGACAATGCCATGAATATCCTGTACCTCACACTACACACAAATAGCCTTTCCCCCCATTAGTGTCTATTGAAACATCTTAGAGTCTTTGTGAGAAATAGGATTGTAGGGTTGAGTTAAAAATAAAGTCTAACGGATGAAGCAACAACCTTTATTTTGCAAGGAGTGCTGTAACGTGGCTATACTTGTTTCCGCATTTAAAAGGCGCCTGCTAATATCTGATGTGTTTTCTCCTTCAGTGTTGGTGCAAGTAATGCAGTCCACGCTCAGTCCATTAGCTAATGCAAGTGCTGGTCCAAATTGTACTATACACATGGTCCCAAAAAACTAATGAATAGAGCAAGCAGTGGTGGAAAGTACATTTACTCTAGTACACTAACAACATGTTGTTTTACTGCGCTTGAGTATTTCATTTTATGCTACTTTATACTTATATTCCTGTACATCTCTTGGGTAGAATATTGTAGTTTTTACTTCACCGCATTTATTTGCCAACTTATCGCAAATTTGATTATTGAGATTACATTATTACATTACATTACATTACATGTCACTTGTTAGACGCTTTTATCCAAAGCGACTTACATACTCAATACTGTGGACAATCCCCACAGGAGCAATTTGGGGTGAAGTGTCTTGCCCAGGGACACAACGACATGCTGACTGCAGTGGGACTCGAACTTGCTATCCCCTGATTCGAAGTCCAGCACACTATCACTGAGCCACAGCCGTGTGTTATAATGTGTTATAATCAACACATACATTTGACTTAAGTTATACCTAGTCAATTCACGAGCTACACAGCAGTATACAAATTAAATAAACTAGGTCCATCTTCATTAGCTGCAACAAACAATAACATATTGTCATTATGCATCAATAATAACAAATACATACAAAAAGAACTTAGGATTTGAGCCTTGGCAGGCCATTTACATGCACAAAGAACAATATACCACACTACAGGGAAGGGACAAACCAAAAAAGCATAATAGGCCCCCTTTAAAGGGGATCTATCATGCAAAATGCACTTTTGTACGTCTTTTATACATGAATATGTGTCCCCGGTGTTCCAGGGAACTCACCAAGTGTCAGAAAACACAACCCTCTCTATTTTCCTCCATACCCAAATCTCTAAAAAAGGGGCTGCAACGGATCTGATAAAAACTGATCCAGATTTGAACACTGTCCTGACGTCAGGACAGTGGCGCTACGGCTATTGGGCCAACTCCACCAATCAGGAGGAGACAGCCACGGCCATTGCCGTTCGAAAGCGCTGGAGACGCTGTAGTACATATGCCAGGCCTGTAGATGGTGCTGTTCTCACTGAATCAGCCCTTGCTAAAACAGAGCTATAAATGGTCAAATTGAGCAAAATGAGGCATGGCTAAAATGCATGATCTGTTTGGTATTTTGAAAAAAAAAAAGTATAAATATGCCTTATATAGGTATGGTCCTACACTATATTATTAAAATATAGCATGATAGGTCCACTTTAAGTTACATTTAGTATGCAGGATTTATACAAATTGTACATTATTTCTACACTATGGTATTACAAGTTTTACTGAAGTACTTCTTCCAGCATTGAGAGCAAGATAATGTGAACCAAATTAGAACAACATTTCCAGCATTTAGTACTTTTTAAAATGCTGAAGCAAGGTGAATTACTGTCGCAAATTTAGTCAAAATTGGATCAGCGGTGTCTGAGGTATACCACACGGGACGACTGAACAAAACTAATAAGTGAAAGAATGAAAAACAATCATCATGGGAAAGAAAGTAACTAAATAATCTAGGAGGAAGAGCTTCAGGCACCAACAGGAGCGGCCTGTCTCAACAGAAAAAGAAGTGTCTTTAAAACAGTGAAAAATCCCCAGAAAATATGAGAAAATGGGAAGAAAGTCTGACATGAAGGTAATGAAGGAAGACAGCAGGGAGGAAACAAAGGGAGGAAGGGTGAGGAGGGGGGAGAGTGACAATATTCCCTCATCTTTGCTCAGTTCTGTCATGTTTCTGTATCGGCTCTTTTCTCTGTACACTGCACACTGGAGGCTGACAACAGGTGGCCTTATTATTACTGTAAGACGCATTACACTCACTCAATCAGCCGTGTGTGTGTGTGTGTGTGTGTGTGTGTGTGTGTGTGTGTGTGCGTGCGTGTGTGTGCACGTTAAAACGGCTCATTAAGGCTCTACATCAGATAACAATTCCCTCCCTGCTGCAGGCCGCTCACACCTTCATTGGACTGCTGTAATTGTATTGATTGCAATATGGACCAATTATAAAGGGAGCAAAGCAAGACCAGATTGAGTCTCGGAGGCTTTCTCATCTCTGCATGTGTGTGTGTGTGTGTGTGTGTAAAAATGTGTGTATCAGGTCAAGTGAAGGGTATTTATGGAGTGCTGTTAAACAAATAGGGTTGCCACGGAGGGACATAAGAAGATACACAGATTAAAACAATAATACATATGATTGAATGAGTGCATCGTAACGTGTGAGAAACAGGGCCGGTAGAAGTTGGCGTGTGTGTGTGTGTACGCCCACAGTGTTTGTGCTGACAGAAGTGAAATATTGGAGCCAATAGCCACGCATTTTAATATTTGGCAGCGTACTCGCACTATTACTGTAGAAGGCTTTTAGTAGGAGATAACATACATAACTTAAAATAAAGTAATAACGTGTTATAAGACATCTGAACTCATGAGATCATATAAAATCCATTCCCTGATTAACGATGAATCATTACATTTTAAGACCTTGTTTTTGTAGCTACTCTGGATCATATGCCTGGCTTAATGGCTTAGATGAAGTATGTAATGTATGGAGACAAACTGAGAAAATTCAGTTAAAGGTTGTTATATAAATCCAAAACACTACACATAATGATACATCAATAGTTTATATTATGGGTAATAAATAATCACAATGGAGCTTAAAAGAGATTTCCTTCAGAAATGTTAGATTTACAATTGTTTAAAAAAAATGTACGCCACTTGCAATGACACACAGGACAATAACTACAATGTTACTGCTATCCTGAGCTGCATGACATTAACAAGTTTAATGCAAGAGACATTTGCTACATTGCAGCAAAAATCGTAAGATATTGTCTGAAAAACAGATATTATTCAAAAAGAAATTAATGTAAACTTCTATTTTGCAGGTACTAGCATTTTGGAAGTTGATTTAAGACATTTTAACAACAATTAAGGCCTTATTTTTAATACATTTGATGCCTTTCAAAAATGTTTAAGCATCAGCGGGACCTGAACACTTTCATCATATAACTGCAAATTCAGTCCACGATTTATAATCATTGATTTAAAGTCTCTAATAGACACTAAAGTATTTTAAAAGACAAGCTAACGATTGGCTAACCTTTTCACTAAGGTAAAGGGAAGTATCTTCATAAAGTTCTCTTCCTCTTCAGGTACACTTTTAACAATCTTAAAACATATTTCGTTTTTGACTTGTTGACTGTATTTTGTTTCAGGGTTACTGATACTGAGTTTGAGAAAAATGCTTTAATACTTTGATTCAAGATTTGTTTTTAACTTTCCCTTTTTTACATTAAATTATTTTATTCAACTCAGAAAATACGAGTTGGCCATTGAGAAGAGAAAGCAGTTTTTGTGCTCTGGAAAGGTTGACATTGAGAGCTCTTAGCTGACGGCAGTTAACACATTTTATTATTCTTCTGACCCTTTAGGGATTGCACTTTAACACATTTTGAAAAGGCATTACTGCTTGACAGATATCCATTATAAGCTTGTTCAAGGCCTGAAGATTTAATAAAAGAAGCTCAGGCCAGACTAATAAAAGACCAAACAACTAGTGTGACTCAGGCGACTTTATTACGGCTCTATTACTGGTCTTCCATTGTCCGCCACAAACAGTTTTTGTGTGTGTTCTCAAATGTCCTTGGGTTAAGAACTGACACCAAGCATTATAATAAAGTAAGGTCAGTCCACGAGTTAAAAGGCAGTACAGACGAAGTGTGGCAGAAGCAGTTTCTTTTTCCTGCATAGCTGAAACGTTCCCATAATAATGATATCACTGTTAATATCATAATTGAATTCGGTGTATTTAAATGAAGTATTTGAAATGTGTGTTTATCTCCGCAGTGCTCTGTGGAAGCGACAATGCTTTTTTGTCCCCGGACTGTCCATCATGACGCTCTGTGATATTAAATCGTATGTGTTATCATTTTCATTTCTCACATATCTACCACAGCCTTTCAGATTGTGTGGGCGTTTGCAGTCAGTCAGTGTTTAGATGAAGAGCCTCCATTTCTTCCTGAACTTTAGTAAACCCAATTCATTAAGGCTGTACAATTTGGAGTAAGATATAATAATTTGTGATTATTTTGAGAGATATTGCGATACGATTTGAGGGAAGGAGCATTCTTGAAACATTATTCATATTATCATTAAATCATATATTATATAAAAATGTTTTATTAAGTCTGTAGAATAGCTTCACGGCAGCACCACAATACTTCATTTGAAATGATATGACGACATATTTGACCTTAACAGAAAACTGTGTATACTGTGATTTGTATATTGCAATTGTCCATATTGTAGTTTTGATAACATTTTCATTAATTATGCAGCCCTACAATTAAAGAGAGTCATTTTAAACCCTAACTCTTTTTTATTTAAATGTATCTTAAATGTATTTTAAATGTATTAGATTTTTTGAATTATTTTACTTTTCTTATGTATAAAATAATATACATATAAACTGTATATTATTTCAGATTTAAGGCATCAATAAGGCATGTTTCCATGTTTTGTTTGACTTATACTGCCTGTATTTTGTATATATTGATTGTTGAGCTTTTATCTTAATGTATAAATGTGTCTGTTGATTGTGTATATATAGGATATACATATTGTATACATATTTTTATATATATTTGTATTCGGGATTGTGGGAAACGGTATTTCGATCTCTCTGTCTGTACACACAAACTAAAAAATTGACAATAAAGTTGACTTTGACTTTAAAGAAATACGTGTTGAACAAACTACATGTATGGAAACCGGTAGAAACAATAAATGAAATCTGAGTGTGTTACCTGAGGCCGCAGCTGTCTGTTGATGTTGTTCGGGTCGAGGGCGAACAAGGTCTCCCGTGCTCCGACGTATAAAACCCTCTCGTGGTCGGACAGTGTCAGCATGCTGTAGTTGAACACTCCCTGAACGCTGAACCTCGCCATGCTGTCCAACACATCTGGAGAAAACACACACACACACACACACACAGGCATCGTCAAATCACTGATTATACACTCGCTGCAAAGTAGCTAGGGTTCCTCCCCACTGATCTGTTGACAGATGACAGAATCAAAGCTGAGAAGAACATTTCACACATTGGTTGACGTCTCGGCTTATTCGCACCAGCGAGCCTCGCCCACTCCACCGCTGCCACCTTTAGCTTAATGTCATCCATTCTGCTCGCTCTGTACACAGTCGACACACACACACACACACACACACACACACACACACACACACACACACACACACACACACACACACACACACACACACACACACACACACACACACACACACACACAGTACACAGCGTTGCTTTCTATAATTGGGATCAGTGTGTCGTCGTACACAGCTTTCAGACCCACTACCTGTGAGAGCTCCAATCTAACACCATTTAGAGTAATCCAACATTGGTGAGAAACTTCAAAACAACCTGTCAAATATAGCAGAAAAACAGACTGTAAAAATATCTGAAAAGTACTGTTTAAATATGGAAATGAGGCATTATGCATGAACTGTTCTCCTCAGCTCTAATTTAGCATTTTTTGAAACACAATTATGCCATTTTTGTTCAGTCTAAACACTCTCATCAGCGTCCTTTCAACAGGCCACATGCAGCTATTTTTCAATGGAAAAGCTTTAAAATAAACCCCATGCACCTGCCCTGGACTACAAAGCTGAACAGGAGAACCAGCAGCTAGCTTGTGAATAAAGCATTTAGCAGATAAAACGCCAGATACCTCCTCCAGGAGTTGCTTGAGAAAAAAACAATTGATGGAATTGATGTATATTAGCCAGGTGGCAGACACAGGAGTGAAAGGAAATGCTAATGATGAAACATTTGAATGTTTACAACTTGTGGCACTGCCCCCATGTGGCTAAAAAAATCAGTTAACCCTCCTATTGTCTTCGTCCCCCCCCCCCTTACTTTGGTGTTCGCGGTCAAATTTGACCGGTCCTGTTTTAACTGCTATTACATTAACACAAACACATTAATCATCACCAAATTTCATTTAACACCCTTTCAAACTGTACATATTGTATCAGACTACTGGTATACATGAAAAACTGCAGTAAATATACAAAGAACAGACACTGAACATGTATTGCGTGTGCCAGGTGTGATCCATGGGGGGGAGGGGCACATAAGAGCGGGGACACACACATCTAGAGTATGTGTGTGTGTGTGTGTGTGTGTGTGTGTGTGTGTGTGTGTGTGTGTGTGTGTGTGTGTGTGTGTGTGTGTGTGTGTGTGTGTGTGTGTGTGTGTGTGTTTTATCTGATCTGGATGGTTACTAATTCCTTTTCTTTATGGCGGGAACACCATGGGTGTTACAAAGTTGACTAAATCATCCAAAATTCAATGAAAGTGGTGATCAGCAATTGTGTATGTTCAAATGTCTACTGTGAAGGATATCATAAAGCCTTAATGCAATCAAATGTAAAACAAAAAAGTTATGATTGATGAAAGTAGTAAATCGGTCAGATTTGACCCGAAGACAACAGGAGGGTTCATGCAGGTTGACGTTTTTGGAAGCAAGCCACTATAGCTTTATGTATCTATTTAACTACATCAGTTTAAGTGGCAAACATATTAAGTTTGAGCCAATTCACACCTCTGCTGATATTGGTTTGACCACCACAGTAAAGTAACATCTTGTTCAGTAATTGACATTTTATACTCGTTGAGAAACAAAACAACAAAACAACAAATAATGAAGCTGTCAACACAACGTGACCAGGGGCGGACTGGGACTACAAATCAGCCCGGGAAACTCGTACCGGCCAACCGGCCCAACTCGGTACCGCTAGTCAATTGTCAACGGGGGGGGGGGGTGCTAGTGAATTGTCCGACCGGCCCACTTCGGTACCGGCCCAATGGCCAGTCCGCCCCTGAACGTGACTGAAGGTTATACAAAAAAACAGCACTTTTTCTTTAGAGCTCTCAAACTAATTATGTCTTAATGACTTTGTTGAGATTGCCCACGGTACAGCTTCAAGATCTTATTTAATGATTCCTGCAGAACAGAAAGCTTCCCAGGCTCCGTGTTTACTCTAACAACCTGCAGAAGAAGGCGGGCTGAAATGTTCCAGATCTGCATGTCAGAAGGGAGATAAGGTTGTCATCTATTTACAAAAAAAGCTGTGCAAATAAACAAGAAAGCAATATTGCACTTGCCCTCCCAGCCCTTGTTTTGATGAGCAGTGCAGTGACGTGTGCAGAAACAGACACCGGCACTTTTTCAAATCTAACTGCAGAGAGAAGGCAGAATCTGGAGTTTTAAAGGTTATTGATGCATACAGATGGAGGCATAATCCAGCATCTGCACAATCATAATCTTTTAAATAATAAAGTAAACTAACGGCTTCGATCGGCATTGGCAAGTGCTTTGAGTCTTCGAATTAGGTTTTTGATAGAGCCGAGAGTTTGTTTTCGTATACTTCTTCGATAGAAATCCAATTAAGAATGGTAATTTTTGAATTAGGAAAATCCTGTTTTCGGAAAACAGCCTAAATTGTGTTTTGCCTTAATTGGACTGGAGATTGTTAAAGGACTCCTACATGCATCATTAAGAGGAGAGCAGCTCAATCTGGGCTGCACAGGCCGCCTTCGCACAACAATAGAGGGATTTAGAGGCTGACCTTATTGCAAATGGAAAATGAGATGCGACGTGGACAGAATGCGTAAGAAAGAATGAATGGTTTAAATCTGCTGGTGTGATTTTTTGAATCTGTGCTGCACATCCTGTTATAGATTGCATTTTAATAAAAGCCTAAGTGAGGCTTTTTACTCTGATTAGTCTATCACTCACACTGTTCAAAGAATATTAGCCTCCTTGTAAACCCAGTTATTGATCCTGTGATCAAACAGCTGAATCCATGTGATTGATATTGGGTTTGTCTAACTTGCTTAGGGAGTGCCCGTGTTTTTATTGGGTTGTTTTTCTTATTTTGAAGCTTGCAGAGCGACACGAACAATCTGGAAAAAGATGATCAAAAAATGTTCCCTCCACAGTTCAATCTGCAGGGGAAAAACCAGAGCTGACTTTTTTCATCAAATTTGAAAAAGAAGCACCCACTGCTTTGCTATTCACACACTCACACACGCACACGCACACACACACACACACACACACACACACACACACACACACACACACACACACACACACACACACACACACACACACACACACACACACACACACACACACACTAGCATACAGACAGCTAGTGGAGCAGAGCAGATGAGAAAGGAGACAGAGAAACTGATGGTGTTTAGTTTTCATTATCCACACTTGTAGTGTAGTTCTCCCTCTCCTCTTCTTCCCTCTTTCTTTCTTTATCTGGGCCGAGGAGACAACAGCACATAATGTGATCTCATAACTGCATAAGAATATTCCCTTTTTTTGTTTTTCTAAAGCATGAATATTTCCATTTCTTTGCCGTCTCCCTGAAAATAGCAGCAGAAATCCAGGGAGGGATCGGCAGGAACTGGTGATTTATGGTGTGACTAACTGCTCATGTGATGCTGTGGCCTAGTTGGGACTAAGTAGACTTATATACATGGAGCAGGCTCAATGAAGGAGCTGTGTGTGTGTGTGTGTGTGTGTGTGTGTGTGTGTGTGTGTGTGTGTGTGTGTGTGTGTGTGTGTGTGTGTGTGTGTGTGTGTGTGTGTGTGTGTCTTTACGAGAGACACATGAAAAGAAGGGTATAAAGTGAGCTTGTTACTGAAACTTAATTAAAGTCATTCAACCTAAAGCACATCTTGAAAGCTTTTTGCATTTGCTTTAAATACCTTTCAACACCTTTTTCAAACAATGTGATGCCATTTATTCTTTATACAAAATACCATCATTGCTTTCAAAACATCCCTCACCTGACATTTTTAGACCAAAGATGGCGCTAGCATCAAGACAAACAAAAACATTGGGGAAATATTATGCAGCTAATTTCCAAAAGCCAAGGCAACAAATTAATGTTTTATTTGTTTATCCAATCTTATTTTTCTCCAGTCTTTTATTGAATAGTTATAATTACATTTTCTGCCAAACTGACTGGGTATGTAAATTAAGCTTTCTATTTCACATTTAGCAAGTTGAGCCTAACTGCAAAACTTATCAGCTATGACCAACAGCAGTCAGATAACATTGACATAGCTGCATAAATATCATATAAAAACAATAAGTAAACAAAGCACTCCAATGGAGGACTTACATGTGTTTGAATGTGTTACATCCAGCTAAATCAAATCACAGTCAGTGAAATGTGTCATGTAGTGAGATGTACAGAAGACTGTAAGGAGAGACCTAGAGGAGAGGAGGGACTAAGTAAGCAAAGGAAGGAAGGAAGGAAAGGGGAAGAGTACTGAGATAGTCAGCCTATTATGTGAGGAGCAGCCGTGTATAAACATTGGAGGGTTTGCACGGATGAGGGAGCTTGATGAGAGAGAGAGAGAGAGAGAGAGAGAGAGAGAGAGAGAGAGAGAGAGAGAGAGAGAGAGAGAGAGAGACGGCATCCCCAGGGGAGAAGTGAGCACATCTGCTGTGTTCCACACAACCGGGCAAGAAAACTCCAGAGCTCACTCACACAGCACACACACACAACACACACACACACACACACACACACACACACAGACACACACACACACACACACACACACACACACACACAACACACACACACACACACACACACACACACCCTCACACACACACACACTCCGTGCTGAGGTACTTGGCTACACACAAATCGGTGCACGTCCGAACACACAGAATACACAAGTTTATGGGTAAGCTAAAAGACACATTGCATTTGCACAAACACACACACAGTCCTGAATGGCTCTCCAGGGTACCTGCTCAGAGACTCAAACGTCTCTCAACAACAGAGGGAAAGTTTCTCTGCGAGTGGCTTGTTTGAAGTGATCAGCGGCTCTTTCATTAAGAGGCGATACGGCACCAGCACTTACCATCTGCCACCACACTGTGGCAGCCCTGAGGCCACCTGCCGAGAGTGTGTGTGTGTTTGTGTGTGTCACTGTGACCGAAGTGTGGGTTTCCCTATTACAGACACAAGACCATACACACCTGTGGTTCATGACTATTTATGTGCAAGTGAACAAGTGTGCTTTTTGATAGACAGCGTGAGTCCAAATGTATGTTTATTAACTCCATATGCAGAGTTGAGATAAATCTGACTTTAGACGTTTGTACAGCTGTGGAGCGGCGAGCGTCAGGAGAACTAAATTACCAAGTTAGAGTCAATCCCTTGGGGCTCTATTATGCTTCATGGGGATATACCTTTCCTGTAGTGTGTTATATAGATTTCTGTGCATGTTAATGGTCTGCAAAGGCTCAAATCCAGCCAGAAGGAGTCTGCTGTTTTAAGATCCACCCAACCTCCTTTCAACATGGACTCTTTATAATTCCCAGTTCACAATATTGTGGATAACATATACATTTATTTTGTTGGATATACAGAACTTATGGTGCATTAATATTCGTAGGAGTAGCTACAAAACACTGAAGGCTAACAGCCTGTGTAATAATAACCAAATTAAAAATAAATAACACGAGCCATGAACTCTAAAGCAGAATTGAAGCATATTTAACATATTAAAGTTTGAGTAAATATGCAGCAATGCAGCACACAGAAAACCTTGTCGTTCCACTGTGTGCTGAAAAACATCAGCTCTATATTTACAACACGTCAGACATTTGAAAAACGTTTAAACTGGAGTTGTTTTGAGACTTTTCCATCAATTCAAGGACCTTCTGAGTGTGTGTGTGTGTGTGTGTGTGTGTGTGTGTGTGATGGCAGTTTGAGCTAAATTACAAGGCCTTTGATGCTTATAGACAACAGTTTGGGAGCAGAAGAGACGAGAGAACATAAGCAGAGACGTAATGAGTCAAACAGATGAGAAGTACAAACAACAGGGCAAATAGAAAGCATGGAGAGAAAGGGAGGAGGGAAAATATGTAAAACTCAGAGGGTCTGAGCGAGGTCACAGCCACTGAAACAGAAACCATCAGAAGTGGCGGCACTACAACACCTCTTCACTGGCTGAGATACAAGAGGGTATCGCACCCAGACACAGATAATGTGACAGGCTTTGGATGTGAGTGGAGGATTGTGTATGGTAGAAAACAATATATACATGTAGTTAACACTAGAACCGCCAACGGGTCAATTTTACCCGCAGCTGTTTTTTGATTGTTTGTAACTTTTTTTCAATAGAATATTAAAGTCTCCCAGTACGTGACTTTTCCTGAAAGTGTGTTATGTAGCACCCTCTGTTGTCAGATTGAAAAAATCACCCAAAGAATTGCCATTTATACCCATCAGCGCCAGCGGGTAATATTTACCTCATAGAAAATGCAGCGTAAAAATGACGTGTTGCTATAGCAACGCCTTTTGTCTACTGCGGTTCCTTATGGATAGAGAGATTGATATAGATAGATAGATAGTTATAGATAGATCGATAGATAGTTATAGATAGATAGATAGATAGATAGATAGATAGATAGATAGATAGATAGTTATAGATAGATAGATAGATAGATAGATAGATAGATAGATAGATAGATAGATAGATAGATAGATAGATAGATAGATAGATAGATAGATAGGTAGATAGATAGATAGATAGATAGTTATAGATAGATAGTTATAGATAGATAGATAGATAGATAGTTATAGATAGATAGATAGATAGTTATAGATAGTTATAGATAGATAGATAGATAGATAGATAGTTATAGATAGATAGATAGATAGTTATAGATAGATAGATAGATAGTTATAGATAGATAGATAGATAGATAGATAGTTATAGATAGATAGATAGATAGATAGATAGATAGTTATAGATAGATAGATAGTTATAGATAGATAGATAGATAGTTATAGATAGATAGTTATAGATAGATAGATAGATAGTTATAGATAGATAGATAGATAGTTATAGATAGTTATAGATAGATAGATAGATAGATAGTTATAGATAGATAGATAGATAGTTATAGATAGATAGATAGATAGTTATAGATAGATAGATAGATAGATAGATAGATAGTTATAGATAGATAGATAGTTATAGATAGATAGATAGTTATAGATAGATAGATAGATAGTTATAGATAGATAGTTATAGATAGATTGATAGATAGATAGATAGATAGATAGTTATAGATAGATAGATAGTTATAGATAGATAGATAGTTATAGATAGATAGATAGTTATAGATAGTTATAGATAGATTGATAGATAGATAGATAGATAGATAGTTATAGATAGATAGATAGTTATAGATAGATAGATAGTTATAGATAGATAGATAGTTATAGATAGTTATAGATAGATTGATAGATAGTTATAGATAGATTGATAGATAGATAGATAGATAGATAGTTATAGATAGGTAGAGAGAGATAGAGAGAGATTTGTACTTAAACAAAACACAAGTCTAACACCAAGCGTTTAAATCAGCACTGGTAGCGATATTTTATACTTCATGCTATCTGCACAAACGATATCATATGAAAAGCTGAGAGTCCACAGATTCTATTGGTATAAGTTTCATCCCTGTGCGATCAAAACTCACTGTTCTGTATGATAAATAAAAGAACATTGTACCTTGAAAATCAATAGCGGGTCAATTTGACCCGTTGGCGGTTTTAGGTATACAGCGACCTCTGGCGATTAAGAAAAACGTGTAGTTACAAAAAAGTAGGATGGAGGATGGTTTATTTGTTATAGTGTTTTGCCCATATGGGATCTTCTGCTCTCAGAATCCATAACCATGTGTATTTTACTCAAATGACGTCTTATTAGGAAGTATTTTAGCAATAAAGACAATGAAGATGGTGTTTTTCAAAGTTACCAGACTATTGACCAATAGGAATCTAGTATTGAACCAAGCCTTGTTATAATATGTTTTAAACCGTCATGCCAATATGAAACCCAACCACTTTAACCAGCTAACAAAGATAACAACGACAATGAAATAATAGTCTTTGTGAAAAGTGTAAGTTGACTTCAAAAGATCCGGGAAAACTACAAAAAATAACAATGTTTGGAATCGCTGGAAACAAGAAATTCTGATCTTCTTAATATGCATGAATGACTCGAAACACACAGCGACAGATATCACCAGGGAAGCAAACAGTCAGATATTAATTCAGCAGCTTGTGTATTGAGTGTGTTTAGCTTCTTTAAATGCAGCGAGAAGGACAGAACATGATTGATTTACTGTCATAAACACGTTTTGAGGCTATGCGAGACGCTTGTATAATGTGCAAAAATGAACTGGAACCCAAGGCAGCCTGAAGGAATGAAACCCAGCTGTAAGACCATGTGATTCTTTGCAAAGCAGTCAACAACTCTATTAATACTGGTGGCTGTTTGCTCCTGGTACTCCATGGTAAGGGTATACTGTGCCTGAGTGCATGTTCACAAGTCTCACATCCCATCATCTCGCTGTACAAACTCGCTGTTCAATTCAATAACAAATTGCCAAGATGAAAAAGTGCAAAAGTGGAGCTGTCGCGTACAAAATAATATCTCTGACATACAGGTATTTATTTCATTTAAAAAATATACGTTCATCAGTGCACTTGCTATTATTCTTTATGATATATTGATTCAGTGACAAACGAGTTAAAGGGATGAATTTCTTCTGTTGAATAAAGCCATACATATTGGCTAAGGAAGTACAGTTTACACTTCGAAGTGTTACAAATGAATATTTCATTAATATTTAAACAGGGGTAGCTTGTTTTGAGTATATTTGGCTTATAAATGTGCTTAAAATCACAGTTTTTCTGCTTATTTCAAGACATTGTTCTCTCTTTTAGCAGCCAGAAATCTTTCCTATTTCAAAATAAAGTTATGGTTTTACTTAAATCCGGAAAAAACCTATGAAAAAAGAAGAATTTACTTTAATTTTTTTCTTATAATGAGACATTAGTCACTTTTCTAGCACTCAGATATCTTTTCTTATTTAAGGAATATATTTTTCGTATTTCAAGAATCATCATTTAGTCTAAATATCTCACTGTACTGGCAAATTATTACAATAACTTCAAATCTGTATCGACTCAAATCATGTTTTTCTTTCTTGTTTTAAGATGTTCTCTGAATTGCAGGAATGCACTGTTTAAGTTTTATATTCTCCTGTGTACCATACATG